>NC_135977.1:23354677-23678352 GCF_053455715.1 Rhinoraja longicauda | reverse complement strand
AGAGAGGAACAGGGAGAGGGAGAGAGAGAGAGAGAGAGAGAGAGAGAGAGAGAGAGAGAGAGAGAGAGAGAGAGAGAGAGAGAGAGAGAGAGAGAGAGCGCACTACGTAATACTGAGAATTCCAATCATTGTTACATTGTTCAAAGCAAGTGCATCACACAACTCTCCATTCTAAACGGGATGCAGGGTGTCCACGTGCACAGACGCTGTGATTTCAACAGTTTCCCTGCTGATGGACGGTTTCCATGGTTGCAGCAGGCAAGCTGTGGAGGATTTGTAGCACTTTATGCCAGCACCAGAGTGGTAGCAGACACAGGAAGTATAAAGTGATTTCCATCAAAGTCTATTACTGAAATTGCCCAGAAGTTTGAACAAAGGGCTTTCCAAGAACTGTTAAGTGACCAAGAACCATTCGTTTGTGGAATATTCATGGCAGGCTGCATCCATGCTATATTTTGTTTTGATAAAGTATATATTTACATCCCTCTATCTTTCCTGTACAAACCCAGTGTGCACACCCACTACCTTGTCCATTTCCCCAGCCCGTCCCCTTTCACCCACATCCCTCCCTCCACCTTTACATTTCACTCATTTTCTCTCCTTATCTGACACCACTTTGTCTTGTTTTCATTTCTAGACTTTATCATTTACCTCACCCATCTGCCAATCACCCGCCCCCCCCCCCCCCCCACCCCCCCCCTCGCCTGTATCCACCTATCACTTGTGTAGGAAGGAACTGCAGATGCTGGTTTAAACTGAAGTTAGGCACAAAAAGCTGGAATAACTCTAGCAGGGAAGACGGTAGAACAGCAATGGCAGGTATTCCTGGGAATAATGCAGAGGTTGCAGGATCAATTTATTCCAAAGAGGTGGAAAGACTCTAAGGGGAGTAAGAGACACCTGTGGCTGACAAGGGAAGTCAGGGACAGCATAAAAATTAAGGAGAGGAAGTATAACATAGCAAAGAAGAGTCGGAAGACAGAGGATTGGGACTCTTTTAAAGAGCAACAAAAGTTAACTAAAAAGGCAATACGAGGAGAAAAGATGAGGTACGAGGGTAAACTAGCCAATAATATAAAGGAGGATAGCAAAAGTTTTTTTAGGTACGTGAAGAGGAAAAAAATAGTCAAGGCAAATGTGGGTCCCTTGAAGACAGAAGCAGGGGAATTTATTATGGGGAACAAAGAAATGGCAGACGAGTTAAACCGTTACTTTGGATCTGTCTTCACTGAGGAAGATACACACAATCTCCCAAATGTTCTAGGGGCTGGAGAACCTAGGGTGATGGAGGAACTGAAGGAAATCCACATTAGGCAGGAAATGGTTTTGGGTAGACTGATGGGACTGAAGGCTGATAAATCCCCAGGGCCTGATGGTCTGCATCCCAGAGTACTTAAGGAGGTGGCTCTAGAAATAGTGGAAGCATTGGAGATCATTTTTCAATGTTCTATAGATTCAGGATCAGTTCCTGTGGATTGGAGAATAGCAAATGTTATCCCACTTTTTAAGAAAGGAGGGAGAGAGAAAACGGGTAATTATAGACCAGTTAGTCTGACATCAGTGGTGGGGGAAAATGCTGGAGTCAATTATAAAAGACGAAATTGCTGAGCATTTGGATAGCAGTAACGGGATCGTTCCGAGTCAGCATGGATTTACGAAGGGGAAATCATGCTTGACAAATCTACTGGAATTTTTTGAGGATGTAACTAGGAAAATTGACAAGGGAGAGTCAGTGGATGTGGTGTACCTCGACTTTCAGAAAGCCTTCGACAAGGTCCCACATAGGAGATTAGTGGGCAAAATTAGGGCACATGGTATTGGGGGTAGGGTACTGACATGGATAGAAAATTGGTTAACAGACAGAAGCAAAGAGTGGGGATAAATGGGTCCCTTTCGGAATGGCAGGCAGTGACCAGTGGGGTACCGCAAGGTTCGGTGCTGGGACCCCAGCTATTTACGATATACATTAATGACTTAGACGAAGGGATTAAAAGTACCATTAGCAAATTTGCAGATGATACTAAGTTGGGGGGGTAGTGTGAATTGTGAGGAAGATGCAATAAGGCTGCAGGGTGACCTGGACAGGTTGTGTGAGTGGGCGGATACATGGCAGATGCAGTTTAATGTAGATAAGTGTGAGGTTATTCACTTTGGAAGTAAGAATAGAAAGGCAGATTATTATCTGAATGGTGTCAAGTTAGGAGGAGGGGGAGTTCAACGAGATCTGGGTGTCCTAGTGCATCAGTCAATGAAAGGAAGCATGCAGGTTCAGCAGGCAGTGAAGAAAGCCAATGGAATGTTGGCCTTCGTAACAAGAGGAGTTGAGTATAGGAGCAAAGAGGTCCTTCTACAGTTGTACCGGGCCCTGGTGAGACCGCACCTGGAGTACTGTGTGCAGTTTTGGTCTCCAAATTTGAGGAAGGATATTCTTGCTATGGAGGGCGTGCAGCGTAGGTTCACTAGATTAATTCCCGGAATGGCGGGACTGTCGTATGTTGAAAGGCTGGAGCGATTGGGCTTGTATACACTGGAATTTAGAAGGATGAGGGGGGGATCTTATTGAAACATATAAGATAATTAGGGGATTGGACACATTAGAGGCAGATAACATGTTCCCAATGTTGGGGGAGTCCAGAACAAGGGGCCACAGTTTGAGAATAAGGGGTAGGCCATTTAGAACGGAGATGAGGAAGAACTTTTTCAGTCAGAGGGTGGTGAAGGTGTGGAATTCTCTGCCTCAGAAGGCAGTGGAGGCCAGTTCGTTGGATGCTTTCAAGAGAGAGCTGGATAGAGCTCTTAAGGATAGCGGAGTGAGGGGTATGGGGAGAAGGCAGGAACGGGGTACTGATTGATAGTGATCAGCCATGATCGCATTGAATGGCGGTGCTGGCTCGAAGGGCTGAATGGCCTACTCCTGCACCTATTGTCTATTGTCTATTGTCTATTGTCTATAACTCAACGGGTCAGGCAGTATCTATGGAGAAAAGGGGTAGGTGATGTTTCGGATCTGAGGAAGGGTCTCGACCTGAAACGTCACCTATTCCTTCTCTCCGGAGATGCTGCTTGACCCGCTGAGTTACTCCAGCTTTTTTCGTCTATCCTCCATCTATCACTTGCCAGGCTTTGTACCACCCCCACATCTTCTCCAGCTTTTCCCACTCCCCTTACTCCTATCAGGCTGAAGGAGGGTCCTGACCTGAAACATCGTTTGTCCATTCCCTTCACAGATGCTGTCTGGCCCGCTGAGTTCCCCCAGCACCCTGTGTTTTTCTATGCTGACACTCCCTGACTAACACATTAGGCGACTTACGTTGTCTCCCACTTACGTAAACAATTCTGTACTCAGTCCCTAATGCAATCAAGGCAGTTTGTCATTTCCACAACACTGTACGATCACTCATGTTTACATCGGAAACAAGCCGGCAATGGTGGCAGTGCTTACCCAGAAGGCCGTGTGCCACAGAAAGTGCCCTGGACTCAATCATATGCCACTGGGACAGTTCACACTCTCGGGTAAATGCACAGAGTCTCCTAAGGGGATAGAGAACCAGAGGACATAGGTTTAAGGTGAGGGGGGATGGAATTAATAGGAACCTGAGGGGTAACTTCTTTACACAAATGGTGGTGGGTGTATGGAACAAGTAGCCAGAGGAGGTAGTTGAGG
Organism: Rhinoraja longicauda; assembly: GCF_053455715.1. Classification (NCBI taxonomy): domain Eukaryota; kingdom Metazoa; phylum Chordata; class Chondrichthyes; order Rajiformes; family Arhynchobatidae; genus Rhinoraja; species Rhinoraja longicauda. The sequence continues at coordinate 23,674,688 of NC_135977.1, read as the reverse complement.
CAGATACTATAACAACATTTAGGGAACATTTATCAGGTACATGGATAGGACAGATTCAGAGGGATATGGGCCAAACGCAGGCAGGTGGGACTAGTGTAGATGGGACATGTTGGTCGGTGTGGGCAAGTTGGCCTGAAGGCGTGTTTCCATGCTGTATGACTCTCTGAATCTAAAAGTTTCAGTTAATAATTTCGGGCAAGGGATGGGGATGGTGATTTCGACTTATAGGTACATAAAATCTGACTTAGGTAAGGGTTCACTTGATATAACCCTTACGTAAGTCCTAAGTTCTAGGTCGGGGAGTGCCTGTACATTTAACGCAGGTTCAAACTAAAGTTCAATAAAATTCAATTCTCGTCCAACCAACACCCTTAAATGACTTTTAGTCTGATGAAGGGACTCGAAATGAAAAAACATCATCTATTCCTTTTCTCCAGAGATGCTGCCTGACCCGCTGGGTTACTCCAGCACTTTGTGTCTATCTTTGGTGTAAACCAGCATCTGCAGTTCCTTTCTACACATTTTGTGTGCCCCACTGCAAAATCTCCTGTAGGTACGTCGACTTTGAAGAAGTCCTCCTCCTCTCTCCGACAAGAGGTCTTCAACAAGACCTCTCTCGCTGCTCCCCATCCGTGCCCCATACCTCCAGTGTCTCCCTCCCTGACCCTCAGTCTGATGAAGGGTCTCGACCCGAAACGTCACCAATCCCTTTTCCCCAGAGATGCTGCCTGACCCGCTGCGTTACTCCAGCACGTTGTGTCTACCCTTCAATAACCGATTTGCCGACCTGAGTAGCGGTTACATATATGTCTTCTGATCAGCTATTTAGAATTGTATGGGGAAAGAAACTGCTTTCTACTTATGCCAAGTGCAAAAAACACAACTGTCACACTCTTTGACTGACTTCTGAACTGTCTGAAGGGTCCCGACCATAAACATCATCTGTCCATTCCCTCCACAGATGCCGCCTGACCCGCCAAGTTCCTCCAGCACTTTGTGTTTGGCTCAAGATTCCAACATCTGCAATTCCTTGTGTGTCCAGTTTTGCTTTATATCCCAGGTCATGCGCTATATGAATATGATTCTCCCTGTAGAATTATAGAATGAATACGTGAGCTGCTCTGTGGGTGTGTTCCCAAGCAACACTGGACATTAATGTGTCGAAAGGAACTGCAGATGCTGGTTTATACCGAAGATAGACACAAAGTACTGGAGTAACTCCGCGGGTCGGGCAGCATGCCTGGAGAAAAAGTATAGGTAATGTTTTGGGTTGGGACTCCTCCCCAGACTGAAAGTAGAGGGGAGGGAACTGGAGGTAAGAAAAAGCCCGAAGAGAGCAGCGCCGACCGCAGACGACCAAGATTGCCCTCAATGGCCCATTGTTGGCTGGGGAAGAGGAGATAACAAAGGGATACAAGGATGTGAACAGTGGACCATGTAGGATGATTAGGGTGAGGGACAGGGGTGGGGGGGGGGGGGAGAGAGAGAGGGAATGCAGGGGTTACTTGAAATTAGAGAAATCAATGCTCATCCAGAAGATAGACACAAATTGCTGGAGTAACTCAGAGGGTCAGACAGCATCTATGGAGAAAAGGAATAGGTGACGTTTTGGGTCGAGACCCTTCTTCAGACGACTGTCATAATGTTCACACCGCTGGTTGTAAGCTGCCCAGGCACAGTACAAGGTGCTGTTCCTCCAATGTGCATGTGGCCTCACTAATGTATTGATTTGACAATTGCCACATCGGGATCATTCCTCCAAGAATCTGTAATTGGCTTTACACAGTTGACACGAGTTACACCATGCCCAGTGTCATAGCTGTCAAACGCAGTCCCATCCAGAATCATGGACAACACGTCTCTGTCTACGAGGGATGAATTTACATCTGATTCAAGTACACGTACATAAGGTTTAATAAAACAAACTCTTATCAGTTATTTTGTAAATCATCAACAAACATTTCCCCTCCCTCTTTTCCCTCTGCCCCACCCAGATGTACCCTCTTTCCCCTTCCTCTGTCCCCTCTATACATATAACCTTTCCTCTGGCTTCACATTTCACACCTCTTCTCTCCTTATTTCCTTATCTCATAGCCTTATGTTTTTTTCATCTCTGGCCTTTGTCCAACCATCTGCCAATCAACTCCCCTCATCTGTATCCACCTATCACTTGCCTGGCTTTCTCCTGCCCCCACCTTTCTGCCAACTTACTCCCCCCTATTAGTTTAGTTTATTGTCACGTGTACCGACCTACAGTGAAAAGCTTTGGTTGCATGCTAACCAGTCAGAGGTAAGACAATACATGAGTACAATCGAGCTGTCCACAGTGCACAGATACGTGATAAAGGGAATAACGTCAATAACATTTAATAAAGATAAAATCCAGTAAATTCTGATCAAAGATAATCCGAGAGTCTCCAATGAGGTAGATAGTAGCTCAAGACTGCTGTCTAGTTCTAGGTAGGATGGTTCAATTGCCTGATAACAGCTGGGAAGAAACTGTTCCTGAATCTGGAGGTTTGCGTTTTCACACTTCTAACCCTCTTGCCTGATGGGAGGGGGGAGAAGAGGGAGTGAGACTCAATCTGTAGATAATCAGTATATAATCATTGTGCATATTATGTATGTAATATTATGTATGTAATATAACTGCTGCCACTGTTCAGTCTGAGGTCCCGACCCGAAACGTCCTTCAGAGATGCTGTCTGACCTGCTGAGTTACTCCAGCACTTTATTTTTGTTTAATAAACCACCTTTAGCAGTCCCTTGTGTCTATGTAAGCCTGCTCTTGCTGGTTGTGTGTTCAGCTTGCTTGGTCTTGGAAGGGGAACAAGTCAATTCACACAGACGCTTCTCAGAGGGACCACTGCTGATTTTCTAATGAATGTACATAGTGACGTGAACATCAGATGGTGTGTGTGAGCACATTAGTCCGCTGTGTCTGCCGGCTCCAGCCCTTTCCCTCCGCCTTTGTTAACTTCTGTAGACAGGACAGATGGCCGATGGGGTGAATGAAGGAGACATAAGATAACTAAGCAGGGGACGGAGTAGCTCATCCTGACCTCTGGTCACAGGGGTAAATGTGGCATTAAAAGTCAGATGAACAGACGAACCCAATTAAAGCCCTCCCCACCGCGGTGGTCTGCATTATATCGCTGGGAGTGAGGTTCCAGCGTTAAACTACGCGGTGAAAAAGACATGGATGTAACATGTTTAGGGTGGCATGGTCGGGTAGTGGTAGAGTTGCTGCCTTACATAATAAAGTTGCCGAATGGCTCATTGAAATCGTCCACAGAAAACGTACACGTAAGGGGCGGTGCAGCAGTAGAGTTGCTAGCTTACTGTATCAGAGACCAGGGTTCGATCCTGACTACGGGTGCTGCTGTCTGTACAGAGTTTGTACACACTCCCTGTGACAGCAGGTTTTTTTCCGGGTGCTCCAGTTTCCCCCCACACTCCAAAGATGTATAGGTTTGTAGGTTAATTGGCTTTGGTAAGAATTGCAGATTGTCCCTAGTGTGTAGGATAGTGCTAGTGTACGGGGTGATCGCTGATCGGCACAGACTCAGTGGGCCAAAGGGCCAGTTCCCAGGCTGTATCTCCAAACTAAACTAAACACCCATTCTTCACCACAAAACATTTGACCGATCGAAAGATGCAGCATGGAAACAGGCCCTTCAGCTTCTCGTCCACATCGACAATCAATAATAATAATAATAATAAACATTTATTTTATATAGCGCTTTTACCAAGTGCTCAAAGACACTTTACAAAACAGTAAAACATAAAAACAAACAAACTGACAAACTGACGGAGAAGCGGCGAACAAATAGTGCCAGCGTCCTCTCACGTCAGGGTCCGGCAGTAGACAATAAAGAACACAAGACACACAATTACAATTTAACACAAACAGCCATCACAGTGATTGCTCCAGGCACACCCTCACTGTGATGGAAGGCAAAGAAAAGTCATCTCCTCCTCATTCTTCTCCCGTGGTGCCACGAGGCGATCGAGGCTCCCGACTTTTGAAGCCCCCACCGGGCGATGGAAAGTCCCAGGGCCGAGCCGAGCAGGCCGATGAAGGTCCTGAGCCCCCACCGGGCGATGGAAAGTGCCGCGGCCGAGCCACACAGGGCGATGAAGGGCCTGCGAGCGGGTCGATCATACCTCGCGCTTCGGGGCGGTCGAAGCTGCTACGGCTGGAGCTCCCGAAAGCCGGTCGCCAGCCAGGGACCTGCGAACTCCAGATGTTGCGGTCTGCAGGGCCCAAGGCCCAATCACACTAGTTCTATGATATCCCACTTTACCATCCACTCTCTACACACTAGAGTCAATTTTACAGAGGCCAATTAACCTACAAACCCGTGCAGTCACAGGGAGAACGTGCAGACCCCACACAGACAGTACCCGAGGTTAGGGTCGAATCCTGATCCCTGGCGCTGTGAGGCAGCAGTTTGACCAGCTGTGTCGCTGTGCTGCCCCTTGTAGTAGCCCGTATGTTGAGATCAGATTTTAATCCCCATCCTATTTTTTAGCCAAATTAAAATATAAACTGGGTCAACGTTGGCCTTTGACGGTGGCCTTATGAAGGGCTGGCCAAAAACCAAGGGAATACCTATCAGAAGTGTCAGTGGAAAGGAAGCAACTACCCAGGCTGCTCCATCATTAATATGTAGAGTGTGAGCTGCTAAAGTCAGATACTGTGGGCTGAAGCCCACAATGTCTGCGCTGAGCACGATGCCAAGGACAACTCTTACCTGCTGCACATAAACCACACCCCTCCATTCCCTGCATATTCCTCGTGCCGAACCAAAGGTTTCTTAAGCGCCACCGTTACATCAGCCTCCTTCACCACTCCCGGCAACACATTCCAGGCATTCATCACCCTCCGTCAAAACAAATTTGCTCCGCTCATCTCCTTTAAACTTTGACCCTCTCACTTTAAAGCCATGCCCTCTAGTATTTGACGTTTCCACCATGGGGAAAAGGTTCTGGCTGTCTACCCGATCTACGCCTCTCAACGTTTTATAAAGCTCTGTCAGGTTTCCCCTCAACCTCTGGCGTTCCAGAGAAAACAATTCAAGTCTGTCCAACTTCCCCCCATACCTAATAACCCCACAAATTCGTGCATTATTCAGGTAACTCACTGGTGGGCAGATGGGGCAAATGGCAGCTTCCTCGGGTGTGCAGCGCTTGCGGCAGTTCTATTGTGGGCGAGGAGGGCAAGGTGCACCGTGGGTCAAGGGGAAGTTGTTTGGAGACAGGAAGTACATCGGGCGTTGCTATGGATACGGCCTGGGCCACAGGTCCAGAAGAGGAAACGGGTCCCTCAGCATCAGCCGGTCATTGGGCAGTCAGCACATCACGAGAGCGGCACGTGACAAAGGTAGGCACGATAATGTTACGAGGTACAGCTTGGAAACAGGCCCTTAGCCCACCGAGTCCACGACAAACATCACTCACACAGAGGCCCAGGTTTGATCCTGACTATGAGAGCTGTCTGTACAGAGTTTGTACATTCTACCTGTGGCCGCGTGGGTTTCCTCCGGGTGCTCCGGTATCCTCCCACATTCCAAAGATGTGTGTAAGAAAATAACTGCAGATGCTGGTACAAATCGAAGGTATTTATTCACAAAATGCTGGAGTAACTCAGCAGGTCAGGCAGCATCTCGGAAGAGAAGGAATGGGTGACGTTTCGGGTCGAGACCCTTCTTCCCGACCCAAAACGTCACCCATTCCTTCTCTCCCGAGATGTTGCCTGACCTGCTGAGTTACTCCAGCATTTTGTGAATAAATACCAAAGATGTGTGGGTTTGTAGGTTAATTGGCTTCTGTAAATTGCCCCCCCCGTGTGTAGGTTGTGAAACAGGGATAACATAGAACTAGTGTACCGGTTAGATCATTGGTCGGCACGGACTCAGTGGGCCGAAGGGCCAGTTTCCACATTGTATCTCTAAACTAAGCTAAACATGAAACAGTCGGCTTTCTCGAGGATTGTGCGTAGACTGCACTACATTTAATAGAAAACATTGAGGAAAAACAATCCTCCTAAACGGCATCGACCCCCAAATCTATAAAAAGCACTATATTAATTTCAGATTTGAATAATAACAACCAGTCCCATTTCCCATTAACACCATTTTCCATGTTATAAATGAAGTTCCTCATCACCTTAAATAATTTGCCATGTATCGTCTTGCATGGGTTCCAGCATGTGAGGTAACTCTAGTGTTATATCCAGTCTGGCATTTCTCAGTCCTTCCCCGCATAATCGCTTCTGAAGGCTCCAAGTGCTGCCAAAGGTTGTGCAGTATTAGCGCATCTTGAAAATACAAAGGTCTTGGTGGGATGTTTCAGAAAACTCCAGCAGGCCTGAATTGATGGTCTGCTCATTGTAGGCTGGAATCAGACCAAGATGGTGGTGGACACCTGTGGGTCGCTCATCAACATCCTAAGTCAGATATGAAAGAGGTAGCCTTGTTAGGCAAGATATCTTTATAGACAATAGACAATAGACAATAGGTGCAGGAGTAGGCCATTCAGCCCTTCGAGCCAGCACCGCCATTCAATGCGATCATGGCTGATCACTCTCAATCAGTACCCCGTTCCTGCCTTCTCCCCATACCCCCTCACTCCGCTACCCTTAAGAGCTCTATCCAGCTCTCTCTTGAAAGCATCCAACGAACTGGCCTCCACTGCCTTCTGAGGCAGAGAATTCCACACCTTCACCACTCTCTGACTGAAAAAGTTCTTCCTCATCTCCGTTCTAAATGGCCTACCCCTTATTCTTAAACTGTGGCCCCTTGTTCTGGACTCCCCCAACATTGGGAACATGTTTCCTGCCTCTAATGTGTCCAATCCCCTAATTATCTTATATGTTTCAATAAGATCCCCCCTCATCCTTCTAAATTCCAGTGTATACAAGCCTAATTGCTCCAGCCTTTCAACATACGACAGTCCCGCCATTCCGGGAATTAACCTAGTGAACCTACGCTGCACGCCCTCAATAGCAACTTTAAGATGCTTTAAGAGGGCTGAAGAAGGTCCCTGTCCCGAAACGTTGTTGATCCATCCCTTCCACAGATGCAACATGATCTGTTGAGTTACTCCAGCACTTTAGGGGTGGCAAGCTGGTGCAATGTTAGAGTTGCTGCCTTACAGCTCCAGAGATCCGGGTTCGATACTGACCACCGGCGCTGTCTACACGGAGTTTACATGTTCTCCCTGCGACCGCCTGGGTTTTCTCCGGGTGCTCTGGTGTCCTCCCACATTCCAAAGTCAGACGTGCAAGTTTGTAGATTAATTAGCTGCTGTAAAATGATTGTAATGCATAGGATGCAAAACTGGAATAACATAGAACTATTGTATAGATGATCGGCGGTGAGCACGGACTTGGTGGGCTGAAGGGCCTGTTTCCATGCTGTATCTCTCAAGTAAACTAAACTAAACATTAGTGTGCAGGAAGGAACTGCAGAAGCTGGTTTAAACCGAAGATAGACACAAAAAGCTGGAGTAACTCAGCGGGACAGGCAGCATCTCTGGAGAGTAGGAATGGGTGACGTCTCGGGCCGAAACCCTTCTTCAGACCGAGAGTCAAAGGAAAGGAAAACGAGAGATATAGACGGTGATGTAGAGAGATAGAGAACAAATGAAAGATATGCAAACGAGCAGGAGGAATCACAGTGGGAGCGAGGGTGTTGCAGATCAAAGTGCTTTATTTAAGACACTTCATAAGGGGAAAATCTGACAGACATAATAAAACATTTTGTGGCAGTGCTGGCATCGTCCTGACATTGCAATGATGGCACGGCCGGTGTACGTGAAAGAATGGAGCTCTTCCTAATCCAGGAAGGTGCTTGGAGTGAAAAAGAGACCACCGGTGGCCCCCTGGTTAACCATTGATGTGAACTTCAAAAACGAATTCACCTGTCACAAAATGGCTGAATATGTCTACTACAAAATGGCTGAATATGTCTACTACAGAGCATATTCAATCTGAAGAAGAGTCCCAATGCTAAATGTCACCTGTCCATTCCCTCTTCTGAACCTCTGACCCTCCAGACAAAACAATTCGAGTTTGTCCAACCTCTCCTTATAGGCAATACAGGCAGAATTCTTGCCTGGACTATGGATGTTCTGTGGATGTTTACTATGGAAGTTCAGGCACAGCACAGCGCCGTAGGTGGTTGCCATTTGTATACATTGTGTATGCAAGCAGAGAATCGCACTGTGCCTTGTCACATGTGGCAATAAAGTATTCCTATTCCTTCCTCTTCCTATCCCCCACCAGAAAGGCCTTAAAACCTTTCGTTTCTTCCTAGACCACAGACCCCGCCAATCTTCCTCTATGGACATTTTCTTCCGCCCAGCGGAGCTAGTCCCCTCCCTTAACAACTTCTCCTTCGACTCCTCACACTTCCTCCAAATCAAAGGTGTGGCGCTGGGCACCCACATGGGCCCCAGCTGTGCCTGCCTTTTTGTCGGGTATGTCAAACAATCCCAGATGCTGCCTGACCCGCTGAGTTCCTCCAGCACTTTGTGTTTTGCCCAAGATTCCAACGTCTGCGGTTTCATGTGTCTCCAAAGGGCTGAATATGTTAGTTGTAACAAGAAGAACCACAATCTACGGTTTAGTGCAAGCATGGGCCGCTGACCGAGTAATATTGCTGATCACAGGAAAGGGTCTCGGTCATTCAGTACCTCTTGAATTAGCTTTATGCGCTGTAGATGATCTTTAGGTTCAATATAAATACAGTGTTAATGTATAATATTTGATTGGAAAGCACTTCTGTTAATAAGATTGTCAATGTGAACTGAATTTTGCAGGCAAAAAATAGAAATAGATGTAGCTCCATAAGAGCTGAACAAGGGTCTCGACCCGAAACGTCACCCATTCCTTCTCTCCAGAGATGCTGCCTGTCCCACTGAGTTACTCCAGAATTTTGTGTCGAGCTCCATAGGGCTCTGGTTAGGCCGCTTTTGGAATATTGAGTGCAGTTCTGGTCACCCCATTACAGGAAAGGTGTGGAAGCTTTGGAGAGGGTGCAGGGAAGGTCTACCAAAATGATGCCTGGATTAGAAGGTTTCAACTACAGGGAAACATTAGATAGACTTGGATTGTTTTCTCTGGAATGTCGAAGATTGAGGGGAAACCTGACAGAAGTGCATAAAATTACGAGAGGCATAGATAGGGTAGACAGTCAGAACCTTTCTCCCAGGATGGAAACATCCAACACTAGAGCGCATAACTATAAAGTGACAGGGGGAAATTTTAATGGAGATGTGCAGGCCAGTTTTTTTTATACAGAGAGTGGTGGGGGCCTGGAACACATTGCCAGAGATGCTGGTGGAGGCAGATATGATAGTGGTGTTTAAGAGGCTTTTGCATGGGCAAATGGAAGTGCGAGGAACTAGTAGAACAACGAGGGTGGGGGAAATGGGAAGAGAGCGGGGCGGGGGAAAGAAATGCAGGAGTTACTTGAAATGAGAGAAATCAACGTTCATACCGCTGGGTTGTAAGCTGCCCAAGCAAAATATGAGGTGCTGTTCTTCCAATTTGTGTTTGGCCTTAAATGTCTATGCATGGCATTCTGCCCGTTCATGAATGTGATATGTGGCAGAAGCCTCTGTCACATCCACATCCACGATTCAGAAATATAAAGGCATCTTTCAGTATTTTTGATGATAAACTGCGAAAACTGATAGTCAATATACTGACTATAAAGAAGGGTCTTGACCCGAAACGTCACCCATTCCTTCTCTCCCGAGATGCTGCCTGACCTGCTGAGTTACTCCAGCATTTTGTGAATAAATTGATTTGCACCAGCATCTGCAGTTATTTTCTTATACTGACTATAAATGCCCAGGTTCAATCCCAAATCAGAGCTGAGAAAAAGCTCTATTATTATTTTATCTCTGGCCGTTGTCCACCCATCTGTCTGTCAAGCCTCCCCTTCACCTGTGTTCACCTATTACCTGCCACACTGTCCTGCTCCTCATCTCTTCCAGCTTTCTTCCCTCCCCCCCCCCCCCCTTTCCGTACAATCAGTCTGTGGAAGGGTTCCGACCCAAAACGTCGCCTATCCCTGTTCTCCAGGGATCCTGCCTGACCCGCTGATTTACTCCAGCACTTTGTGTCTTTTTTTTGCGAACCAGCATCTGCAGTTCCTTGTTTCTGCTGAAGAAAAGCTTTGTCAACAAGGGAAATCAAGATCTCCAAGCCTCTGCTTCAGGTCACTATCTTCCCGAACAACTGCATGGACAATGCAGTAGGAGAACTGTCCCACTGTTCTGTGATGCACTGCAAACAGCTTCGTAACACTGATCCTAAACTTACCCAAGACAAGTGATCACCTGGTCTTCAAAGGACTATGTATTGTGAAACCACTGACTCAGTAGCCTCCAGGAAGATAATGGGTTGGATTTGGAAGAGACTTTCTACTAAATCAGCATACCATCGACTTGCAACAACAAATACCTCAGAACTGAGTAATCTGTCAGTTATCTAATCCCTTCATATCAATAGTCACCTTAAATATTAAAGAAGTAATGAAGAATGAAGCCAATTTTCCAAACATTGTGGGCCGAAGGGCCTATCCCTGTGTTGTACTGTTCTATGTTCTATGTTCTCTCCACATTGAACTATGGAAAGGGTAAACAAAGTTTACACATTGAGTTATTGTATATAGTATGAAATACATAATTAAAAGTGTTAAGAATGATGTAAAATACACATGAATTTCCCTTAGTTCCAAATCAATCCAGCATATTACCATTCCTCTCACACCATTGTTCATAATTTCCAGATTATCTGGCTCAAGTCATTTTCTCTCATGAAGAAGTAAATCCTTGAAAGAATGTAGGTTTCATTCCTTTGTCCGATCAAACTTGCTGGCAATGACGACAATAACAGGTCATGCCGGTTGCTTTGAGATCTGTGTCTGGCCATAAGAGAGCCACAGTAAACATAACATATTTGCATTGTGTGGACATCCTTTGGACAAACCCATAAATGTCGACGTGTTTAGGAAGGAACTGCAAATGCTGGTTTACACCCATTGCTGGAGTAACCCAGCGGGACAGGCAGCATCTCTGGAGAAAAGGAATAGGTGACGTTTCAGGTCCGAGCCCTTCTCTTAAGACTGAAGGATAGAGAAGGCCAGAGCAAATCAGAGCCTGCATCAGTTGATCCCAGGAAGGGTGGAGTCCACAATGGCCCATTGTTGGCTGGGGAAGATGTTCTAACGACAGGGACACAAGGATGCAAACAGTGGAACTAGTAGGACAACGAGGGTGGGGGAGGTGGGAAGAGAGCGGGGCGGGGGAAAGAAATGCAGGAGTTACTTGAAATGAGAGAAATCAACGTTCATACCACTGGGTTGTAAGCTGCCCAAGCAAAATATGAGGTGCTGTTCCTCCAATTTGTGTTTGGCCTTAAATGTCTATGTATAGTATTCTGCCCGTTCATGAATGTGATATGTGGCAGAATGTGGCAGAAGCCTCTGTCTTGTTGCCACATCCATGATTCAGAAATATAAAGACATCTTTCAGTATTTTTGATGATAAACTGCAAAAACTGATGGTCAATATACTGACTATAAATGCCCAGGTTCAATCCCAAATCAGAGCTGAGAAAAAGCTCTGTTATTATTTTATCTCTGGCCTTTGTCCACCCATCTGCCTGTCAAGCCTTCCCTTCACCTGTGTTCACCTATTACCTGCCACACTGTCCTGCTCCTCATCTCTTCCAGCTTTCTTCCCTCCCCCTCCCTCCGTACAATCAGTCTGTGGAAGGGTTCCGACCCAAAACGTCACCTATCCCTGTTCTCCAGGGATCCTGCCTGACCCGCTGATTTACTCCAGCACTTTGTGTCTTTTTTTTGCGAGCCAGCATCTGCAGTTCCTTGTTTCTGCTGAAGAAAAGCTTTGTCAACAAGGGAAATCAAGATCTCCAAGCCTCTGCTTCAAGTCACTATCTTCCCGAACAACTGCATGGACAATGCAGCAGGAGAACTGTCCCACTGTTCTGTGATGCACTGCAAACAGCTTCGAAACACTGATCCTAAACTTACCCAAGACAAGTGATCACCTGGTCTTCAAAGGACTATGTATTGTGAAACCACTGACTCAGTAGCCTCCAGGAAGATAATGGGTTGGATTTGGAAGAGGCTTTCTACTAAATCAGCATACCATCGACTTGCAACAACAAATACCTCAGAACTGAGTAATCTGTCAGCTATCTAATCTCTTCATATCAATAGTCACGTTAAATATTAAAGAAGTAATGAAGAATTAAGCCAATTTTCCAGGGCTGTGGAAGGTCCATCGTCAACAACCACTAATTGTGGCTGATTATAAATTGTGGCTGATCTTTTAGATGTGTATAAAATCATGAGAGGAATACATCACGTAGATGCACACAGTCTCTTGCCCAGAGTAGGTGAATCGAGAACCAGAGGACATAGGTTTAAGCTGAAGGGGAAAAGATTTAATAGGAATCTGAGTGGTAACTTTTTCACACAAAGGATGGTGGGTGTATGGAACAAGCTGCCAGAGGAGGTTGTTGAGGCTGGGACTATCCCAACGTTTAAGAAACAGTTAAACAGGTACAAGGATAGGGCATGTTGGGAGGGATATGGAGCAAACACAGGCAAGTGCTAGTGCAGCTGCGACATGTTGGCAGGTGGGCAAGTTGGGCTGCAGGGCCTGTTTCCACACTGTATCAATCTATGACTCTATGACTCTGGTCAGTCTTGCTACAAATCAATTGAGTGAATGAATGGGTAAACGAGATATTAGACTGACGCAATGGTGCAACCAATAGAGCCATTGCCTCACTCACAGCTGCAGCGACCCAGGTTCAATCCTGACCTCGGGTGCTGTCAGTGTTGAGTTTGCACGTTCTCCCTGTGACCTTGTGGGTTTTCCCAAGATGCTTCAGTTTCCTCTCACATCCCAAAGATGTGCAGATTGTTAGGCCACTATAAGTGGCTCCTTGTGCGTAGGTGAGTGATAGAATCAAGGGGGAATCGATGGGTGCATAAAATGGGAGTCGTTTAAGATTAACGTAAACGGGTCGTTGATATTTGTCTTGGACTCAATGGGTTGAAGAGCCTATTTCCGTGTATGTGTGACTCTGTGAGTTCAAGAAGTGTAAATCTTTGGGAACCTCTGCAAGTTGTACCGTGTGATCCTGCATGTCCCCCCCACTTGTTCATAGGTCACCACGGGACTAAATCTCCTCATGGTGCTTGGAAATGCCGTCCCGGTTTCCATCTCATCTCCCCTTAGTTTTCCGTGTTTCCTGTAACGGTCAGGAAACCAGCGGCAGGAAGCCCACTCTAGCACAACACATGACATCGCTGTCATTCAATATGCGTGTCTGTAAGTTCATCGGCCTCTGTAAACTGTCTCTAAAGTGTAGGGAGTGGATGAGAAAGTGGGATAACATAGAACTAGTGTGAATGGGTTATCGCTGGTCAGCGTGGGGTCAGTGGGCCGAAGGGCCTAGTTTCCATGCTATATCTCTGACCTAAACTAATCTTTTAAAAAAATAATTAATGAACATCATCCTGTAAAAAGTTAAAGTAAGTTCATAAGAACAGCAAAGAAAAGAGTCATATGGTTAATTACCTCTAGTCTGGAGGTTACATTTACTGGAGTTAATAGACTACCAGAGTATCCCTTTGCATTAAATTTAAAATGTGATGCAGGCAGCAAAGTGATCATTTGCCACAGTTCAATAAAAGGGATTAGTGCTTTGTGTACAGGGCCTTCTTAGTTGTTAGTGATAAGGAAGTGATTAAAAAGCAGCAAAGGCAGACTGGAATAAACAATTCCCTTGTAAAGATATGGGGTCTAAATTCGATAGCCCCCGGAAATGGCATGGGGTTTTCAATATGCAATTAATCCAGGCCTGTTGATGCCAGTGCTGGCACGGTGCCCGTTTAATGCCGCCTGTTTACTTCAATGACTGCAACGCCCCGCTGGCAGCGATCTCACCGTAGATTGTCTGCGTTCTATTAGCGGAGTGTTCAGAGTCAGTTAACGCTGACCCGTTTCACTTATAAAGAGGAGGCACCAGAAACACGAATTCCTGAGCAAAACACAAACTGCTGGAGGAACTCAGCGGGTCAGGCAACATCTTTAATTTGAAGATAGACCCAAAGAGCTGGAGTAACTCAGCGGGTCAGGCAGCATCTCTGGAGAAAAGGAATAGGTGACGTTTTGGGTCGAGACCCTTCTTCAGACTAAGCATTTTTAGTTTAGTTTAGAGGTACGCCATGGAAACAGGCCCTTCGTCCCACCTAGCCCAAGCCAACTATCGATCCCATTTACACTAAAGAGTAACTCAGCGGGTCAGGCACTGTCCCTGGAGAAAAGTTACAGGTGACGCCTCGGGTCAAAACTCCTCAAATAGCCCCCAGAAATGGCATGGGGTTGTCTATGTTGTATTAGCGGAGTGAGTGATGTGAGTGTTTAGCTTCAGTTAACACTAACACATTTCACTTATAAAGTGGGTTTCAACCCGAGGCATCACCCGTTCCTTTTCTCCAGAGATGCTGCCTGAGTTACTCCAGCATTTTGTGTCTACTTTTAGTGTAAACCAGCATCTGCAGTTCCTTCCTACACTATTTACACTAGTTCTATACTATCCCACTTTCGCATCCACTCCCTACACATTAGGGACAAATTACCAGAAGCCAATTAACCTACGAACCCGCACGTCTTCGAGATGTCTTCGGGGAGGAAACTGGAGCACGCAGAGAAAACCCACCGTCACGGGTTCTGAGGAAAGACATTCTTGCCATAGAGGGAGTACAGAGAAGGTTCACCAGATTGATTCCTGGGATGGCAGGACTTTCATATGAAGAAAGACTGGATAGACTCGGCTTGTACTCGCTGGAATTTAGAAGATTGAGGGGGGATCTTATAGAAACTTACAAAATTCTTAAGGCTAGGCTAGATGCAGGAAGATTGGACAGGCTAGATGCAGGAAGATTGTTCCCGATGTTGGGGAAGTCCAGAACAAGGGGTCACAGTTTAAGGATAAGGGGGAAGTCTTTTAGGACCGAGATGAGAACGTTTTTTTTCACACAGAGAGTGGTGAATCTGTGGAATTCTCTGCCACAGAAGGTAGTTGAGGCCAGTTCATTGGCTATATTTAAGAGGGAGTTAGATGTGGCTCTTGTGGCTAAAGGGATCAGGGGGTATGGAGAGAAGGCAGGTATGGGATACTGAGTTGGATGATCAGCCATGATCATATTGAATGGCGTTGCAGGCTCGAAGGGCCGAATGGCCTACTCCTGCACCTATTTTCTATGTTTCTATGTTTCTATGAATGTGCAAACTCCACACAGACAGGACCTGAGGTCAGGATGGAACCCGGGTCTGTGGCGCTGTGAGGCAGCAGCTCTACCGCTGTGCCACTGTGCCGCCCCATGTAGGGAAAGGACAAAAGGAGGAAAAAAGCATGGCTGAGCAGCAAGAAACAGCAGGAATAATAGAGGGGGAGCAGTGAGAGAGGGTCTCGCGTAACTAGCTGCGAGTGAGGGTCTCACAAACTTTAGTTTAGTTTAGTTTATTATCATTGTCCGAGTTACAGTGAGAAGTTTTTTTGCTGCATGCTATCCAGTCAGCGAGTAGATCTACATCTACATCTACCTTTGGTGTCGCCGATGTACAGGAGCCCACATCGGGAACACCAGAGGCAGTAGATGAGGACAGTCTGAAGAAGGATCCTGACCCGAAAGGTCTCCTGTCCTTTTTCTCTGGAGGTGCTGCCTGACCCGTTGAGTTACTCCAGCACTTGGTGTCTATCTTTGTCATCTAATACAAAGTGCCGCACAATCTGCCTGCCCAGGGTGGATGTGAATCTCACGTTTAAATCTCAAACCCGCAAAACATGGGAGCCCTTGATCATTATTTTTTTGTCAGTTAGATCCGGTTCATTCTCATTGGTGTCATTAAGGGTTGGCTTGGCTTGGCATGTGTGAGACTCAACGTCAACAAAATTTTCACTGATGTTTTTTTTTGTTGAGAAATGTTTTCAGAATACAATTACATTTCTTCTCGCAAAGTTTTATTCCCGTAAAATCATAAGATCAGTGTGCACCTCTCTTGAGATAGAGAGGCGCCTCCTTCCTCAGCTCCTGAAGCGATCAGTGGAAAGTCTGTGTTTTAATTTGAAGCACAGAACAGAGAAGTGGGAGTTGAGTGTGTGTGATTTCTGAAAATGTAATGGTCTGTGTTGTTAGTGACGATGAGAGCCAGAAGATTTACAGTAATGACTCTTTATGGCTTTTCAAGTAGCCAACGATGGACTTGACCAGACGAAAAGTCAAAGTATTCAAGATTCCAGCTTTGAAGTGCATAATTGTGAAAAATGGGTGAGTGATCTGAGCCAACAATCCCTATCTACTGATGACGCATAGGTCTTTTGTCAAAGGCTGAGATCACTCACTTTCCTGCCACATTCAGGAATTGCCGCAAGTGGCTAGTGCCCTACAAATCTTTCCATTTTGTTGTTTATGCCTTTCTAGTGACGAAAGCTACTTACTTCTCTTACCAGCACAGCACTTCTCTTGCCAGGAAATATTACTTCAACCTTATTCTGACCGGTTGGCTGAACAGGCCCATACTGGCCGGTCTGAAGAAGGGTCTCGACCCGAAACGTCAGCCATTCCTTCTCTCCAGAGATGCTACCTGTCCCCGCTGAGTTACTCCAGCATGTTGTGTCCATCTTCTGGCTTACTTTCATTTCTGAACATCTGTCATCTCCGAGACACCGAGGTAGAACACAAAGTGCTCGAGGAATTCAACGGGTCAGGAAGCATCTGGGCAGGGAATGGACAGGCAACGTTTTGTTTAAGGACCCACTTTCTGGCTGTTTTGCTCAAGATTCGAGCATCTTCAGTCTCTGGAGTCTGTACTGAGGTAGAAATTGGTCTTTCGTCACCAATCTTTCCCTCTCCCCTGACTCTCAGTCTGAAGAAGGGTCTTGACAAGAAACATCACCTATTTCTTAACCCGCTGAGTTACTCCAGGATTTTGTGTCCATCTTCAGTTTAGTTTAGTTTAGTTTAGTTTAGAGATACAGCGCGGAACAGGCCCTTCTGCCCACCATGTCCGCACTGACCAACAATCCCCGCACATTAACACTAAACACACACAAGGGTCAATTTATCATAAGTCATAAGGTCATATCATAAGTGATAGGAGTAGCATTAGGCCATTCAGCCCATCAAGTCTACTGCGCCATTCACTCAAGGCTGATCTATCTCTCCCTCCTGAACCCATTCTCGTGCCTTCTCCCCGTAACCTCTGACACCCGTACTAATCAGGAACACGTCAACTTACATGTTATACCAAGCCAATTAACCTACAAACCTGTACCTCTTTGGAGTGTGGGAGGAAACCGAAGATCTCAGAGAAAGCCCACGCGGTCACAGGGATAACGTCCAAAACCGTATAGGTAGCACGGGTAGTCGGGATCGAACCCCCGTCTCTGGCCCTGAAAGTGCTGTGGCAGCAACTCTACTGTGCCACTGTGTTGCCCAATGGAATGGTTGTGGTGAAAACCATTCTCTGTAGTTCCTTCCTGCACAGATTCTTGGTTAATCAGGGTGTCAAAGGTTTTGGGGAGAAGGCAGGAGAATGGGGTTGAGAGGGAAAGGTCGATCAGCCATGATTGAATGGCGGAGTACACTCAATGGGCCGAATGGCCTAATTCTGCTCCTATGACCTATGAACATATGAATGTTCGTCAATTCAAGTCAACGGAACCGAATATTGTGAGGCTTACCAGGCAGGTGACCATCACATGGGAACCATTTTGTCCGAATGACAGAATGGGCAAGTGTTAGAGGTTTAAAACAATTCTAAGCAAGCAAGGAGGCAGAGACATTGGCAGAGAAAGGGTACGATCAAGGGAAAGCATAAGAACCAGGAACAGGAGTGTGCCATGCTCTGCCATTCAATAGGATCATGGTTGGTCTGCTTGTTAGCATCAACTCCATCTTCCCATGATCACATTACCATCTTGTACAAAACTTGTGCATCCCAGACCTGAGTAATAACCTGCGCGAGATAACCACTTATGAGGTTTGCGCAGTAATCAACCAGAACCAGAACCAGAACCAGAAATGACTTCGAAACATAGAAACATAGAAAATAGGTGCAGGAGGAGGCCATTCGGCCCTTCGAGCCAGCACCGCCATTCATGGCTGATCGTCCCCAATCAATAACCCGTGTCTGCCGTCTCCCCATATCCCTTGATTCCACTAGCCCCTAGAGCTCTATCTAACTCTCTTAAATCCATCCAGTGATTTGGCCTCCACTGCCCTCTGTGGCAGAGAATTCCACAAATTCACAACTCTCTGGGTGAAAAAGTTCCTTCTCACCTGAGTTTTAAATGGCCTCCCCTTTGTTCTAAGACTGTGGCCCCTGGTTCTGGACTCGCCCAACATTGGGAACATTTTTCCTGCATCTAGCTTGTCCAGTCCTTTTATAATTTTACATGTTTCTATAAGATCCCCTCTCATCCTTCTAAACTCCAGTGAATACAAGCCCAGTCTTTTCAATCTTTCCTCATATGTCCGTCCCGCCATCCCAGGGATCAATCTCGTGAACCTACGCTGCACTGCCTCAATTACAAGGATGTCCTTCCTCAAATTAGGAGACCAAAACTGTACACAATACTCCAGATGTGGACTTACCAGGGCCCTATACAACTGCAGAAGAACCTCTTTACTCCTATACTGAAATTGTCTTGTTATGAAGGCCAACATTCCATTAGCTTTCTTCACTGCCTGCTGTACCTGCATGCCAACTTTCAGTGACTGGTGTACAAGGACACCCAGGTCTCACTGCACCTCCCCCTTACCTAACCTAACTCCATTGAGATAATAATCTGCCTCCTTGTTTTTGCCGCCAAAGTGGATAAGTCAAAGTCAAAGTCAAAGTCAATTTTATTGTCAATCCTCAGCCAGTTTACACAGACAGAAAGTCGAAATACCGTTTCCCACAATCCCGAGGAACAAAGTGCATAAAACAAAAGGCACAGCAAACAACAATCAACATAAAATATAAAATATAAAATATAGTCACTTCAAATTTTTTTTTTTAAAAAGTGTCTGGTGCTGGATGTGCGTGTGTGTGGGGTGTTAAAGTCCAGGTCCCATAGGGGCAGGGGAGAGAGGAGGAAGGGAGGGGAGAGAGTTCAGCATCCTGACAGCCTGGTGGAAAAAACTGTTCTTTAGTCGGGTGGTGCTTGACCTCAGGCTGCGAAACCTTCTCCCTGAAGGCAGGAGGGTGAAGAGGCTGTTGGAGGGGTGGGAGGGGCCACCCACAATGCTCAATGCTTTGCGGGTGAGGCGGGTGGTGTAAAGGACCAGGAGTGTTGGGAGTGAGGCGCCAGTGATCCTCTCAGCAGTGTTCACTATGCGCTGCAGGGTCTTACGGCTGGAGGCTGTGCAGCTTCCGAACCACACAGTGATGCAGCTGCTGAGGATGCTCTCGATGGCACCTCGGTAAAAAGTGTACATGATGGGTGTGGGGGCTCCCGCTCTCTTCAGTTTGCGGAGGAAGTAGAGGCGCTGCTGGGCTTTCTTGGCGATGGATGTGATGTTGTTGCTCCAGGAGAGATCCTCGGTGATGTAACCTCACATTTATCTATATTATATGCATCTGCCCACTCACTCAACCTGTCCAGGTCACCCTGCAACCTCCTAACATCTTCTTCACAGTTTACACTGCCACCCAGCTTTGTGTCATCCACAAACCTGCTAGTGTTGGTTCTAATTCCCTCTTCCAAATCATTAATATCCACAACTCTGACATAGATTACAAACAAATTCAACCAAGGACTTCCTCCTCATCTCCATCATAAATGGACGCCTATAATGTGAGGGGGGAAAGATTTGATCGGAACCTGAGGGACAACTTTTATACACAAAAAGGCCTAGATAGAGTGAATGTGGAGAGGATGTTTCCACTAGTGGGAGAGTCTAGGACCAGAGGCCATAGCCTCAGAATGAAAGAATGTGCCTTTAGAAAGGAGGTGAGAAGGAATTTATTTAGTCAGGGGGTGGTGATCTGTGGAATTGGTTGCCATAGACTGCTGCGGAGGCCAAGTAAATGGATATTTTTAAGGTGGAGATTGACAAATTCTTGATTAGTAAGGGTGTCGGGTTAGGAGTGAAGGCAGGAGAATGGAGTTGAGAGGGAAAGATAGATCAGCCATGATTGAATGGCGGAATAGACTTGATGGATGAAATGGCCTAATTCTGCTCCTAGACCTTATGAACTTATGAACACGCGGTGGTAGGTACATCGAAAGAGCGGCCAGAGGAGGTAGTTAAGGCAGGCACTATCACAAAGTTTCGAAAAATATTTGGATAGGTTTAGACAGATATGGGCCAAATGCAGGCAGGTGGGACTATGTAGTTGGGGCCTGTTGGTGTGGGCAAGTTGGGCCGAAGGGTCCGTTTCCATACACATTGCCAGGTTCTGAGGACCTGAGCTATAGGGAAATGTTAAGCAAGCTAGGATTTTATTCCTTGGAGCTCAGAAGGCTGAGCGGTGATCTAAATGAGGTGCATAAAATGATGAGGGAAATGGATAGTGTGAATGCACAGTCTTTTACCCAGGGTAGGGGAATCAAACGTAGGTTTACGGTGAGAAGGGCAAGATTTAATAGAAATCTGAGGTGCAACGTTTTCACTCAGAGGGTGGTGTGTATATGAAACGAGCTGCCAGAGGAGGTAGTTGCGGCAGGTACTATAACAGCATGTAAAAAAAACACACTTGAGCAGGTCCATGGAGAGGAATGGTTTGGAGGGATATGGACCAAACGCGAGCAAATGCTTAGCTTAGTGGCGCAGCGGTAGAGTTGCTGCCTGACAACGCTGTAGACCCGAGTTCGATCCTGACTAAAGGTGCTTGTACGGTGTTTATACGTTCTCCCTGTGACCGCGTGGGTTTTCTCCCCCCGAGTGCTCCAGCTTCCTCCCACACTCCAAAGACGTTCAGGTTTGTATGTTAATTTGCCCATGGTAAAATTTGTAAATTGTCCCTTGTGCGTAGGATAGTGCCAGTGCACGGGGATCGCTGGACCGTGCGGACTCGGTGGACCGAAGCTGTATACCTCAAAACTCTCTAAACTTAGATGGGGCATCTTGGCCGGATGGACGAGTTGGGCCGAAGGGCCTGCTTCCGCGCTGTAAGATCACTATGTAGTCTTCAAAGTAAATCAGGTTCCCCAGCTTCTCTGTTAACGCTGCTCATCTGGGCAACACAGCTGCCCGCGTACTATCATGAGATGGCAGCCACCGTGTTACTCAGATAAAGCTGAAGACTGCAGAAGAGTATTTGAAGTGCGTTGGTACCTTTGTAAAAGATGCTTGTATGCATCAGTGACTAAAGAGTTGAGAAGCTGCAGATAAAGGAAGTACAGATCAGATGTGAATGGGGGTGAACTCATTCAACTCAGTCCCCAGCACCGCAAGGAGTTCTTGGTGTTTGCCTTTATTCTTCCTCTGCAAAACAGTATTATCCCTCGGGCTGGAGAACTGAGTTTTTCCTGACATTAAATTCTTTACTTTTTGTCTGCGCACATCCCTTACATGACAAGCCATTTTATCTTTTAGGCCTTCTGTTCACATTGATTACAATGAAGAATGCTTCCATGGCAATTAATTATTCATTAATGCATTCACATACCTTTTGAATCAACCCAACAGCACTTCCAAATATCTGCTCAGATCCTTACAGAAGGATTGGGGGTGGGGGAGTGGGGGGAGGCGGGGTGGGGGGGGGGGGGGAGTGGGGGGAGGGGGGGTGGTGGGGGGGAGGGGGGTATGGGGTGGAGGGGGGGATGGGGGGAGGGGGGGATGAGGGGGGGTGGGCGGGGGGGGGGGGGGGGGGGGTGTGTTGGGGGGGTGGGGAGGGCAGGGCTGGAGATTTGTTTACTCTGGACAATAAAGGAAGCCTTAACTTCAAGGTCCTTACTCCAAGGCTGTAAATTCCTTACACTGTCCTTGGTAAGATAAGGTTGTTTGGATATGAAATGCTGCATGTAGATTAAGAAATTAAGCACACTGCTAAGCTTAAAACAGTTGAAGGCTGGCTACATAAAATGTCCCCTGTATTTTTTGCACTTTCCCTTCAATGTTCTCTAACAGGGCAGTGCAGCGGTAGATTTGCTGCCTTACTGCGCCAGAGACCTGGGTTTGATCCTGTTACGGAGTTTGTACGTTCTCCCTGTGACCGCATGAGTCTGGGTGCTCCTGTTTCCTCCCACACTCCAAAGACATAAAGGTTTGTAGGTTGATTTGTCTCAGTAAAAATTGTAAATTGTCGCTAGTGTGTAGGATAGTGTTTGTGTTACGGGGATCGCTGGTCGGCACGGACTCGGTGGGTCGAAGGGCCTGTTTCCGTGCTGTATCTCTAAACAAAACTAAAAGTTCAATCATTCAATGGACATTACCACAAAGCTTAATATCCCTTTGATGTTCAATGTGCAATTGAATTCTGAGCACTGTACCTCTCTGAATGTTTGAGCTCTGTCTAGTTTTAAGTTCATTACCTGCAGTGAAGACCATAAATGATTGTTTTCTAACTAATGTAATTTATCAAAGATAAGAAGCTGACTTATGGAAGGTTTGGGATGCAAAGACCATTGTATAATTGCTTTTATATTCTGGCAGAGTTTCATTCATAAAAATGGCAGAAAAGGAAAAAGGTGCTGTAAAGTCTCACAGCATAATTCACAAGGATGTGTGGAGGGGATGAGTCAAGTTACCCAATAATACTGCAAGTCTCTTAAACTACTTATCAGTATTGCTGACATGGTAAATGCAGAAGATAGACACAATAGTAACTCAGCACGTCAGGCAGCATCTCTGGATAAAATGGATAGGGGATAGGTGACGTTTTGGGTCGGGTCTGACGAAGGGTCGCAACCCATACGTCAGCTATCCATTATCTCCAGAGATGCCACCTGACCCATTGAGTTACTCCAGCATTTTGTGTCCATCTTTGGCATAAACCGGCATCTGCGGTTCCTTTTAATTACATATAGTAAATATAGACTTCCCTTAGCTGTTAGCCTGTCCATGATTTGCACTTCCACATCACAATCAGACTCCTGGCACTTTAGCCTTGATAAGCAAGAGGTACAATTGCAGTCCATAATTCATCAGTCTGAAGAAGGGTCTCGACCCGAAACGTCACCCATTCCTTCTCTCCCAAGATGCTGCCTGACCTGCTGAGTTACTCCAGCATTTTGTGAATAAATCAATTTGTACCAGCATCTGCAGTTATTTTCTTATGCAGTCCATAATTTATCTTTTCATTGAACAATAAATTGAGCATTAGCCTGCACAAGTGAATGTGTCTCAACACTGCTCAGGCCATGGACACAGGGTTATGCAGGGCAGATTATGTTTGCACATTTCAATCTGGAAGAAAGTCCATTGCCATATTAGTTAAAAACAAGTTTTACCCCAAATGAAAACTGATGCTTGGTCATCCACATGAACCTAGAAAGGGGATTGATGCCTATTTGGTGTTTAAAAGGCTTTGGATAGATACAGACACAGACCACGGGGGAGCTCTGAGGTGGAGACCGTGTGGGAGCTCTGAGTTGGAGAACATGTGGGAGCTCTGAGGTGGAGACCATGTGGGAGCTCTGGGGTGGAGACCATGTGGGAGCTCTGAGGTGGAGACCATGTGGGAGCTGGGAGCTCTGAGGTGGAGACCATGTGGGAGCTCTGAGGTGGAGACCATGTGGGAGCTCTGAGGTGGAGCCCATGTGGGAGCTGAGGCGGAGCCTATGTAGGAGCTCTGAGGTGGAGGCCATGTGGGAGCTCTGAGGTGGAGACCATGTGGGAGCTCTGAGGTGGAGACCATGTGGGAGCTCTGAGGTGGAGACCATGTGGGAGCTCTGAGGTGGAGACCATGCGGGAGCTCCAACGTGGAGATCATTAAGGAACATCTACGAGAACACCTGAATGGCCGCATGCAACTGCAGTAGTGATCTGCAACTGAGAAGTAAAGCAGTGGGCTTAAAGTATTGCTTACGTGAGTGCGAGTTTACGTAAGTTGCTTATTATTACGTAAACCAGGGAGTACCTGTATTTATCGCAAGGCCGCCAAGTTCAATCTTAACCATATACAGACTTTTTGCAAAAGCCTCCAATGCAGCAATGAGCCGAAATACGACGGGAAGTTCATCCAAAAGTTCTTGTTGCAATTTTGCAGGAAAAGCCAAATATCTCCTGCCCCGTACCAGGGAAGAGATCTCCGAGGAGCCAAATATTTGAATTCCTTTTCTTTTGAAATGAATATGAATTGATCTGTGTGATGTGGAGTACAGATTTTGTGCACATCAATTAACCCAAGTACAACAGAAATACTTCCCTTGCCTTCACACAGAGGCAAATAGCTTCAGGCACCTGGCAAGGCGAACAAGTTGGTTGTTGGCCAGAGGAAGCGGAAGGGTGAACACAAAGCTGTCCTCATCAATGGAGCCACTGGAGAGATGGTCAGCAGCTTCAAATTCCTAGGCATCTGTATCACCAGCAGCCTAACCTGGTCACCACACCAGGAAAGTGCATTTTTCGTATTTACTTTCTTGGGCATCTGAGAAGATTTGGCAAGTCCATTAGGATTCTCTCAAACTTCTACAGGAGGTAATCTGACAGGATGTATCTAAGCCTGGTATTACAACCACCCTGCTCGTGACTGAGTGGTGAACACGACCCAGCCCATCACAGGCTGCTCACTTCCTTCCATTCAGTCCATCTTTCGTTCAGACAGCACTCATAGTCCGGGTGGAACCTGGGTCTCTGGCGTTGTAAGGCAGTAAGTATACTGCTGCGCCACTGTGCCACCCACATCTTCATGGTGAGTTGCAGCAAGAAGGATGGTCAAGGATGCCTGCCACTCTGGCCATTCCCAGATGTCCAGACTCAAGGACAGCTTCTTCCCCACTGCTATCTGACTGCTGAACCATTCACCCCTGTCACATCCTGTTGCCAGGGGAGCTGCCACATATTTCCCCATTCCGTGGTCTCCAGACCAATCGATGCGATTAACTCACAATTGACTTCAGAAAAGCCCCTATCAAGCCGCTGGTATCGTGGTGCCTCAGGGAAGCACAGTGAGAACCGGTCTTGCTGAGAACGTCCACATTCCATGCACAAATATATTTTTAAAAAGCTGCGATACAGTGTCAGCCCGGCCCAGTAGAAGCACAATCCTCCTGGGGAAAAAGAGAATGGAATAGAATTAATATGTTCAGACTGCAGGCAAGAGTGGTTTGTAAACATTCCTACCGGGCATGGAGCCCATGTTCTGCTTTTGTGTCTGGTTAGCTTTTCAAATAAAAACCTTATTGCGGAACCCTACTGGTGGAGTGTATTTGGCCTTAAACACGTGGCATTACTGATACACAGGCCATGAGTTCCCCCCAGCATTTCCCAACACACATCACCCACTGCAGGAGGTGTTCGAAGGTAGAATCGAGCAGCACTTTGGTTTGCAACGGTCTCATATTCTTTAGTTCAATATTACCAAGCTTAACAGGGGTGAAAATCCATGAAGTGCTCAGGGTAGACACAAAAGGCTCGAGTAACTCAACGGGTCAGGCAGCATCTCAGGAGAAAAAGAATAGGTGACGTTTTAGGTCGGAATCCTTCTTCAGACTGTAATCGAGTCTTTGAGAATGAAGAAGGGTCAGCTGTTCTTTATCTCCAAAGATGCTGCATGACCCTCTGAGTATAGTCTTTCTGCTGACTGATTAGCACGCAACAAAAAGCTTTTCACTGTACCTCGGTACACGTGACAATAAACGAATCTAAACTAACGAAACTAAACTCTGCAATTGTGAGCCCCAAAAGGGTGTGAATGCAATAACAATTGAACCTGCTTTAAATGGCTTTACTGCTGAGAGCAGACGTCACCTGAGGGGAAGGGAAGGTGGGTGCACAATATACTGGCTTTGATGGCAAGTGGGCTATTGTGTGCCATCTGTTCTTTGAGCTAAGGGAAGGATGTCATTAAATTGGAAAGGGCGCAAAAGGGATTGAGTTTTAAAAACTACGGATGCATTCTAACAGTGAGTTAAGTATGAAGATTTATGGAGCACTGCTCTCTGAATCAAGTACAAAGCAACAGCTTTAATCTGTCATATAAAATACCTCTGAACTAATGGAGATTTTGGAGCAGGAAAATAGGACTAGATTGTGTTAAGAATTGTCCCATTTGCAGTTCTGTGATAAAAAATTATTTCGGGGCAAGAAAATACAACTGGGTTCGTTGAAATGAGGTAAGGCTGATAGCTATATTGTAAATTAATGATGAAAAAAGAGACTATTTTTTTCAGTCATTACTACTTTCCTATCTAATTTCCACAGTTAATGCACAGACATAAATAATTGAAGCCTAGGGATCAATGCACTAAGGAACAGCTCTGCTGATGGCTGAATAAAACGTCAATCAGGCCCATCCTGATGATAATTGGCTTTTTCTGTTCTTTTAAGTTGACAATTCTTTTTTTGAGAGGTTGTGTGATCCGCTGCAAGGTCTGTTGTGGTATTACATTGCTTCTAGAAACTACTCTGGTTCAGAAGGAGAAACAAGGAACTGCCGAATGCTGGTTAATACACAGCTCTCGGTTCGTACTTTTAGTCTGGAGCTTCAGTGCTGTGAGTTCCATCCGACTGAAATGGGTGGATCGGGAACATTACATAGCGTACAACCCAGCGGTATGAATATTGATGTCTCTAACTTCAAGTAACCCTGGCATCACCCCTCTCTCTCCGTCCCTCCCCCACCCTAGCCATCGTACGCGTTTCACTGTCCTCCCGGCGAGTTTAATTGTCTGTATAACTCGTTAACCTAGCCCACAACTAACAATGGACCGTTTCTTTGATCATCGTTTCATTTTTGCATAACTTTCACTCACTTGTTCCATATCTCCCTATGTCACCATTTATATCTCTCGTTTCCCTTTCCCCTGACTCTCAGTCCAAAGAAGGGTCTCAACCCGCAACGTCGCCTGTTCCTTCTCTCCAGAGATGCTGCCTGGCCTGCTAAGTTACTCCAGCCTTTTGTGTCTATCTACGGTTTAAACCAGCATCTGCAGTTCCTTCCTACACATATAGTCACAGAGTTGTGCGGAAGGAAATCTGCCCACCTTGTCTGTGCCGACCAAATTGAATTACTAGTTTAATCCCATTTGCCTTCGTTTGGCCCATCGACACCTAAACCCTTCATATTCATACATCTGTCCAAATGTCTTTTAAAAGTCATAATAGTGTCCGCATCTATAGCTCCCTCTGGCAGCTCATTCTAGGTATGGACTACCCTCTGACTGAAAACATTATCCTGATGTCCCTCTTAAAACTCTTCCATTCTCACCTTAAGCCAGTGCCCTGTAGTTTTAGAATCCTTTACCCTGGGAGAAAGACTATAAGCGTTCCCTTTATCCATGCCGCTCATGATTTTGTACACTACAATATGGTCACCATTCAGCTTCCAAAGCTCCAAAGAAAAAAAGTCCCGGCCTTTCCAGCCCCTCCCAATAACTCAAGCCCGCAAGCCCACGTAATATCCTTCTGCAGCCTTTCCAACTTAATGGCATTGTTCCTATGGCTGGGCACCCAGAACGGCACAAAATACTCCATGTGTGGTCTCACTCTTTCCAATGATGTTTTGCATAAAATGCACTAAGTACACAAAGAGTCCCCACGTTTCTGGTGGCGACAAAGTTACAAAGTACTTGGAGTCATGTTGGTTCATCTTCGTTCTCGGCATACGTCCCCCCTCCCTCCCCTCGTTGGGTCCCTCTTCTTCTTTCCCCCCCCACCCTCCCCCACACCGGGTCCCTCTAAGTTCTCAGTGGCTCCCCTCATCTCACCCAGGGACCCACTCGGCTCTCGGCGGCACAGCCTGACCCTCACTCGGCGGGCCGAAGGGCCTGTTTCCATGCTGCAAGTCTAAAAACTAAAACGAAACTAAATTGCAGAACTATCAAAAAACTTAGCAAAGACATTTCAGATGAAGCCATCTCAAAACCTATCATGTTTAAACCAAGCACGGGCCTTCAGTACTTAAGGGATTAGCATGGTGCAGAATTGATCCCTCTGTAAACCTGTCACCTAGTTTAGAGGCTTTACTCTATTGGAGTAGATTCTGCAAGTCTGATACGGCTGACCTCTGCGAATGTCATTAACCACAGCAAAGGATTTCCTGAAACCACCTGAATGTTCAGCCTCTTAGTTTTACCAAGAGCTTCGCTGTTCATCATTTATTTGAAGGCATGCCGCTGGAAAAATCTGAGCTTCGCAAGAATCAAGACTGTGGATAACTGCTTTTGGGTGTACACAGCACCCTCCCACAGCCTATTTAATGATTACCACATATTCCACTGGAAAGATCTACCTTAAATATTCTGAAGCATGTCTGCCTTCATTGGGCGGCATGTTGGCACAGCGGTAGAGTTGCTGCCTTACAGCACCAGAGATCCAGATTCAATCCTGACCACGGGTGCCGTCTGTATGGAGTTTGTACATTCTCCCCGTGACCTGCATGGGTTTTCTCCGACATCTTCGGTTTCCTCCCACACTCCAAAGACGTACAGGTTTGTAGGTTAATTGGCTTGGTGGCAATGTAAAATGATCCCAAGTGTGTGTAAGGTAATGTTAATATGTGCGGGGATCGCTGGTCGGTGTGGACTCGGTGGGCCAAAGAGCCTGCTTCTGCGCTGCATTCTAAACTAAACTAAACTAAAGATATGTGTAGCCTCTGAAGATTCGCCAAGTCGATTGTTATTTATCGCACAGCGTTGATCTCCATTTGTAAGTTTCACAGACACGATATCAGACACTACTTATTCAGAGAGATGAAACGAAAGTTAAACAGATTATTACAACCATTCCATGCTGTATCTCCCTATGATTCTTATTACTGAGCACAATTACAGTGTAGTATTATCCTGAATCCACGAGCATTAAATAACACAATGAGAGACAACAAACATTTGGCCACAACGATGAACTGATTGCCTGGTTTTACTGATCAGCTGCGATCATTGATTGAAAGATACAGCATGGTAACAGGCCCTTCAGCCCATCGAGTCCATGCCGACCATCAATTGCCTGTTCACACTAGTTTGGGTTTAGTTTAGTTTAGTTTAGTTTAGTTTCGTTTAGTTTAGTTTAGTTTAGAGATACAGAATGGTAACAGGCCCTTCAGCCCACCAAGTCCATGCCGGCCATCGATCATCCGTTCACACTAGTTTAGTTTATTTTAGTTTCGAAATACGTTGTGGAAACAGGCCCTTCAGCCCATTAAGTCCACATCGACCATCGATCACACGTACACAAGTTCTATGTTATTATAATATCGCTTCCGCTCCCCACAAACTTGGGGCAATTTACAGAGGGCCAATTAACCTACAAGCTCGCACATCTTTGGGTTGTGGGAGGAAACCCGGAGGAATCCCATGTGGTCACGTGTGGAACATGCAAACTCCACACAGACTGCACCCAAAGCCAGGATCGAAAGAGGGAGAAGATTGGACTTTATTACCTTCCGTCACACTGAGCAATGTGGGGAGCCGCTGTGATGGATGTTTATGTTAAATTTTATTTTATGCGGCTGTGTGTCTTGGTGCTTTTCACTTCGTATGGCTGTATGGTAACTTAAATTTCACGGTACCTTAATTGGTACATGTGACAATAAACTGACCTTGAACCGTGAAACCTTGAACCCGGGTCTCTGGCGCGGTGAGGCAGCAACTCTACCAGGTGCGCCACTGTGCTGCGTTCTGAAAGCTTTGCAAATATGTATGTTTTTTAACAGCAATGGACAGTGAAGTTCCATTCCATTAATCAATAAACTCAAAGAAGTTCTCAGAGCAAGGCCTTGCGTGGGTTCATACGTTTCTTGTGCCAGTAATCCCAAGTATCTCCACATTTTTTGTTCAATCTCCCATATGTAAAATTCCAGCAATTTTAGTTACAGCGTGGAAACGGGACCTTCAGCCCACCGAGTCCATGCCGACCAGCCTACACATTATGGACAATTTACAATCTTCACCGAAGCTAATTAGCCTACAAACCTGCACGTCTTTGGAGTGTGGGAGGAAACCGGAGCCCCTGGGGAAAGCCCATGCGGTCATGGGGAGAACGTACAAACTCCACACAGACAGCACCTGCAGTCAGGATCGAACCCGGGTCTCTGGTGCTAGAAGGCAGCACAATCCGCATGCATTGCCACTTTCATTTCACTGCACATCGTGTATGTGTATGTGACAAATAAACTTGACTTGACTTGACTTGACTATGCCTCTGTGCCGCCGTGCCACCCACAAATGCAGCAATCCATATTGTGATAGAGTCCAAGGGCACTGTATTAGTTGAATGATTCAATCCACATCTGAATATCAGCCCCGAATAATGTCCCGTGCCGCTGATTTCTGTGGAAACCGTCTGGGGATGCTCACCCTCTGTCGAGATGGGGGGTGGGCACTGAATGGAGTAGACTCACTTTATATTCATGGTTTGACCTCAAAAGAATAGGCCAGGCATAAAGGTTAAAGCAGATGCATGTCACGTCTTTGTATGCGCATGATGGAAGGCATCCCTGGGTCTATTTTGCCTGACTCTTGTCACTTATTACCCATTGTCCCTGTGGTGGGCTGTGGACTATTACTACAGCAGCAGATGACATTCAATGGGTTGAAATGCAACTTGTCCAGAGGCTGAGTTCTCAAGGATTTTCCTTTTGACAGCAGCATCGTTTCTTATAGTAAGTGCTTGCTCAAGTTTAGTTTAGTTTTGTTTAAAGATACAGCCCACCGAATCCACACCAACCACCCACCCCTACACGCTAACACTATCGTTCACACTAGGGATCAATTCAGAATTATACCAAGCCAACTAATCTACAAACCTGTACGTCTTTGGAGTGTGGGAGCAAACCGGAGCACCCGGAGAATACCCGCGCAGTCACTGTGAGAACATATAAATTCTGTACAGACAGCACCCGTGGTCAGGATCAGACTCAGGTCTCTGGCGCTGTAAGGCAGCACTCTACTGCTGTGCCACCGTGCCACCATGCCAAGTCTCTACGTTGCAGGATTGTGCTCCTCACAGCAGCCAGAGTGAATTGAAACCTCACATGTTTTCCCCTCGAAGTGATCGATAGACTGATGTAAACCACCGTTCCAATCAATAGAGCAGCACAAAGCTTCAAGGTTTCTTTGGTCTTAGATTGGTTTTGTTCAAATACAACATGGAACCAGGTCCTTCATCCCACTGATTCCGCGCTGGCCATCGATCACCCGTTCACACTAGTTCGATGTTGTCCCAGTTTCGCATCCACTCCCTACACACTAGGGGCAATTTACAGAAGTCAATTAACCTAAAAACCTGCATGTCCTTGGAATGTGGGAGGAAACAGGAGCACCCAGAGAAAACCCACGCAGTCACAGGGAGAACGTTCACACTCAAGTCAAGTCAAATTTATTTGTCACATACACATACTGTGCAGTGAAATGAAAGTGGCAATGCCTGCGGGTTGTGCACAAAAAAGAATTACAGTTACAGCATATAAATAAAGTTAATAAGTTACTATTAGTGTCGACAAAAATTTAGTCTCTGGGGTTATAAAAGTTGACAGTCCTGATGGCCTGTGGGAAGAAGCTCCGTCTCATCCTCTCCGTTTTCGCAGCGTGACAGCGGAGGCGTTTGCCTGATCGTAGCATCTGGAACAGTCCATTACTGGGGTGGCAGGGGTCCCTCATGATCTTGCTTGCTCTGGATCTGCACCTCCTGATGTATAGGTCCTGCAGGGGGACGAGTGTAGTTCCCATGGTGCGTTCTGCCGAGCGCACTACTCTCTGCAGGGCCATCCTGTCCTGGGCAGAGCTGTTCCCAAACCAGACTGTAATGTTGCCGGACAGGATGCTCTCTACAGCCCCAGAGTAGAAGCAATGAAGGATCCTCAGAAACACTCTGAATTTTCTCAATTGTCTAAGGTGGTAAAGGCGCTGCTTAGCCTTACCCACCAGTGCGGCAATGTGCGTTGCCCACGTCAGATCCTCTGTGATGCGGACTCCCAAGTATTTAAAACTGCTCACCCTATCCACAGTAGACCCATTTATCTCCAGTGGCGTGTACGTCCTTGGATGTTTAGCCCTTCTGAAGTCCACAATCAGCTCCTTTGTTTTAGTGACATTCAAGAGGAGGCTATTGTCCTGATACAGGGAGAACATTCACACTCCGTACAGACAACACCCGTAGTCAGTATCGAAGCCGGGCCTCTGGCGGTGTGAGGCAGCAACTCTACCGCTGCACCACCCTGCTGCCCCTAGCATGTAATCCACATTACTTAAAATAACTTAGTAGATACTTTTCCATAACTACTTATATTAGCACTTGATGATATTGGATACGCATGTTCTCACTTTGTTTAAATACCTTTTAAATAAGCCTTAGATCCTCTTGGAGACAAAAGGAACTGCGGATATTAGAATTTTACGTGGAACACAAAGTGCTGGAATAACTCGACGGGTCAGGCAGCATCTGCGGAGGACATGGATAGGTGACATTTTGGGTCAGGACCTAAGAATAGATGCCATTTTGGATTAGGATCACCTATTCATCTCCTTCAGAGATCCGACCTGATTTGCTGAGTTACTCCAGCACTTTGTGCCCACCCTTGGATATCTTAGTTATAGCAAACCATTGACCACAATGTGGAACTGAGTGTCTGACCATGAATGGCAATAAGTATGTGTGAGACATGTTATTACGATAGATTCATCAGTGTCCTGCACACACTTACATTTAATTTCAAGTCCATTCATTATTACGTAATTAATTTGTGCTGGGTAAATGTAGAGCCACAATGAAATGAAGTTACCTGAGGTCAGATATTGGTGACAGATGTGGTGCTAAACTGGGCCGACCGCCATCACCTGACTCCGCCGAAGTGGAGATATCCAGCCCACTGCGCCTGGCCCAGGTACATGAGACAGGGCAGGGGTTGTTGCATTGTGTACAGGCAGAGGGCCAGATCCAACACAACTCTATCAGTGCCATCAGTACTGGTGGGATAAACTCTGGTGTGGCTTCATGTTTAGCTTCAGTGTCTCAGAGAGTCCACAGTGCAAACACTCTACCCAAGGGCAGCCCAGTGTCGCAGCAGTAGATTTTTAGATTTAGAGATACAGCGCGGAAACAGGCCCTTCGACCCACCGAGTCCGTGCCGCCCAGCGATCCCCGCACATTAACACTATCCTACACACGCCAGGGACAATTTTTACATTTACCCAGTCAATTAATCTACATACCTGTACGTCTTTGGAGTGTGGGAGGAAACCGAAGATCTCAGAGAAAACCCACGCAGGTCATGGGGAGAACGTACAAACTCCGTACAGACGGCGCCCGTAGTCAGGATCGAACCTGAGTCTCCGGCGCTGCATTCGCGGTAAGGCAGCAACTACACCGCTGCGCCACCGTGCCGCCCCTAGAGCAGTAGAGTTGCTGCCTTACAGTGCCAGAGACCGGGGTTCGATCCTGACTACGGGTGCTGTCTGTGTGGAGTTAGCATGTTCTCCCTGTGACCACATGGATTTTCTCTGGATGCTTCGGTTTCCTCCGACACTCCAAAGAATAGGTTAATTGGCTTTTGTAAATTGTCCCTAGAGTGTAGGATAGTGCGAGTGTATGGGATAATCGCTGGTCGGCATGGACTCAGTGGGCTGAAGGGCCTGTTTCTGTGTTGTATCTCTAAAGTCTGAAGTCTAAGCGTTACACGTGAGGGTGCGGAGCATGGCAACTGGTTGCATTCGGAAATTCGAATGGCCTAGCATGAAGGAGTTTGAAGAAAGTGATGGATATTGCCCGGTTTGTCCTCTCCACCATCAAAGGGAGCTGCAGGAAGCACTGCCTCAAGAAAGCAGCGACTATTATCAAAGATCCACGCTGCCTTGGCCACATGCTCTTCTTGCTGCTACCTGAGAGTTCAGATTCCAGAACAGTGTCTTCCCATCAATCATCAGGCTCCTGAACCACCATTCATAACCCTAACACCAACGCTATCTCAGCACCGAACCCACGGCATACTTGCTCTGCATACTTTGATTTTTGACCATTGTGGTCAAGACTTTTGAGATACAGCACAGACACAGGCCTTTCAGCCCACCGAGTCCGCGCCGATCAGCAATCATGCCGCACACTAGCACTATCCTACACACGAGGGGCAATTCACATTTTTACCAAAGTCAATTAACCTATACAACTTTACTTCTTTGGAACGTAGGAGGAAACCAGAGCACCTTGAAAAAACCCACACGGTCACAGGGAGAACATACAAACTCTGCACAGACATCATCCGTTGTCAGTATTGAACCTGGGACTCTGTGCTGTAAGGCAGCAACAGTGCTGCCCCATTGTTTACTTACCATAACTAGTCATTTATTGTATTATTATTTTTGTTGGCGTTGCATCATAACAGTTGCAGCAAGTAAAATGTTATTGTCCCAGATCATATCTGATGCATTTGACAAATAAACACTTGTCTCTTAAAATAACGTTTGTAATTCTCAATATAATAACAATGGGATGCAATTGAATTCCAGTGCTAAAACGTTCTTCACATGGATGATATGTAACCTATGGAGTGTGGGGTTGTGCAGATAGAGTCATGAAGTCATACAGTGTGGAAACAGGCCCATCGGCCCAACTTGCCGACACCGACCAATATGCCCCATAAATGCTAATCCCACCTGCCTGCATTTGGCCCATATCCCTCCGAACTTATCCTATCCATGTACCTGTCTAAATATTTCTTAAACATTGTGATAGCACTTCCCTCAACTACCTCCACTGTCACAAAATGCTGGAGTAAGTATCTCTGGAGAGAAGGAATGGGTGACATTTCGAGTCGAGACCCTTCTTCAGCTAGTCTCGTTCCATATACCCACCTGCCTTTGTGTAAAAATATACCCCTCAGGTTTCTATTAAATCTTTCCCCCCTCATTTGAATCCTATGTCCTCTGCTTCTCAATTCCCCTACTCTGGGCACGAGACTGTGAGTTTACCAGATCCATTCCTCTCACATTTTTTACACTTCTGTAAGATCACCCATCATCTTCCTGTGCTCCAAGGAATAGAGTCCCAGCCTGCTAAACCTCTCCCTATAACACAGACCCTTGAGTCCTGCCAACATCCTCATAAATCGTCTTTGCACATATTCCAGCTCGATCAAGGATATATTTTTTCTTTCTTCCTCAGCCTTCCAATTTATGTTCTAGTAGAAGCATTAGGCCATTCGGCCCATCAAGTCTACTCTGCCGCTAAATCATGGCTGATCTATCATTCCCTCTCATCTCCATTCTCCTGCCTTCTCCCAATAACCCCTGACACCCTTACTAATCAAGAATCTGTCGATCTCCAAGTTAAAGATATCCATTGACTTGGCCTCCACAGCCGTCTGCGACAATGAATTCCACAGATTCACCACACTCTGACTAAAGAAATTCCTCCTCATCTCCTTGCTAAAGGTACGTCCTTTTATTCTGAGTCTGTGGCCTCTGGTCCTTGACTCTCCCACTAGTGGAAACATCCTCTCCACATCCACTCCATGCAGGCCTTTCACTATTCACATGTCATAATATGATTTGTACGCCATAACATAGTTTTGTATGTCACTAAGGTCATCAACCGATCCAAATAAGCAAAAGTCAGAAGGCCTATCATTTACAAGGCCGCTGTGTGTGACTGGAAACCAAGACTGGGGATGCAAGAGGGTGTTCCCTCATTTGCATTCTCTCAAAATAATTGACTAATCTATAAAGGTTCATGGCGTCTACACAAAGGTCCCTTCACAGCAGTGGCAATGAAAGTGATTTGAGCCCGAGCGAAGTTTCCACGTCTTCTTACCAACACCTTCCTCGGCCATTGTACTTTAAACACATTGTTTGTTTGCACATGCTATAGTTATGAGCAGGCATGCACTGAAACTCACATTTGACTTCAGTGACCCGTAAAAGATCATTAGTAATTTAAATGTAGCTTTTAACAAGAGCCAGGGCCCTATTGCTTTGGAAATTATAAAGAAAAAATAACAAAACTATGGCGAGTCCGAAAACTTGTTGGTTGTAGAAGAAGTTTATTGCAGCCGCAATATTCGAATACAGAGTTAAACAACAAGGTAAAGGACAACCATCAAAAACTTACTGTCTTCTTCGAAGACTTCGCCGAACTGGCTATTTCGGGCGCCAAAAGCGCACATGACATCGCTGGCCAATCAGCGATGTCGCTCCCTGGACCAATCCCCATGGTCGCGTTCACACGTGACCTCGCTGGCCAATCCGAGGGTTCGACGACCTGGGCCATTCTCTATGGTCGCTACATGACCCCCCCCAGAACCCGAGGTGCGGAACCTAGCAGGGAGCCGGATTTCGCGACCATAACGAGTACGGAGAGGGACAGCCTGAACCACAGGAGCCGGGGGTTCCGGACTTGGCGGAACAGCCGGAACGGGAGGTCCTGGAGGAACTACCGGAACGGGGGGTCCTGGAGGAACTGTCGGAACGGGGGGTCCTGGAGGAACTGTCGGAACGGGGGGTCCTGGACTGAGCGGAACTAACGGAGGTCGGCCTCTCCTAGGGGTTTGACCGACCAGGACTGGTTGATCCGGATCCAAATGTGCAGGTTTGAGCCGGGACACCGAGACGAGCTCACTCTTGCCGCACATGTCTAAGGTGAAGGTAGCCGTTCCCTTACGCAAAACCCGGAACGGCCCTTGATAGACCCTCTGCAACGGGGCGCGATGGGCATCTTTTCGCAGAAAAACAAACTCACAGTCCTTCAGGGAAGGCGGTTCATGTACCATGGGACACCCATGACGTGAAGTTGGAACTGGGGCCAGGGAGCCCACCCGTTCCCGGAGAGATGCTAACACCGATGGGACTGTAGGCAGTTGGTCTGAAAGGTCCGGAAACAAATCTCCGGGTACTCGAAGTGTCGAGCCATATACTAGCTCCGCGGACGACGCACCGAGATCTAGCTTAGGAGCAGTCCGGATGCCCAAAAGAACCCAAGGGAGCTGGTCTACCCAGTCCGGGCCTTCAAGCCTTGCACTGAGGGATGCCTTAAGTTGACGGTGGAACCTTTCTACGAGTCCATTTGCCTGGGGGTGATATGCAGTAGTGGGTTGTAACTTGGAACCGTACAGTTCTGCGAGCGCGGCCCAGAGGGACGAAGTGAACTGTGGCCCTCTGTCAGTGGTAATAACTGCCGGGACCCCGAAACGAGCTACCCAATGAAGGGCCAAAGTCCTAGCACAAGACGCTGACGAAATATCAGACAATGGGAAAGCCTCTGGCCACCGGGTGAACCGATCCACCACCATGAGGAGGTGGGTGTAGCCCCGGGAGGAAGGCAAAGGCCCGACCAAATCCACGTGGATGTGGAAAAAACGAACTGCTGGGACCTCGAAATCCTGTACGGGGGGCTGGACGTGGCGCTGGACTTTAGCGGTCTGACAGGGAACGCAGGAACGTGCCCAACCCGCTACCTGTTTCCGTAGGCCATGCCAGACAAACCTCGCTGCTACCAAGGCAGAGGTGGAGCGGATGGACGGGTGCGCCAGCCCATGAATGGCATCGAAAACCCGGCGCTGAAGGGAGGGCGGTACTACCGGCCTGGGACGGGGAAGAGAAACATCGCACCAGACTTTTGTGCCTTCCGACCCACAAGCTACCTGGGCCAACTTCAATCCCGAAGTGGTGGACCGGTATGCCGAAACGGTATCCGCTAGAAGCTGTGCCTCCGCAAGCTCCTGGGGATCCACTTCGCAGTCCACCACCGAAATAGGGGGAAAAGCAGGTCTAGACAGGGCGTCAGCAACGGCATTAAGCTTACCCGCGACATGACGGACATCGGTGGTAAATTCGGAGATAGCAGTCAGGTGCCGCTGCTGGCGGGCCGACCATGGGTCAGACAATTTCAAAAAAGCAAATGTTAATGGTTTGTGGTCCGTAAAGGCCACAAATGGGCGGCCCTCGAGGAAGTACCTGAAATGACGAACAGCTAAATAGAGAGCCAGAAGCTCTCGGTCAAATGCGCTATACTTCAGCTCGGCCGAATTTAGTTGCCGGCTGAAAAACGCTAAAGGCTGCCAACGGCCACCGACCTGCTGCTCCAGAACCCCGCCCACCGCCACGTCAGAGGCGTCAACCGTCAGGGCCGTGGGGGCGGAGGGGCTCGGATGGACCAACATGGTGGCGTCTGCCAAGGCTGCCTTAGCTGCTGTAAAAGCCGACTCTGCGGTCGGGGACCATATCAACTCTACCGGATTCCCTGCAAGGCACTGGAAGAGCGGGCGCATGACTCGCGCAGCTGCCGGAACGAACCTATGGTAGAAATTAACCATGCCTACGAACTCCTGTAGCCCTTTTACTGTGGTGGGCCTGGGAAATGCCCGGATAGCCTCCACCTTCTCGGGCAAAGGGGAGGCGCCGGCAGGGGTAATTCTGTGCCCTAGAAAATCAAGAGCAGGAAGGCCGAATTGACATTTGGAGGGTTGGATAATGAGCCCGTGGTCTTGGAGCCGCTGGAACACGGTCCGCAAGTGGGCCTGGTGTTCCTGCACTGAGGGGCTGGCGACCAGGATGTCGTCTAAATAAATAAACAAAAAGGGTAAACCCCGGCCCACGCGGTCCATCAGTCGTTGGAAAGCCTGTGCCGCGTTCTTTAAACCGAAAGGCATACGCAACCATTCAAACAACCCGAACGGAGTAATCGTTGCAGTTTTCTGTATGTCCTCCGGTCGCACCGGGATCTGGTGGTATCCTCGCACCAAATCGATTTTGGAAAACACCACCGCTCCTTCCAGCCCAGATGAAAAGTCCTGTAGGTGCGGTATGGGGTAGCGATCAGCCGTGGTGACAGCATTGAGACGCCGATAATCGCCACATGGTCTCCACCCCCCAGATGCCTTGGAGACCATATGTAACAGCAAGGCCCATGGGCTGTCAGACTGACGGACAATTCCCATTTCCTCCATCTTCCTGAACTCCGCCCGTGCCACCACCAGTTTGTCTGGCGGTAGTCTCCTGGCCCGAGCGAAAACGGGAGGGCCTTCAATGCGGATGTGATGGACCACGCCGTGCGTGGCCGAAGGCGTGTCAAAACGTTGAATGAGCAGCTCTGGAAACTCTGCCAGAATCTCAGCATACGAGTCGGGGGCCGCGACGACGGCCTGGACAGTAGGGCTGGGCGAGGAGGCGATTGTCGGAGCGACGTGCTCATCTTCGGCGGAGGGTCGGAGGTCGTTACCGCGGACATCAGGGACCAGTGAAAAAGCCCAGAGAAAATCTGCGCCCAGGATCGCTTGTTTGACGTCGGCTATGATGAATGGCCATTCGTACGTGCGGAGGCCTAACACAAGGGACATCTTCCGTATACCGAAAGTGCGAATTGGGCTGCCATTAACCGCGATGAGGGTGGGACCTGTCTTACCCGATCTGGTTTCGAGGTCGGTCGGCGGCACTATACTGACGATGGCTCCCGTGTCCACCAAAAATTCTGTGTCCGTGAATCGATCATGGACATAGAGGCGCCGGTTCTGGCCAATCGTAACTGCCCCTATGTACGATCGGCCGAGGCATTTCCCGCGAAGGTACAAGGCAAGCGGCAGTTGCGGGATTCGCTACCCCATCGTAGGTGATAATAGCACCAGCCGCGCTTGTGCGGATCTTTTTGGCGGGCTTTCGGAGAATTGGCGGGAGACGTGGCGCCATCTTGCCGTCGCTGTGGCGTGGTCACTGATGTCGAGACCTTGTTGATCGAACCGCTTGCCTTGTTTTTTGCCGCTATGAGCGCGTCCGCTTTCGCTGCATATGCAGCGGGAGTTTGGAGAGTTGGGAAAAACGCTGAGAAGTAGGACGTCGAAGGTAGTTATCTCTGGACTGCTACCGGTACCTCGTGCTGGTGAGGCCAGGAACAGAGAGATAGAGGGTATGAATTTATGGCTGAGGGACTGGTGCAGAGAGCAGGGATTTAGATTTCTGGACCACTGGGATCTCTTCTGGGCTAGGGGTGACTTGTACAAAAGGGACGGGTTGCATCTTAACAGCAGGGGGACAAACATTCTGGCAGGCAGGTTTGCTAGTGTGACACCTGTGGCTTTAAACTAAGTAGTGGGGGGGAGGGGTTAACAAATTGTGAATATGAAGATGAGGTAAAAGGGAATACAGGAGATATTGCAAAAGACTCTCGGAAGAATGGGAACAGAAGTTCTAGAGCGGAAAAGAAATTAAGGGCAGGGCCAATTGTGAACGATGTGAGAGGGGAGGTAAATACAGAGGTTAAAGTGTTGTACTTAAATGCGCGTAGTATAAAAAATAAAGTGGATGAGCTTGAGGCTCAGTTAGTCATGGGCAAGTATGATGTTGTAGGGATCACTGAGACATGGCTACAAGAGGACCAGGGCTGGGAACTGAATATTCAGGGGTACACAACGTATAGAAAAGACAGACAGGTGGGCAGAGGGGGTGGGGTTGCTCTGATGGTAAGGAATGATATTCATTCCCTTGCAAGGGGTGACATAGAATCAGGAGATGTTGAATCAGTATGGATAGAAATGAGAAATTGTAAGGGTAAAAAGACCCTAATGGGAGTTATCTATAGGCCCCCAAACAGTAGCCTCGACTTAGGGTGCAAGTTAAATCAGGAGATAAAATTGGCGTGTCAAAAATGTAATGCTACGGTGGTTATGGGAGATTTCAACATGCAGGTAGACTGGGAAAATCAGGTTGGAAATGGACCCCAGGAAAGAGAGTTTGTAGAGTGCCTTCGAGATGGATTCTTAGAACAGCTTGTACTGGAGCCTACCAGGGAGAAGGCAATTCTGGATTTAGTGTTGTGTAATGATCCTGATCTGATAAGGGGACTAGAGGTAAAAGAGCCATTAGGAGGCAGTGATCACAACATGATAAGTTTTACTCTGCAAATGGAAAGGCAGAAGGGAAAATCGGAAGTGTCGGTATTACAGTATAGCAAAGGGGATTACAGAGGCATGAGGCGGGAGCTGGCCAAAATTGATTGGAAGGAGGCCCTAGCAGGGAAGACGGTAGAACAGCAATGGCAGGTATTCCTGGGAATAATGCAGAGGTTGCAGGATCAATTTATTCCAAAGAGGTGGAAAGACTCTAAGGGGAGTAAGAGACACCTGTGGCTGACAAGGGAAGTCAGGGACAGCATAAAAATTAAGGAGAGGAAGTATAACATAGCAAAGAAGAGTGGGAAGACAGAGGATTGGGACTCTTTTAAAGAGCAACAAAAGTTAACTAAAAAGGCAATACGAGGAGAAAAGATGAGGTACGAGGGTAAACTAGCCAATAATATAAAGGAGGATAGCAAAAGTTTTTTTAGGTACGTGAAGAGGAAAAAAATAGTCAAGGCAAATGTGGGTCCCTTGAAGACAGAAGCAGGGGAATTTATTATGGGGAACAATGAAATGGCAGACGAGTTAAACCGTTACTTTGGATCTGTCTTCACTGAGGAAGATACACACAATCTCCCAAATGTTCTAGGGGCTGGAGAACCTAGGGTGATGGAGGAACTGAAGGAAATCCACATTAGGCAGGAAATGGTTTTGGGTAGACTGATGGGACTGAAGGCTGATAAATCCCCAGGGCCTGATGGTCTGCATCCCAGAGTACTTAAGGAGGTGGCTCTAGAAATAGTGGAAGCATTGGAGATCATTTTTCAATGTTCTATAGATTCAGGATCAGTTCCTGTGGATTGGAGAATAGCAAATGTTATCCCACTTTTTAAGAAAGGAGGGAGAGAGAAAACGGGTAATTATAGACCAGTTAGTCTGACATCAGTGGTGGGGAAAATGCTGGAGTCAATTATAAAAGACGAAATTGCTGAGCATTTGGATAGCAGTAACGGGATCGTTCCGAGTCAGCATGGATTTACGAAGGGGAAATCATGCTTGACAAATCTACTGGAATTTTTTGAGGATGTAACTAGGAAAATTGACAAGGGAGAGTCAGTGGATGTGGTGTACCTCGACTTTCAGAAAGCCTTCGACAAGGTCCCACATAGGAGATTAGTGGGCAAAATTAGGGCACATGGTATTGGGGGTAGGGTACTGACATGGATAGAAAATTGGTTAACAGACAGAAAGCAAAGAGTGGGGATAAATGGGTCCCTTTCGGAATGGCAGGCAGTGACCAGTGGGGTACCGCAAGGTTCGGTGCTGGGACCCCAGCTATTTACGATATACATTAATGACTTAGACGAAGGGATTAAAAGTACCATTAGCAAATTTGCAGATGATACTAAGTTGGGGGGTAGTGTGAATTGTGAGGAAGATGCAATAAGGCTGCAGGGTGACCTGGACAGGTTGTGTGAGTGGGCGGATACATGGCAGATGCAGTTTAATGTAGATAAGTGTGAGGTTATTCACTTTGGAAGTAAGAATAGAAAGGCAGATTATTATCTGAATGGTGTCAAGTTAGGAGGAGGGGGAGTTCAACGAGATCTGGGTGTCCTAGTGCATCAGTCAATGAAAGGAAGCATGCAGGTTCAGCAGGCAGTGAAGAAAGCCAATGGAATGTTGGCCTTCGTAACAAGAGGAGTTGAGTATAGGAGCAAAGAGGTCCTTCTACAGTTGTACCGGGCCCTGG
The DNA here is from genome assembly GCF_053455715.1 of Rhinoraja longicauda. Taxonomy (NCBI): domain Eukaryota; kingdom Metazoa; phylum Chordata; class Chondrichthyes; order Rajiformes; family Arhynchobatidae; genus Rhinoraja; species Rhinoraja longicauda. The sequence goes on along the minus strand of NC_135977.1, from coordinate 23,631,967 downwards.
TGAGACCGCACCTGGAGTACTGTGTGCAGTTTTGGTCTCCAAATTTGAGGAAGGATATTCTTGCTATGGAGGGCGTGCAGCGTAGGTTCACTAGATTAATTCCCGGAATGGCGGGACTGTCGTATGTTGAAAGGCTGGAGCGATTGGGCTTGTATACACTGGAATTTAGAAGGATGAGGGGGGATCTTATTGAAACATATAAGATAATTAGGGGATTGGACACATTAGAGGCAGATAACATGTTCCCAATGTTGGGGGAGTCCAGAACAAGGGGCCACAGTTTGAGAATAAGGGGTAGGCCATTTAGAACGGAGATGAGGAAGAACTTTTTCAGTCAGAGGGTGGTGAAGGTGTGGAATTCTCTGCCTCAGAAGGCAGTGGAGGCCAGTTCGTTGGATGCTTTCAAGAGAGAGCTGGATAGAGCTCTTAAGGATAGCGGAGTGAGGGGGTATGGGGAGAAGGCAGGAACGGGGTACTGATTGATAGTGATCAGCCATGATCGCATTGAATGGCGGTGCTGGCTCGAAGGGCTGAATGGCCTACTCCTGCACCTATTGTCTATTGTCTATTGTCTATTGTCCTTAAAAGAACAATCCGTGAGCAGCAGTCGGACATCCTCAGGAAGTCTCTCGCGGAATGCCTGTTCGAACATAGGGCAATCCGTATGCTCATCGGCTAGCATCATCATTTCGGACATGAGGACGGAAGGCAGTTGGTCTCCAAGATCCGGTAGGTGCAGAAGTCTTGCCGCACCACCATGCTTATTAAACCCGAAGATTCGCAGTAATACTTTCTTCATGGCCTCGTACTTGCTTTCCGCAGGTGGATTCACGATGAACCGCATCACGCGCTTGGTTGTGTCCGGCGATAGAGCGCTGACGAGGTAGTAGTACATCGTGGATTCGTCCGATATCTTCTTTATATGAAATTGAGCTTCGGTGTGGATAAACCAAGCTTGCGGTGCGTGCGTCCAAAACAACGGAAGGTGAACGCTTGCCGCGCTTAACTCCGGTGTGCCCGGCGCGGTCATCGTCAACGAGGCGTCGGGTTCCTGCTTAGTCGGTGATCGTCCAGATCACGTCGGGGTCACCAATATGGCGAGTCCGAAAACTTGTTGGTTGTAGAAGAAGTTTATTGCAGCCGCAATATTCGAATACAGAGTTAAACAACAAGGTAAAGGACAACCATCAAAAACTTACTGTCTTCTTCGAAGACTTCGCCGAACTGGCTATTTCGGGCGCCAAAAGCGCACATGACATCGCTGGCCAATCAGCGATGTCGCTCCCTGGACCAATCCCCATGGTCGCGTTCACACGTGACCTCGCTGGCCAATCCGAGGGTTCGACGACCTGGGCCATTCTCTATGGTCGCTACAAAACCATCAATCTTTAACTTACTGGGATGAAAAGGCTTTCTTTCAGTATCATTCTTTGCTATCGCCACAAGCATGCACCCCCCCCCCATTCACTTCAAAAGCAGAGTGCAGAGACGACTTAACGTTGCTGGCTGTACACCAGCTTGTGGTTTGCAAGATTGTAATGAGTCACAGAAGAAAACTGGGAGAGCGAACCATTTGAAGTTACTGCTCAGACACTTTTTTTAAAAAAGGGAATATTTTCCAAAACATTATTTTTCTTTTATTGTTTTATCTTAATTTTGGAAATAAGGCCAACGCACATTGTCATCGTTTTGAAGTTTAGTCCCTGGCCTGTTCTTGTGCATTCAACTTTCTAAAGACTTGACTGTCTTTCACTCACTCCTTGTTTCCTTAGTAACAGTTACTACCTGCAGTTAACTTCCTGTTTTAAATCATTACTCTTGAATAAAGAGGAGATTGAGCTGAGTTTAGTGTACTTGGTAACCAGACAATTACGGGAGAGGTGAAAGAGACTGAACTTCCCATCTGGTTTAGATGTTTATTAGTATTTAGCATTATATGGCCCCTTTAACCACAGCGGATCCTGCAGGCCTTGACATTTTTCCAGAGCAAAGGCTTGGCATTACAGGCTATTTCTAACATTTGTAGCCTCCATTCCCAATTGTCACTTAGGTTTATGGAGTAAGAGCACTGGAAACTGAGAGAATTGGCAGGAACTGATGTATAAACTGAAGTTGAAATCAGAAATTATATTTTAAGTCAAGCTACTATGAATTTAATGACAAAGGCCTTTCAGAAGAATGGTCTCAACCTGAAACACCACCCATTCCTTCTTTCCAGAGATGCTGCCTATCCCACTGAGTTACTCCAGCATTTTTTGTCTACACAACCAGCATCTGCAGTTCCTTCCCACACATGAATTTAATGACAATGGGCATCAGTCCTAAAGAATCACTGGTCGGCACGGACTAGGTGGGCCGAAGGGCCTGTTTTTTTGCACTGTATCTCTAAATCCTAATGTGTAAAGGTCTAAATCAAATTGTGGGTCATCAGGTATATTCCACACCAGTAGGTCTGGTTAGTCAAAGTCAATGGAAGGGGACACTTGGCAGATGGCCAGTGGAATACTGTCCAAGGTGGACTTCTGGTCTCTCGTTTGACCAGTTCAATGCAGCCTCTTGCTGAAAAAGATGACAATTTCAGGGTTAGAAATTTTTCTCTGACCTGTTACACTTTCTTTTTTTCATTTAGAGATACAGCGTGGAAACAGGCCCTTTGGCCCACCGGGTCCATGCCGACCAGCGATCCCCGCACATTAACACTATCCTACACACACTATGGATATTTTTTACATTTACCAAGCCAATTTACCTACATACCTGTACGTCTTTGGAGTGTGGGAGGAAACCAAAGATCTCGGAGAAAACCCACGCAGGTCACGGGAAGAACGTACAAACTCCGTACAGACAGCACCCGTAGTCGGGATCAAACCCGGGCCACTGGCGCTGCAAGGACTGTAAGGCAGCAACTCGACTGCTCTTCTGGTGAGAGGAGGCCAAACACGACACGATCAATGATGTAATAAAATGGAACTGCAGATGCTGGTTTATAACAAAGGTAGACAAAAAATGCTGGAATAACTCAATGGGTCAGGCAGCATCTCTCGAGAACATGGATAGGTGACATTTCTATTTATTCGCAAAATGCTGGAGTAACTCAGCAGGTCTGTTTGGGACACTTCTACAGATTGATTGTACATGTTCAGGAGTCACAACTAGACTAGGATAGCCTGGTAAATGCCAACTAAGATACCTCATCTAAGCGGGACCTATCTGCCTGCATTTGGCCCACATCCTTCTGCTTTTGGCTCACTATGTCCTCCAGCAGCTTGATCTATAAACCCACCAGCCTCTGAGTGAAAAAGTTGCCTCTCAGGTTCCTGTTAAATCTTTCCCCTCTCACCTTAAACCTATGCCCTTTAGTTCTCAATTCCACTACCTTCGCAAAAAGACTTCGCATGCATCCTATTAATGCCCCTCAAGATTTGATACATCTCGATAAAACCACCCCCTCATTCTCCGGCACTCCAAGGTTTAAAGTCCTAGCCTACCCAACCTCTCCATATCAAAATCTCCTCACTGATGAGTCTCAGTGAACTCAAGGTGTTTTTACAACAATCTAGTAACTTCATGGTCAACATTACTGAAAGTAGGTATTCTTAATAAAACCTGGATTATATACTTAACGGAATATAATTTCCAAAGTTGACATGGTGGGATTTGAACTCTTGTTGATCTAGTCCTCTGGATTACTCATCCAGCAACAACTATTAGATTAATTATGTTTCCAAAGAGTTATTCAGGTGGCCTTCTGCCTAACTGTGATACGTCAAGAAGAAAAGGCACATAATTTGGGAGTCTTTGGATCACAATGATACATGAGTTGGTTGGATCAGGAAAATTACACTTTTGAGAAAAGATGAACAATGAACGTGAACATAAAAGTGATAGAACTGCTTGGATTTGAAGGCCCATGACACTTTAATAACAAAGTCGAGTCCATGCTGTGACGTACAATTCTGAAGAAGGGTCACGACCCAAAAAGCCACCTATCCAATACTCTCCAGAGATGCCACTTGACCCGATGAGTTACTCGGGCACTTTTTGTCCTTTTAGGTAAACCAATACCTGCAGTCCTTGTCTCTACATTTTGAAGAAATGCCTACTTTGAAGAAATTCTCCTCCTCTCTCAGTCTGAAGAAGGGTCCTGACTCAAAACGTCACCTATCCATGCTCTCCAGAGATGCTGCTTGACCCACTGACTTACTTTGTGACCTTATATACAAATATGGACACAAGCATGACTTGGAGCACCTTCTCTTTTTCTTACTCTATGCTTTATTCTTTCATTCTTTTTTTTTGTTGTATTTCAGACAAGTCATGACGAATAGAAATACATATTCAGGGCAAACTGTGCAAGTTACTCCACGTTAACTGGATGACTTCTGCCTTCAAGGTATAAAGCTTGTATCATGAGAAGTGTTTAATGAGTTGAGGCAGATCAAAAATAGATTTTGAAAACTTCTTTCAACTCTATATTACTGCAACACACAGAACAGAGGCAGGAATGTCCTAAATTCTTCCCCGCCAACACTGCGGTACAGATTAATTTGCTTAAGTTTTTAATGACTAGAGTCGGAGTACTGTTCAATATTATTCACAAAATGCTGGAGTAACTCAGCAGGTCAGGCAGCATCTCGGGAGAGAAGGAATGGGTGACGTTTCGGGTCGAGACCCTTCTTCAGACTGATGTCAGGGGGGCGGGACAAAGGAAGGATATAGGTGGAGACAGGAAGATAGAGGGAGATCTGGAAAGGAGGAGGGGAAGGGAGGGACAGAGGAACTATCTAAAGTTGGAGAAGTCGATGTTCATGCCACTGGGCTGCAAACTGCCCAGGCGAAATATGAGGTGCTGTTCCTCCAATTTCCGGTGGGCCTCACTATGGCACTGGAGGAGGCCCATGACAGAAAGGTCAGACTGGGAATGGGAGGGGGAGTTGAAGTGCTCGGCCACCGGGAGATCAGTTTGGTTAATGCAGACCGAGCGCAGGTGTTCAGCGAAGCCATCGCCGAGCCTGCGCTTGGTTTCGCCGATGTAAATAAGTTGACATCTAGAGCAGCGGATGCAATAGATGAGGTTGGAGGAGGTGCAGGTGAACCTTTGTCTCACCTGGAAAGACTGTTTGGGTCCTTGGATGGAGTTGAGGGGGGAGGTAAAGGGACAGGTGTTGCATCTCGTGCGGTTGCAGGGGAAAGTGCCCGGGGTTGGGGTGGTTTGGGTAGGAAGGGACGAGTGGACCAGGGAGTTACGGAGGGAACGGTCTCTGCGGAACGCAGAGAGGGGAGGGGATGGGAAGATATGGCCAGTGGTGGGGTCCCGTTGTAGGTGACGGAAATGTTGGTGGATGATATGTTGGATCCACTGGCTGGTGGGGTGGAAGGTGAGAACGAGGGGTAACTCCCACTGCCATTCCCGTGTGCAGATAGAAAAATATTGCTATGTCTTTGCAAGCACTAATAGATAAAAACGTACAGTCACTCTTCCAACAGTTCTCCTGCCTTCGTGCTGTTGGATATCAAAATAGATCATGGGGTTGAACACAAAGGGTGTAATGGGCATTCCCAACTTGTCCACAATATTGGACGGCACAGTGGCACAGCGGTAGAGTTGCTGCCTTACAACTCCTTACACAACGGCAGAGACCCGGGTTCCATCCTGACTACGGGTGCTGTCTGCACGGAATTTATACATTCTCCCTGTGACCTCATGGGTTTCCTCCAGGTGTTCCGGCTGCATCCCACACTCCAAAGACGTGCGGGTTTGTAGATTAATTGGCTTCTGTAAATTGCCCCTGGTGTGTGGGATGAGAAAGTGGGAAAACATAGAACTAGTGTGTAACAGGTGATCGATGGGTGGCGTGGACTTGGTGGGCCGAAGGGCCTGTTTCCATGCCTTAGTCTCTAAACTAAACTAAACTAAGCACAGGGACCAAAGCACTTAGACCCTGGTGCGTTTAAAGGAATTGTGGCAAACCTCACCTAATGACCCAGTTGCCGAACATAGCAATTTCAGAATAGCCGGATGGTGGATCATCAGAGTTTTACGGTAGGGAATCAAGAGAAAAAAATTGAAAACAAGAATCAATTGTTGAAAATGAGGAACAAAGGCAAAGAATGCTGCAACAGGTAAGTCGGTATCTGCAACAAGATTTATATTTCAAGTTTAAACCTCGGGCGTGCTGAAAAATGAAAGATGAGCACAGATAGAAACCAAAGGGGTTGGCAGCAACAACAGGCCTCTTTTATCGCTCAGAATTGGACACTAAAATGTCCATAGAGGTTTGATTGTTATTTTGGGATAGAAAAGCTTGGAGAGGGAGCAGTGCCAATGGTAGGAACACTGGAGATTTAAAGTTAGCCACATTGCAAAGCTGTGGGTTCCGTGACTATCAAATCCCTGCCCAGAACCAGGGGAGAGAGGGGTGATCATTGGTCGGTGCGGACACGGTGGGCCAAAGGGCCTGTTTCCACGCTGCATCTCTAAAGTCTAAAGAAATAGTCTGAAGCATCCTCAGACAACCTTCTTCAATTTCACACCAGCAATTTTTGTGTCAATTGCAAACTTACTAATCAGCCCATCCACATTTAACTACAGATCCACCACTGATTTTCCGGCACCCTTGGTTCCAGAGCCTTTCTGGATTATTCTTTTTGCCGGACCAACAGAGGCCTTTGGGGGGGGCCGAGATACCGGCCCGCAAAGTCGGCCTCAGAAGTTGGCTACGGGAACGGATCTGCCGGAGTTCCACAGCCCCGGCCACGAGGGGGCGATTTGGACCGGCCAATGAGCCACAGTAGTCCAGATGAGATCGAGATCGGTCGCCTCACCCGGCCTAGGCACCACATTTACGGGGGGACTCCCAGGGGGATTTCAAGTGGGCTCCCACATCAAAGGAGATGCCGGACCATCAGTTGTCAGAAAATTGGTAATGGAGCTATCTAACAGACAATAGAGGTCGAAGCGCTGATCTGTGTGCAACAACATTAGATAGCAGACCTCCAGGCAGCGAAATACACTTCCACCATTACCCTTTATCTTTTACAGTCGATTCAATTTTCAAACCTATCTACCAAGATGCAATCTCCAATGGATGCATTCTCCAATGGATGCATTCCATGAGGGAATTCCATGCTTAATTGTTGTCACTTGGATGGCTATGTTCCTTATTCGAAAGCAAGTGTATTGCAAATACCAGGGGTTTTCAGTGGGTAGTTTAGGTTAGTTTAATTTAATTTAATTTAATTTAGTTTAGTTTAGTTTAGTTTAGTTTAGTTTAGTTTAGTTTAGTTTAGTTTAGTTTACTGTCATGTGTGCTGGGGTACAGAGAAAGGCTTTTTTGTTGCGTGCTATCCAATCAACGGAAAGACAATACATGATTTCAGTCTGAATACAGTCTCAAGAAGAGTCTCGACTCAAAACGTCACCCATTCCTTCTCTCCAGAGATGCTGCCTGACCTGCTGAGTTACTCCAGCATTTTGTGTCTATCTTCGGTGTAAACCAGCATCTGCAGTTCCTTCCTACACATGATTACAATCGTAACCATGTACTGACAATCAACTTCACAGTGTACAGATATAGTCCAGCAAAGTCCGATTAACGATAGATATTGATCATGAAGAAAAGTTAAGAGGTTATTTATAGAGAAATTGGTCAGAAGGTACTGTCAGCAATAGGCTGTCTGCACTTGGCCTGACCTTGCGGTGCGAATGAACTTTATCTTTTGTACGGAAACACAAGGAACTGCAGATGTTAAATCTTGAATAAAACATAAAGCACTTGAGGAATTCAGTGGGTCAGGCAGCAATGGCGGAGAGAATGGGCAGGTTACGTTTTGGGTCAGGACCCTTCTCCAGACTTTTTTTAATCATCTGAGCAGGCTCTCCACTGCGGCCCAGCCATAATGCAGCAGAGCTCTTCCAGGAGGGTGAAACTTGCATGACACAATCTCAGCAAATGGAGATTTCACCCATCAAACAGCAGAAAAACATGTTGACAGCCAGCTAAACTGCATTCCTAGCCACGCCGGAGAGAGCGATGTGAGTGGGAGGTGATGGAAGAAGAGCAATGTGTAGAAAGGAACTGCAGATGCTGGTTTAAACCGAAGATAGACACAAAATGCTGGAGTAACTCAGCGGGACAGGCAGCATCTCTGAAGAGAAGGAATGGGTGACTTTTCGGGTTGAGACACTTCTTCAGACTGTGGTCTGAAGAACCACAGACTGTGGTCTGAAGAACGTTTTGAGTCTGGACCCGAAACGTCACCCATTCCTTCTCTCCAGAGATGCTGCCTGTCCTGCTGAGTTACACCAGCATTTTGTGTCTATTTTGGGAGATGAGCAATCTTTGTACACTCTTCTCCTATCCTCCAGCACCACATTTCCCTCTTATCACTCTTCTCTCTCCTCCCCCATCCCCTTCCACCCATATCCCTCCTCGGCTTTACCTGTCTCTCTCTTCTTCTCTCCTTATCTGACAACCTTTTGTCCCCTTCTCACCTAGTGTCACTTATTGGCCACCTGCCAATCACACACCCTCACCTGTATCCACCTATTACTTGTGCAGAAGGGAACTGCAGATGCTGGTATATAAAAGATAGACCCAAAGTCCTGGAGTAACTCAGCAGGTCAGGCAGCATTTCTGGAGGCGACAAAAGGCCAGAACAAATCAGGGCCGGCAACAGATGTCGTCAGGAAGGGTGGAGCCCATAATGGCCCTTTGTTGGCTGGGGAACAGACCTAACAGGCCGACACATTGGCACAGCTGGTAGAGTTGCTGCCTCACAGCGCCAGAGACCCGGGTTCGATCTTGACCTGGGGCGCTGTCTGTGTGGAGTTTGCACGTTCAACCTGTGACCGCGTGGTTTTCTCCCGGGCGCCTCGGTTTGCCCCCACCTCCCAAAGACGTGCGGGTTTGTCAGTTAATTGGCCTCTGTAAAAAAAATAATACTGCCCCTAGTGTGTAGGGAATGGATGAGAAAGTGGGATGAATGTAGAACTACTGTGAATGGGTGGTCAGTGGACATCATGGACTCGGTGGGCCGAAGAGCCTGTTTCTGTGCTGCATCTCTAAAAACTAAACTAAACTTAAAGAACCTGGCATGGGATCAGCAGGCAGTCTGGCCAACGGCAAAACCATTGCATGCAGGGAAATCTCCAGTGAGGAGCAGCCAGTAAGTCTGGCATTCAAGTTTGTACAAAAACTCAGCTCGGTGACACTTCATACAGAAAAACGGTTGCAGTTTTCAGCAAGCTCCAACCCTAACGAAATCCAACACTATCTCTCCAGCCTCTGGAGTTTCAATTGATTGATTGATTGATTGATTGATTGAACGATGCAGCATGGAAACAGGCCCTTCGGCCAACTGAGTCCACACCAACCATCCATCACCCATTCACACCAGGTCTATCCCACTCTCTCATCCACTCATTAAGGGGGCAATTTACAGAGAGCCAATTAACCCACAAACCCGCACGTCTTTGGGATGTGGGAGACAACTGGAGCATCTGGAGGAAACACAGGCGGTCACAGAGAGAACGTGCAAACTCCACAAGGACAGTACCCGAGGTCAGGATCGAAACTGGATATCTGGCATTGTGAGGCAGCAGTACTACCAGCTGCACCACTGTGCCGCCCTATTAAACTGATCAAATGTGTAAGAAGGAACTGCAGATGCTGGTTTAAACCGAAGATAGACACAAAAAGCTGGAGTAACTCAGCGGGACAGGCAACATCTCTGGAGAGAAGGAATGTGTGACATTTCGGGTCGAGACCCTTATTCAGACTGATGAAATAACTGTTCACTGGAGCATGGGCCAGGGCCCTCAAGCCTGTTCCACCTTCCACCTGCTCTTATCTGTATCTTTAAATACCTTAAGTTATCAACAATCCCAAATTTTAAATCACAATCTGCCAAATATCGACCACTGTTTGCTGACAAGATTTCCAGCTTTCTGCAGCTTCTTCACGTTGAATTATTTCCTAATTGTCTATTTGGAAGCACTGGTTTGAACTTTTAGACACCATCAGTGGCTATGGATCTCAAAATCAACAGACATATTTTCTTTCTGTTTACCCTACCAATTTTAACATTTTAACATTTTCCTTGAAAAATTCAATGAAGTACAGACTCCAAAGTACTATAAGAAAATAACTGCAGATGCTGGTACAAATCAAAGGTATTTATTCACAAAATGCTGGAGTAACTCAGCAGGTCAGGCAGCATCTCAGGAGAGAAGGAATGGGTGACGTTTCGGGTCGAGACCCTTCTTCAGACTGATGTCAGGGGGGGGCGGGACAAAGGAAGGATATAGGTGGAGACAGGAAGATAGAGGGAGATCTGGGAAGGAGGAGGGGAAGAGAGGGATAGGGGAACTACCTAAAGTTGGAGAAGTCGATGTTCATACCACTGGGCTGCAAGCTGCCCAGGCGAAATATGAGGTGCTGTTCCTCCAATTTCCGGTGGGCCTCACTATGGCACTGGAGGAGGCCCATGACAGAAAGGTCAGACTGGGAATGGGAGGGGGAGTTGAAGTGCTACTCCAAAGTACTACAGTGTTGCTGTTACTGGTTGAGTTTCAAAGTTCCAGAGTATACCACCCAAGCTTGTGAAAAGCCTCCTGGTAGTCTAAGTATCCTTGCAGTCTAAGTATTACCTGAGTATATTTGCATTGCACCTTAAGACATTTAGACTTTACTTCAGAGATACAGTGTGGAAACAGGCCCTTCGGCCCACCAAGTCCGCACCGACCAGCAATCACCCCACAAACTAGCACCATTCTGCACACAAGGAACAATTTTACAATTTTACCGAAGCCAATTAACCTACAAACCTGTACGTATCTGGAGTGTGGGAGGAAACCAGAGCCCCCAGAGAAAACCCACGTGATCGCAGGGAGAACATACAAACTCCGTACAGACAGCGCCCATAGATAGACACAAAATGCTGGAGTAACTCAGCGCCTATAGTCAAGATCGAACCCGGGTCTCTGGCGCTGTAAGGCAGCAACTCTACTGCTGCGCCACTCTGCCGCCCCAGGTTCTTTCAGTATACTCTCCTCGGGCCCTGAGTTCCCACAAATTGCATTTAGTGTGGCCTAACTAAGCTTATGTACAGTCAAACAATAACTTCTGCCTTGTGTATCCCAGATATACATAAAAAACCATCCCATGACCTTCTGTACCTGTCCATGACATTTTAATGGTCAATGTGGATAGATTATGAATTCTGCTTGAACTAGTTTGGTCTTGCAATCAGCTGGATCTGTGTTTGGCTTGGCATTGTTTGTGTGCTTGTTATTCACTGGCAGGAGGAGCTGTCACCTCCCGGGAATATAAACAGCTTCTGTATCGCACAGGTTTACTTTCTCCCTAAAAAACATACAAAGCAACATTTAACAACTCCCTGAAATCTACAGGCAGCATTGCCAATTAACTCCCTCGTTTGCAACATAACACTAAGTGCTGGAGGAACTCAGAGCATCTATCTGTAGAGGAATGTTTAGTTTAGTTTAGTTTAGTTTAGTTTAGTTTAGTTTAGTTTAGTTTAGTTTAGTTTAGTTTAGTTTAGTTTAGTTTAGTTTGGTATCACGTGTACCGACCGAGGTACAAGGAAAAGCTTTTGTTGCGTGCTAACCAGTCAGTGGAAGGACAATACATGGTTACATTCGAGGCATCCACAGTGCACAAATACATGATAAATGGAATAACGTTTAGTGCAATATAAAGATCAGCAAAGTCTGATTAAAGATAGTCTGGGGGTCTCCGATGAGGTAGATAGTAGCATTGGACTGCCTCTCTAGTTGATGGTAGGATCGTTCAGTTGCCTGATAACACCTGGGAAGGAACTGGTTACCTGATAATCGCTGGGAAGGAACTGTGTCCCTGATTCTGGAGGCGTGCTTTTTCACACTTTGACAGACGATGCTTCGTTTCTTTGGACTGATTGTAGTAAGGGGGGAGAAAGCTGGAAAAGATTGGTGGTAAAGGAGGGTGAATAAAGCCTGGAAAGTCATAGTTGGATGCAGGGCCGTTTTTATAGCATTATGGGCCCCCGGGCAAAGCAGTGTACTGGGGCCCCTACCGTTACTCTCCCCCACCCCCCTTTCCCTACCAGCCCCCCCCCCCCCCCCCTGTCGTGCCGGCGAAAAGCACTTACCGAAAAGCACTTAACGATGGACTTCGGGTGCTACATTGTTGCGAAAAGCACTTACAGATCGCTGTGAGACGCACTTAGTGACCGAAAATGTTGCGAAAAAAGCACTTATTGAACCTACATTTTTAAAGTAGTATTTATTTATTGCAAGTCACTTAACATACACAGATCAGCATGGGGCCCCTATGCTCGTGGTCCCCTGGGCAAGTGCCCATCAGGCCCATGCGTTAAGACGGCCCTGGTTGGATGCAGATGATGGGGTTTTGGTTGCTTGGCGTAAAGGCGGAGTAGGTGATAAAGGCTAGAGGTGAAAAGGAGACAAAAGGGGGCTGGATAACACGAGGGGCGGAGGAGGGAAATGTAAAGTCGGAGGTTGGGATATGGGTGAAAGAGGATGGGAGGGAGGGGAAAGAGGGAACATAAAAAAGAAATGAGGGACTCGGAGATGGGAGATGAGTGTACTGTGGAAAGGAGCAGGGTGGCTGGAGGGGTAGGAGGCAGGGAGAACATTTGTGTGCACGGGGCGGGATGGGGGGTGTGTGGGTACGGGAAAGATAGAAGGTGTAAGTGGGGTGTTACTTGAAATGAGAGACTTCAACGTTCAGACCCTTGGGTCGGGTAGTAAGCTGCCAAGCAAGAAATGAGGTGCTGTTCCCCCAGTTTGCGTGCGGCCTAATTCTGGTAATGGAGTAGGCCATGGACAGAATGTTAGGTATGGGATTGGGGGTTAAAATGGTTAAGCAGTAGATCCAGCAGGCCTTGGTTGATAGAGCCCTGTTGTTTTAGCTTGTTCCTGCCCCACAGGACTTGTTTCTTCCTATTTTCTCCTCAGGTGTATATTTCCTCCCCACCCACATTTTGCCTCGTTCTGCCTCTCTAGCTTCCTCGTCCCATCTAACTCACCAAACTGCCCAAGGGCCCTCCTCTTCCTCTGAGAATAGGTGGCGCAATAGGACCCCCTCCACTGCCATCCCATCCCTCCTGTCACTAAACAGCTCCTCACACGACTGCACCCATGTCCTCCACATAATAGCCTCGCTACGGGAACCCATATGAGTCAGAGCGACCCCTTCCTCTTAATGGAAGGTTCGGCTTTTGAGTTTGAGTTTGAGTTTGAGTTTACCTTATTGCCACATGGACCGAGGTACAGTTAAAACCTTTTATTGTGTACTAGAAAAGACTGTTGGATAGCAGAGGTAGATGGTAGTTCAGGACTGCTATCCAGTTGTTGGTAGGATGGTTCAGTTGCCTGATAACTGCTGGGAAGAAACTGTCCCTGAATCTGGACATGTGCTTTTTCACACTTCTCTCACTCTTGCCCGATGGGAGAGGGGAGAAGAGGGAGTTTCTGGGGTGCGACTCGTCCTTGGTTATGCTGCTGGCCTTGCTGAGGCAGCTTGAAGTGTAAATCGAGTCAATCGAGGGGAGGTTGGTTTGTGTGATGGTCTGGGCTGCGTCCACAATGTGAACCCACAGAAAGCAACTGTCAACAATTCTCTGCCATTTCTTGCGGTCTTGGATGGAGCTGTTCCCAAACCATGCTGTGATGCATCCTGATAAAAAATGTTTTCTACGGCGCATCTGGAGAAGTTGGCGAGTGTTGTTGGAGACATGCCGAACCTCCTAAGTCTTCTAAGGAAGTAGTGTAAGAAAATAACTGCAGATGCTGGTACAAATCGAAAGTATCTATTCACAAAATGCTGGAGTAACTCAGCAGGTCAGGCAGCATCTCAGGAGAAGAAGGGTCTCAGAAGAAGAGTCTCGACCCGAAACGTCTCCCATTCCTTCTCTCCTGAGATGCTGCCTGACCTGCTGAGTTATTCCAGCATTTTGTGAATAAATACCTTCTAAGGAAGTAGAGTCGTTGGTGTGCTTTCTTGGCCATTGCTTCAATAGTGCTGGTCCAGGAGAGGTTGTTGGTGATATTTATTCCTAGGAATTTGAACCTTTCAACCATCCCTACTTTGACCATCCCCGCCGTTAATGCAAACTGGGGTCTCTGTTCCTGAAGTTGATTACTGTCTGCTTTGTGTAGTGGGTCAAGGCCGCTGGGTAGACTGAATTTAATGCGTTCCATAACTAGCCTCTCAAAACATTTCATGATGGCGGATGTCAAGGCCACTGGACAGTAATCATTAAGGCTTTTGTTCAGCACCTGGATGACGGTAGTCTTCTCGAAGCAGGTGAATACCTCAGAACGAAGATATTAAAGATGTCCATGAATACTCCTGCTCGCTGATCCTCACAGCTACTGAGAACATGGCCAGGAACTCCGTCTGAGACAGTTGCTTACCGTGGGTTCACCCACAGGAAGGCCGATCTATCCTCTGCAACAGCTACCCTGGGGAGAGGCTCACAAGTCTAAAGAGACGTGTGTCATCATATCATATCATATCATATCATATATATACAGCCGGAAACAGGCCTTTTCGGCCCTCCAAGTCCGTGCCGCCCAGCGATCCCCGTACATTAACACTATCCTACACCCACTAGGGACAATTTTTTTTTTTTTTACATTTACCCAGCCAATTAACCTACATACCTGTACGTCTTTGGAGTGTGGGAGGAAACCGAAGATCTCGGAGAAAACCCACGCAGGTCACGGGGAGAACGTACAAACTCCTTACAGTGCAGCACCCGTAGTCAGGATCGAACCTGAGTCTCCGGCGCTGCATTCACTGTAAAGCAGCAACTCTACCGCTGCGCTACCGTGTCATCATTGGCCTTCTGCTCAAAGCGAGCATAGAATGCATGATGTTAATCAGCTAGTTGTTGCCTGGCCTCACTTTGCAGAATTAGAGTTAGAGGCTTAGCAGTAGAGTTGATACCTTACAGTGCCAGAGCTTTGTAGGTTAGTTGGCTTCTGTAAATTGTCCCTAGTGTAGAGGATAGAACTAGTGAACGAGTGCTTGCTGGTCAGCGTGGACTCGAAGGGCTGAAGTGCCTGTTTCCACACAGTAACTCTTATATACACTGTTGTGGCTTCATTGGGAGCATGATTTATTGTTATTGTATTCGGGATATTGAGCTCTTGATATTAATTGTGTCAATGCAAGGAAGATCCAAGTGACTATTTTGCAAATCCTTAGAGAGAGAGATAGGGGGAAAGTCCAAAAGGATTCAACCTTACAATGGGATTGACAATGACGTTGTCCATACCCAGCTGTAAGACTTGTGTGACCCAACAGTGGGAAATTATCCCAAATATAAACATATTTCCTGCACACTCCTCCCCAAACAGAGGTCCAACAGAGGTTATGAAGAACTTCCTGAAACTTCTTTAGGTTTGATATAATTGACGTTTAATGACACGGTGGTGTGGGGGTATGATTCTCACTTCCGGCCTGGCCTGGCCTGACCTACGAGAGGTCCCCGGTTCAGATCCTGGGCAGGCCAAGTATTATGGCGGCAGGTGATAAAGTTGCTGATATGAAGGTGGCACGCTGGCGCAGCAGTAGAGTTGCTGCCTTACAGTGCCAGAGAACCGGGTTTGATCCTCACCTCAGGTGTTGTCTGTGTGGAGTTTGCACGTTTTCCCATGGGTTTTCTCTGGGTGCTCTGGTTTCCTCCAACATCCTAAACACATGTGGATTTGTAGGTTAATTGTAGGTTAATTGGTAGATTGCTCCTAGTTCAGTTTAGTTTAGTTTAGCACGGAAACAGTCCCTTCGGCCCACCGAGTTCGCACTGACCAGCGATCTCCGCAAATTAACACTACCATACACAGACTAGGGACAATTTTACATTTACACCAAGGCGATTAACCCACAAACCTGCACGTCTTTGGAGTGTGGGAGGAAACCGGAGATCTCAGGGAAAATACACGCAGGTCACGGGAAAACGTACAAACTCCGTACAGACAGCACCCATAGTTGGTTCGAACCTGGGTCTCTGGTGCTGTAAGGCAGTAGCTCTACCACTCCACCACCATGCCATCCTCAGTGTGTATGATAACTGGTGGTGAGTGTGGACTCTCTGTGCCGAAGGGCCTGTTTCCACACTGTATCTTTCAATCAATCAATCAAATCTGTTCCGCATTCCAATCGATGCAAAAGCTTCATCTGTTTCATTGATGTCTTTTAGGGAAGGCTGTAGGAAGGATAAGGAAGGAACCTTTAGGGGTGGCAAAGGGGTGCAGTGGTAGAGTTGCTTTCTTACAGCGCCAGAGACCCGGTTTCAATCCTGACTATGGGTGCTGTCTGTATAGATTTTGCACATTCTCCCAGTAGGGTTGCCAACTTTCTCACTCCCAAAAAAGGGACAATAGTTGACGTCACCGCCCCGCGCCCCACGTGACCTCACCCAGCAGCCATGTGCTCCCGCTCCACCAATGGTGGCCGCCCGGGCTGGGAGGTGGGTTGCTACACAACCTCTATTAGGCTGCCCCCGGGGCCTCCAGGCCTACACTGTCCGGGCCTACAGTGTCAGGGCCTATAGCAGCCCCCGGGCCTACAGTATCCGGTCCTACAGTGTCCGGGCCTACAGCGCCCCCCCCCCCTCCCCCTCGGGCCTAATACAGGACATGGGCAGTCCCGTATGGGACAAACCAATTTAGCCCAATATAGGGATATCCCGGCTAATACGGGACAGTTGGCAACCCTATCTCCCAGTGACCTGAGTGGGTTTTCTCTGGATGCTTCGGTGTCCACCCACACTACAAAGACATACAGGTTTGCAGGTTAATTGGCTTGGTAAAATTGTAAATTGTCCCTTGTGTGTTTGGGATAGTGCTCGTGTAAAGGGTGATCGTTGGTCGGCACCGACTCAGTGGGCCGAAGGGCCTGTTTCCGCACTGTATCTCTAAACTAATCGAAACTAAGTGTAGGATAGTACCAGTGATTGTTTGGTGGGTTGAAGGGCCTGTTTTCATGCTGTATCTCTAAAACTAAAATTAAAACCAAATCTGAAGGAAATCTTTACTTGGTGAGATCTTCCTAAGAGTCTAAATCCACCATTTTGATTGCTCTTAACTGCCACCCAGAATGGTCTTGCATGCCATTAACATCAAGGGACAGAGGGGGATAGACAATAAATGCTGGCCTTGGAAATGACATCCACATCTCTCGGATAGCTAAATAAAATAATCCAGATACTAATCGTGTTATGACAAGCTGCAGCACATTGAGGTTAAACTTGTCTGATTATTCCCCTTGGGTTTATTGTCCCTCCTTTGATGGGGAAAAAAACTACTTAAGAAATCACTACAAATTCTGGGAACTTGCAGAATCAGTTGTGGCAGGCAGATGTGAGATCTGAATCACATCACAATGCAGTGTTGGGTAACAGCCCAAACACATTTATCTAATTAATAATTATGTCTTAAGGGTGTTTGGAATGAACATGTGCATGTTCTTGCCATTTGATTTGAGATCTTTGCAACCACAATACAGACACACTGAACCCAAAATGTTCTCAGATACAGCCAGGTAAAAAAAAAAAATCCCTATTGATCTATAATAAATCTCAACACAGCTGAACAAAGCTGAGAAAACTCAAGGTGGATAAGATTTTACTTGCCTCACTTAATGAGGAAATACTTTATCTTGTGCAAGCAATTGGCTATCTCTTGACTTTTTGATGTCTTTAGCTAGAAAACGTGAAGGTTTCAAAATGAAACACCATTTTAATATCATCCAAGGATTGTTGAGACGCCCAATTGAAAGTTTAGACCTCAGCAGTGATTCAAACCCAGATCACCAGCAACATGTTTGGTTTACTCAAAAAAAAGACACAAAGTGCTGGAGTAACTCTGCAGGTCAGGCAGCATCTCTGGAGAACATGGATATGTGGCATTTCAGGCCAGGCCCCTTCTTCAGACTCATTGTAGATGGTGGGTGGGGGGGGGGGGGGGGGGGAGGGGGGGGAGAAATATGGAAGAGACCGTAAGACATAGGAACAGATGTAGGCCATCGAGTCTGCTCAGCCTGGTTGATCAATCATGGTTGATCTATTTTTCACTCTCAACCCCACCCTTTTCCCCATAACCTTTAACACACAAACTAATCAAGAACCTCTCAATCTCTGTTTTAAAAATGGCCAATGACTTGGGCTCCATCACCATCTACGGCAAGGAATTCACAGATGTAAGGCAACAGCTCCACCGCTGTGCCACCGTGCCGCTCCACTGAAAACAATGCCCCATCCCAATGCCGCACCAATACTGATAACTGATTTCTTCTTCTTGTACTTTTACAGCTTTCCTTTAAAACAGCTTTCCTCAAACACTCCACATGCTGCTACTTCCACCTTCTGAGTGGAGGAGTTTCTCCCAAATTACATACATGTTTCTGGTGGTGATTTGTGACCTTCCATTAATGAACAAATTTAACATAGGGTAAAGTAGTTTCCATTTCTGGTCTCTTGAACATCCTCCACATTGCTTGTCTGAATACTGTCTGTAGCTACAGACCCTGAGCGATAGAGTTATAGAGATTTAGAGTCATACCCCATAGAAACAGGCACTTCAACCCAACATATCCATGCCAAATAAGATGCCTCATCTAAGCTCATCCAAACTGGCCCATATCTCTCTAAACCTTCTTTAACCACGTACCTGTCCAAATGTTGTTTAGTGTAGTTTAGTTTTGTTTAGTTAGAGATACAACATGGAAACAGGCCATTTGGCCCACAGTGTCTACGCTGACCATCGATCACCTGCTCACACTAGATCTATGTTATCCCAATTTCTCATCCACTCCCTACACAATATGGGCAATTTACAGAGGGCCAATTAACCTACAAACCCACACGTCTTTAGGATGTGGGAAGAAACCAGAGCACCTGGAGGAAACCCACATGGTCACAGGGAGCTTGTGTGCAAACTCCACACAGACAGCACCCGAGGTCAGGTTCGAGCCCGGGTCTCTGGCGCTGTGAGGTAGCCGCACTACCAGCTGCACCACTGTGCGGCACAATTATTGTTAGTGTACCCGCCTCAACTATTTCATCTGGCAACTCATTCCAAATTAAATCCTTACACCCTCACCTTAAACCTATGCCCCCTAGTTCTTGCAATAATCTACATAAGAACGATACAATAACAATAGTTCAATTATATTTTATTTAATGCACAAGGAAAAAACACTATCAAATCAACAATTACCAATGTGAGTAAAACAACGGCCAAGAACAATACCCAAGAGACTGTGAGCTAAAATACCACTCTTTTGGCTCAATATTTTAAATTTGGTTCACACAGATTCTGCAAATAATAAGTGTGCGTCAGTAAAAAGGGATCACAAATTTGTTTTTGTTTTTTTACAAAATTCATTTAAGTGATCAGTGATCTTCTGGAAAACAATTCTGCTCTTCTGAACTGCACTGGCCAACCTCTACACTGGAGTCCAGTCCCGCATTTAAGCACTGGCCCCTTTGCTCCTCCCCTCTTAAGTGATCTGAAACTACTTAGTCATAGTCATACAGTGTGGAAACAGGCCCTTCGCCCCAACTTGCACACATAGACCAACATGTCCCACAAACACCAGTCCCATCTGCCTTTGTTTGGCCCTCTAAACCTGTCCTATCCATGTACCTGTGTAAATGTTTCTTAAACATTGCAATAGTACCTGCCTCAACTAACTCCTCCGGCAGACATTCCATACACCCACCACCCTTTGTGTGAAAAAGTTATCCCTCAGATTTCTATTAAATCTTTCCCTATTTTTGCTATCCACTTTGCTGCTGTGACTCTGCAAATTTCCCCTTTGTGGGACGAATAAAGGATTATTATTATTATTATTATTATTATTATTATTATTATTATTATTATGATTATTATTATTATTATTATTATTATTATTATTATTATTATTATTATTATTATTATTATTATTATTATTATTATTATTATTATTATTATTATTATTATTATTATTATTATTATTATTATTATTATTATTACTTTTTTAATTGCTGTGTGTCTGGAATTTACTTATTTCTGGCATGCAACTCAATTGCACGCAATTCTGGGTGTGAATGCAACACGCTGGAACTTGGACCGGACCCTGCTGGCATGGACTTGTCCTTGTATGCCTGGTGTCATTTACGCATCAGTCATGTGAAGCAGGTTCAAGGCCTTGCTGGAGGTGAACCCAGGTCTCTTCCCCTTTGATTTGGTGTCTTAAGGTCTAGAGTGGTAAAGAAGACATAGGTTATGCTTACTTTCATAAGTCAGGGCATTGAGTACAAGAGTCAGGCAGTCATGATGCTGCTTTATAGGACTTTGGTTTGATCGCATTTGGAGTTTTGCATATAGTTCTAGTCGCCCCATTATAGGAAGCACAAGGAGGCTTTGGAGAGGGTAAAGGCGGCAGTTACCAGAATGATGCCTGGATAAGGGGGTATTAGCTACAGGGAGAGGTCAGACAGATTTCAATTGCTCTCCATGGAATGCTGGAGGTTGCAGAGAGACATGATAGAAATATATAAAATGATGAGAGGCATAGATAGGGTAGATAGTCAGCATCTGTTTCCCAGCACGGACTGAAGGCATATCTTGAAGGTGAGAGTGGCAATGTTTCGAGGAGATGTGCAGGGCAGGTTTTTTATACAGTGGTTGGTGAGTGCCTGGAACACACTGCCAGGGGCGGTGGTTGAGGCAGATACGTTAATGGCATTTAAAAGATTTTAAATATATGGACATGCAGGGAATAGAGTGATATGGGCTATGCGCAGGTAAATAATTGATGATTGGCATCATGTTCAACACAGACATTGTGGGCCGAAAGGCCTCTTTTTGTGCTGCACTGTCCAATGTACATTGTGACTCCAATCTCCCATGCACTACCACCAATGTCTGCTCCCCTGATCACCTGAGCTCTGCCCACTCTTGATCTCATCGACAGTCTATGATTTCTGGTTAGCACTGGCAAACGGAGTACACGCCTTCACCCCTTGCAGTCAAACCTGGGCCAATTCCTAGACACGCCACATTCTCCATTGGAAGCTCTGCGACACAAGAGGGAAAGTGTGGAACAAACAATCAGCAACCTGACACTGCTAAACCATGCAACAAAAACAATTCTAGGCTGACACGTAATAATCCCTTAACGTCACAGTCCAAATATTCACCTGCAAGAGAGTCAAAGTACTGGGGTCTGAAAAAGAGTCCCGACCCAACATGCCGTTTGTCCATTCCCTCCACAAACACTACCTGACCTGTTGAGTTCTTCTAGCACGTTGTGTTTTGTACAATCGTACTAAACGCACTGTAATTCGCCAATGTTGAAGCATAATGCCTTTATCAGGTCCTATGATAAAGAAAACCTATGTGAGACAAAAAAGAATTTAAGTTAGAAATCTTGGAAGGATTTAATATAAGTTTTTTTCCAATAAATAAAAACTTCTGAAGTAATAGTATTGATTGGGAAGAATTTTTGTTTGTCTAAGGCCCCAGAAAGGATATCTGTATACATTTCAATCTTTTGATTGGGATGCTTTAACCAAAGTCATTCAAGTCTTGTATATCCAACATACATTCTCTTTACATCTTGGACATTGAGGACTTGAAGACAGAATAAACCTTCCTAATGCATCGAGACAATAGAAAGGGTTCTGGCATCTCACTTAGAAAGATGGAACAAAGAGTTATATTTATGATAATATAAACCCAACAAAAACGCAAGGATAGCACGCAACAAAATATTTTCACTGTACCTCGGTACATGTGACAATAAACTAAACTGAAACTGAAGCTAAACTACAAGGTGAGGTTGGACCAGAATTGCAGGATGATTACTCATGTAACAAAGTAATTCCCTCTTGGATAAATACTATTAACCTTTTGTGTGGATGGAGCAAAACGTACAATACAGAAGGGAATGATTTGAAGCAGAAATGAATGACTGAAACCTAAAAAGTTTTGCAAAGTTGAAGGCATTAGGAAGTCTTCCAGTGGTAATAAAGTGGCTGATATTCTTATTTTGCTTTAGAAAATGCTATAATCTTGCAAACAGCTGTTTTACTTTGACTTCAACAGAATTGAGCTAGACATCAAAAACAGGATGGCAGGTCACGACTACCCCTTGGCAACACCACAAGAGATCCGGTAATTTTATAATAATAATAATTGTGGATGCATACTGTATGTTGAGTCGAATATTATTTAGTATTTGGATCTACCCCGTAATAATTTCAGACTACAGTAATCTGGACTCTTATGGTAAGTGATTTTGGATAGGTATGGTTTTATTCACATAACAAATATATGATATGCCATGTAATTAAAATGGATGTTTTCCATGGTAACAGAAAATGCTGCAATGCATAAATATTTAACATGGTTATGAAATTATTAAGTATGAATAATAGGCTTTGACTATTACAGCAGGAAGAGTACAATGGACAATGGTCTGTTCATGGAGATAATAATTGTGCAGCTAATGCCTTGACTGTATGATTTGAACCAATGTATTTTTCTCAGCTGGAATTTCCACACTCTGATTGAAGTCTCACACTGGTGAAATATAGACTGCAATGAATCCTGTTCTTTCACTTAGAGAATGCAACAGAAGTGCATAATTTAGTGCAATAATAAGGAAGACTGAAAGATATCCATTGATATGAGGGGAAAGAACTGAGAGAACTTAAAGATCAAGAAAAACAAAACCTAGAAGCAAAAGTAGAGTTTTTTAATAAAAAAGTAATGGTACCTCTCAGTGCCATTTAACATGGATATGATTAGGCACACTATTCACATGGCATTCTTGCTTTTGGAAACCAAGAAATTTGGACACAGCACATTTTGATTTCCAATGTTATCTCTTTTTATTGTTACTTGCAACCCATCCGCCTTGTAGCAGCAAATTCACTCCAGGAAGGGCAGCATAAGTAAGCAGAGTAAACATGATACAAATAAATAGAAGGGAGTAATAAAAAATGACAGACTTTACTTTCAAGTTGGGGTCTATCTCAGAGAGATGAGGATGAAAGCAAGGCACACTTGCTGCTAATTGGATAGTAAATCAGCAGGAATCACATTTTTAATTACTGCGATGCTTGCGCTTGAAGTGAAATTTCAGCCCGTGTGTGATTGTAACTTTTGGCTCATGACAGTCATGCTGTGTGCAGCTGCCTTTGATGATCGCTCATCTCTCTCCCCCAGCGGATTGAGTTTTTTTTTATTTGAGCAAGGATCCTGAGAGGTTTCGAGTCTTTGCCTGTCTTTTCTCTCGCTGCGGTAGCTGTCATCCTCGGAGCAGAACAGTCAGGGCCACAGGGGTCACTGAATGGCAAATGCCACAAGTGACCTTGAGAAGCAGGGCAATCAAAGAGGTTCCAAGGTGTGAGCAACAACTGGCCCTTACACAAACTCCTCGGACCCACCCCTTCCCCCCACATGTAATGAAAGGAGATCTGACAAAGGAACTCTCTCGCCCGTCCCTGAAATCTGTGATTCCTCATTCCCGAAGTGGCATTCACTCTTTTTCCAAGCAATAATTCAGGACTCGCACAGTGGAGGCACCACAGGAAGGGTCCTGACCCAAAACGTCACCTTTCCATGTGGACGAAGAAACTGCAGGTAGACACAAAAAGCTGGAGTAACTCAGCGGGACAGTCTGCATCTCTGGAGAGAAGGAATGGGTGACGTCTTGGGTCGAAACATCACCCATTCCTTCTCTCCAGAGGTGCTGCCTGTCCCGCTGAGTTATTCCAGCTTTTTGTTTCTTTCTTTGGTTTAAACCAGCATCTGCAGTTCCTTCTTTTACGAGGAACTGCAGATGCTGGTTTGTACCGAAGATAGACGCATAGTGCTGAGGTAACTCTGCGGGAGGCAAGGAGGCGCAGCAGTAGAGTTGCTGCCTCACAGCACCAGGGACACGGGTTCGATCCTGACCTCAGGTGTTGTCTGCATGGTGTTTGTATGTTCTCCCAGTGACTGCGTGGGTTTTCTCCAGGTGCTCCAGTTTCCTCCCACACTCCAAAGACGCACAGGTTTGTAGTTTAATTTGCTTCTGTAAATTGTAAGTTGTCCCTCGTGTGTAGAATAGTGCTAGTGTGTGGAATGATCGCCGGTTGGTGCGGACTCGGTGGGCCGAAGGCCCTGTTTACACAATATACCTTCCAAAGTCTAAAGGGGCAGGTTTTACTCTCTAAAACCATAATAAACAACAAAAAATCTTCAGTATATATATATATTTAAAACAGACAAATAAATAAACAATGGTAGTGCAAAGTCAAAATTAATGTCCCCTAGTCTATATAGTTCGGAGCTTATTTGGAGGTTGTAGTGTTTAATGGTCTGATTGCTGTAGGGAAGAAGCTGGTCCTGAATCTGGACGATACAGTTTTCAGGTTCCTGTACCTTCATCCCGATGGCAGGTGTGAAATGAGTGTGTGGCCAGGGTGGTGTGGGTCTCTGATGATGCTGGCTGCCTTTTTGAGGCAGTGACTCCTGTAAATCCCTTCGATAGTGGGGTGGTGTAGGTGAAATATAGGCATGGAAAAGGGTCTTGACCCGAAACGTCACCTATCCATGTTCTCCATAGATGCTGCCTGGTCTGCTGAGTTACTCCAGCACTTTGTGTCCCTTTGTGTAGTAACCAGCATCTGGAGTTCTTTGTTTCTACGTAGTATTACTATCTAGTTGCATACATACAACCGTTCAGAAGATATAATGCTATCGGGGGATTGCACGTAAGGTCATAAGGTCAAAGGGCGTGACACACGGAGTCGCTCAAGCCATCTGGAGTACATGACGGCTTCCGGCATACACTAACAACACATGCAACACGTACGTTCTTACCATTGTGCTGTAATTGTGAGAGGCGGCGGGGGATGGGTGTTTGAAGTGAGCGGCGGATGGAGGCGACGGGCGGAGGAGCGGTCACTGGCGGCGAGGGTGGAGATGCACGGGGGAAAATGGGGAAGAAGCTGGAGGATCCGGTGGAGGAAGAGGAACTGGGAGAAGGGCTGCCAAGCCCACGGACGCAAGAAGCAGCTGGGAAGACGTCTGGCCAACCGGCGGGAGGAGGGGAAAAGCGGCCGGGAAGGGAGGCAGGAGAGCAGGGCCGAGAAGCAGAGGGCCGCCGACCGGCCAGTGGGGGGGAGAAGCAGAGGAGGAGGAGGAGAAGAAGGGGTTGAGCGAGCTGGGAGAGGAGCAGCGGGAAGAACCTGAGCCGAAGGGCCTGGAGGATCTGCAGGGGCAGAAGCAGCGAGCGTCGGAGGTCGACGAGCTGCCGGGGCCTGAGGGCGAAGGGCCCAGGGAGCCATACTCGACGGCATTGAAGGAGGAGGCTGTGGAAGAGGAGGAGGAACGGAGTGTCTAGCCTGAAGAGGAGCCGGGGAGAGGCCCGGCTGATGGAGAGGGCGAGCGGGGAGAAGGGCTGGAGGGCCAGCAGGAACGGGGAGGGGCCGAAGAGCCGCAGGAAGCGAGGCGCGGAGCCCGGAGGAGCGAGGAGCGTAGGAACAGGGAGAGGTGGCAGGACACTCGGGGAGCCGGGAGGGAGATGGAGACGCGCCGATGGGAGAAGAAGGGTGAAGCCCAGCTGCAGCAAAGTGCAGCCGCAGCATTCAACTGCAACACCCTCTCAAATTAGGACTGGCGAATTGTTCCACAACAGAAGTCGTTCCAAACATAAAATAGAAGAAAAAGACTAAGCAAAAGAGCCCAACACTTCAACGCGTTGATGCTGGGACAGAAAACGGGCCCGCTGTACTGCCAGCCTGAGTGCTTCCCTGAAGTTCACCGCTCGCACTCACGAAGGCGTTGCGCGGCAACAGTGCGGGTCAGGGGCCGTGACCTCGCCTGCCGTGCAACCCTCCCCTATAATGAAGCCTTCAAAATGAACGGGAAAATGAAAGTTGATATGACACACATTACAACCCAGTGATATGAATTTTGATTTCTTCAAGTGACCCCCCACTCTCTCCATCCCTCCCCCACCCAAGTCGCACAAGCTTCTCATTCTCACCCAATAAACAGCTAACAATGGCCTGTTTCTCATCGTTACTTTATCGTACATCTTTGATTGTTTGTTTGTTTGTGTTTTGTCTGTAGTGTGTGTGTGTGTGTGTGTGTGTGTGTGTGTGTGTGTGTGTGTGTATATGATCTATATATATGTGTATTTGTGAGCCTGCGTATATATACACACACACTGAACATTTTTTTTTCACTGGTTTATTATATTGTTTACAGTGTACTATGTTGACATATTCTGTTGTGCTGCTGCAAGTAAGAATTTCATTGTTCGATCTGGGACACATGACAATAAAACACATTTGATTCTTGACTCGTTGTTCTTTATCTCTCCTCATCTTCGCCCATATCTCTCGTATCCCCTTCCCGTGACTTTCCGTTTGAAGAAGGGTCTCGACCCGAAACGTCACCCATTCCTTCTCTCCAAAGATGCTGCCTGTTCCGCAGAGTTACTCCAGCATTTTGTGTTTATCTTCGGTTTAAACCAGCATCTGCAGTTCCTTCCGACACATATGACGCATGTTATATTGGATTGGGATTTCTCAATGCTCTGAGTTAGCAGAAAGCAACTGCTAATGACCTGTAATGAAGACAGCGGTGTTAATAGTTTTGCTGCTTTTGATGCCTTGTGCCTATGTTTGATGCCTTGTGCCTATGTCTAGCACCACCCTTCCCCCACCTCCCACCATGGTTTACTGATAGCTCGATAGACAGACAGACAAAGCAAACATTACATGGAATAAATTGTATGTCGCTGTATACAATGACTGTGGCCACACTAATGTCTGGAGCCAGATGCCATTACTCTTCAGTGGAATTCTCCCTGATTGTAGTGTGCACTTTGTGGCTGTTCCAAGCATTCTTTTCGTGAGACTTTGGGTCAAGGGATAAAAACCGCAAGTGTTTCAACACAAAAACATTTCAATGAAGCCACATATGTACAAGTAAACTGTCAAAAATAGCACTGCCCCACAACATTTAAACTACTAAACATCACCAGTCTCCAGTTATATCGAGGCAGCCATTGTATACAGCAGTGATAAATCTATTGTGCCATCCAGAAAAGTAAACACTTCTGCTTCCTTCTTGTTTCTAATTCTTTACCATGTTTCTTGTACATTTTTAAAACTGGCAATGACTAATTGGTGCTCCTGGACTGGCTGAACACAAAATAAATTACATTCACACCTCACATAATAAAGTTGCCGAATGGCGCATTGAAAACGTCCACAAAAAAACATACACGTAAGGGGCTGAGCAGTAGAGTTGCTGGCTTACTGCATCAGAGACCCGCGTTCGATCCTGACTATGGGTGCTGTCTGTATAGAGTTTGTACGTTCTTCTTGTGACTGCGTGGGCTTTCTCCGGGCGCTCCAGTTTCCTCCCACATTCCAAAAACATACAGGTTTGTAGGTTTATTCACAAAATGCTGGAGTAACTCAGCAGGTCAGGCAGCATCTCGGTTAATTGGCTTCTGGAAATTGTAAATTGTCCCTAGTGTGTAGGATAGTGCTAGTGTACGGGGTGATCACATAGACGTGCAGGTTTGTAGGTTAATTGACTTCTGTAAATTGCCCTGAGTGTGTTGGATACAAAACTGGGATAACATAGAACGAGCGTATGGGTGATCGGCATGGACTCGATGGGCCACAGGTCCTTTTTCCACGCTATCTCTCCAAAGCTAAAGTAAGGAGATTTAGAAACTGCAGAAGTGAAGGGAGTCACCAACATTTTTGATAAGGTGGAGACACAAGGAACTGCAGATGCTGGAAGCTTGAGCAAAGCACAAAGTGCTGGAGGAACCCAGCACAGCATTTGTGGAGGGAATGGATGGTGCCATTTCAGGTTGGGACCCTTCTTCAGATTCCAGTCATTCAAAACTCAGACATTGGAAATTGAGTTTGATCTGAAACGTTTTCCGTCCATTCCATCCACTGATGCTGCTGACCTGCTGAGTTCCTCCAGCACTTTGTGTTCTGCTCTTGGGGTAAGATAATGGCTTTCACTGAAGTTCTTGAAGAAGAGAGAAATCAGAGAGGCCAAGGAACTGGGAGAGTGGAATTTAAATGTATTTCCCAAGCAGCTGAAAGCTCTGCTACCAATTGTGGGATAAATGAGAAAGGAAGCATTGCAAATTGAGTGAATATAATGTCTGAAGAAGGGTCTCGACCCGAAACATCACCCATTCCTTCTCTCCAGAGATGCTGCCTGCCCCGCTGAGTTACTCCAGCTTTTTGCGTCTATCTTCTGAACATAATGGAAGTCGGGCGAGGAAATTGGAGACATCAAGTGAGAAAAGATGGAGAACAAAGCAACGGAAAGGAAGTGTTGGATATCATCTTTATAGGTGTGGAAGCTGAACTCCATTTGTTTCGGACTCTCAGGCTGTGAGGTGAGAAGGTAAGCATTGCAGAAGATGCTAGTCTTTATCTGGATGGTTGGTGGGACCCTGCTCAAAGGCTCGTCAGTCGAAAGGGCCCTGGAACTCGCACGACGGCAGGACCGGGAGCCCGCCTGAAGGCTCATCAGTTGGCGGGACTGGGAACCCGCCCGAAGGAACGTTGGTCGGTCGGCGGGCTTGGGAACCAGCCAGAAGGCTCATTGGTTGGCGGGACCAGTAATCCTTGGATAGACCTCACAGATAACATTGTGGTAGTGGGAAGATCAGCCGATAATTCTGCTACAATAGAATGGAATTTGGAAGATGCAGGGCCACGTAGCTGGACAGGACTCTGGAGGAGATCATATTGAAGGCTGTGACTAGTTAAAAAGGATGAGGCAGGGCGGTTTACCACAGCCATAGTCACATGGAATGTCACTTTTGCTCTCACTGCCTTTTATTGCTTGAAATAGAAACAATTCACACCAAATAGAATAGCAAATAAACATATTTTAAGAGGCATAAATGCTTTTCTTATTATATTTAACATTGGCAAAATGGACATGCTCATAAATGATTCAGATGGATTTATATGAAGAAAATATCAAGATGCATTTCCAATTTCCTGAGCAGTACATTGCTCATAAGAAAAGATAATAAATTAGATAATAAATTAGTTCCTTACAAATCACATAATCTATGAGTGCTAAACAACTACCAGCTCTATTTCCATGTGAATAATTTACTGTCACTATTACTTGAACCAGAGCTAAATATATCAATGCATGTTCAAACTAATGTTTGTTACAAATACTGAGCTGTTAACTGACTCGTCTTTCAACCCATTCAAAGAGAGTGGAGGCAGAAACAAAGAAGGAAAATAGACTCAAAATAGGCATAAAATGCTGAAGTAACTTAGTGGGACAGGCAGCATCTCTGGAGAGAAGGAATGGGTGATGTTTCAGGTCGAGACCCTTCAAGAAGCATCACCCATTCTTCTCCAGAGATGCTGCCTGTCCCACTAAGTTACTCCAGCATTTTGTGTCTATCTTCAGTGTAAACCAGCATCTGCGGTTCCTACCTACACAAAGAAAATAAACCATTGGATTATATCGTCAAATGTGTGGTGGTAAATATTGCCAGAACCAATCACGTATTAAAATGGCAGTACAGTAATGGAAGTTGTAATATGATGTTTTAGTTTAGCTTATAGTTACAGTGTGGAAACAGTAACTATAAGCTAAACTGTAACGATAAGCTGGAACCCTCAACGATCACCCATACACTAGTTCTATGTAAGGAGAGGAGAGGAGTGAAATACAAGTCAGAGGGAGGGGTATGGGTGGGAGTGGACAGTGGGAAGGGAAAGAGAGGCATGATAGTGGCCAAAATGGGTGTGCACTAGGGAGGGACACAGGAAAGAGATATGGGGTGGGAACGGGGATTATTCAAAATTAGAGAATTCAATTTTCATGCAGTTAGTTAAGTTTAATTTCGGGATACAGCATGGAAACTGACCCTTCGGTCAACCGAGTCCACACCAACTATCGACCATTTGTTCACAACAGTTCTATGTTATCCTGCTTTCACATCCCTACACACTAAGAGCAATTTACAAAGGCCAATTAACCTACAAATTTGCACGGCTTTGGGGTGTGGAAGGAAACAAGAGCACCCGGTGGAAATCATAGGGAGAACGTGCTAACTCCACACAGATAGTACCTGAGGTCAGGATCGAACCCGGGTGTCTGGCGCTGGGAAGGTTGCAACGTTGAGGTGCTGTTCCTCCAATGAAACTAGGACCAGACTGGACTTGGTAGAGCAAGAGAGGTAGTTCGGCCTCGGTATGGCCATTTTCGAAGGTTACAGGGTGTAGATGATTCATTCCACAGTGTTTTATATTCTCCATGTCTCTTGAAAAGATTAATCTAATATAGTCATAATGTACTAATCCAATAGGGAGATATTATGTGATGAGAGATGATGTGGGAAATCTATTTATAGCTACATCTCAGATGAGCAAAACTGTTCAACAGAAGTTTAGTCCAAGTGCTGTAATATTGTATTGTTGGAGAAGTTGTTAAATTAAATCCATATTTCATATGATCAATGGGATCACGAGTCTTAATAATGAACTGCAGATGTCCCATTCTTGATATGAAGACTGTCCTTCCCAGATTGAGTTTCATTGCTAATTCAGTATTATTCTTTGCTTCTTTTCCCTCACGAGCCAATAACTTTTCACTTGGTTTGGAAAGACTATTTTTCTGCTGATAATGCGACAGCTTTTGTTGACGATTTCAGCTCCAGGAAAGTCTACAGCGGCTTTTCCAACATCATCAGGATGCCTGGCATTTTATAATCTTTATTGCATTACCAAACCAAGTTCAGCCGGGAAAAGATTTTTGACACTGAAATTATTTTTTACTCCATAAAGAAGCCAGTGTCAGATTACATCTTGTAGAAAAATCTTTCACTTTTTCTTTCACAGTAAGTGATTGAGTATAATGTGGAGATGGGAGGCCAATGGTATGGAATCAGCAGAAATACTAGGATGGCTCTATCCAGAATCCAGAAGATGAAAGCAGGGATCATGATGCAGTTGCACAAGTTGTTACTGAGACCATGCCTGGAGTACTCTGTGCAGTTCTGGTCACTCAGCTGCAGATAGGATTTCATTAAGTTGGAAAGGGTGCAGAAGAGATTCACCAAGATGTTACCTATGCTTTCGAGCTTGGGTTATAGGAAAAGGTTGAATAGGCTTTATTTTCTTTGGTGTATAGGAGGCTGATTGAGGTGTAAAAGATCATGAGGGATATGGATACAGCAAATTCTCAGTCTTGTTCCCAGGATAAATTATTCTAAAGTGAGAGAACACAGGATTAAGGTGAAAGCGAAGAGATTTAAGAGGGATTTAATATGGTGGGCCACATCTGGAATAGACTCAGGATAAAAGGACCTATCTTTAGAAAGGAGGAGGAATTTATTTAGTCAGAGGGTGGTGAATCTGTGGAATTCATTGCTGTGGAGGAGGATGATGTGCAGGAGGATGATGGGTGATCTTATTGAGGTGTATAAAATCATGAGAGGAATAGATCAGCTAGGTGCACAGAGTCTCTTGCCCACAGTAGGTGAATCGAGGACCAGAGGACATAGGTTTAAGGTGAAGGGGAAAAGATTGAATAGGAATCTGAGCGGTAACTTTTTCACACAAAGGGTGGTGGGTGGATGGAACAAGCTGCCAGAGGAGGTAGTTGAGGTAGGGACAATCCCAGCATTTAAGAAACAGTTAGACAGGTACATGGATAGGACAGGTTTGGAGAGATATGGACCAAACGCGGGCAGGTGGGACTAGTGTAGCTGGGACATGTTGGCTGGTGTGGGCAAGTTGGGCTGAAGGGCCTGTTTCCACACTATGACTCTAAGTGGGAATCATCAGTCTACAGCTTGTTCTCTCTTGCAGATAAAGTGACAAAGATGAATTGATGCTGGGAACCAGATATTTGAAGACGTTTCTTATATTAAATGTAAGTTGTTTGAAGTCTGGAGTTTTTCCTGCAAGTGTTGTGACTAGTTATCCAACGTGGTTGATAATGGAAGATAAAGGAATCCTTTATTCACAAAGAAAAACTCAACCAAACAGAATTATGTTGCTTAAGTGTAAAGGTTGAGAGAGGTTAGAATTTATGAATGCACAACAGTTTTGCCTCAAACTCCTCCACGCTCTTTCTTTCTGTTAATCTGTGTTAGAAAAATATATCATCTGTGCTAAAATAACAAGAGGCAAGTGTTTAGACAACTGCACAGAGTATCCCACACAAGACCATGATAATGTGCACCTGACCAACAGGCAGGGATGATTAGGCCTCATTCTCAACTGACGGCTAGCAGTCCGCGACTGAAAGGAAAGGTTATCGACAATAAAGACTGCTTTCAAGGGCAATGTGGTGCACATTCAGTGAGTTGCCTAGAATTTTAATTGATTGATCGATTGAACGATTGAATAAAAAGTGCAGCGTGGAAACAGGCCCAACGAGACCACGCCGCCCATCGATCACCCGTTCACACTAGTTCTACGTTATCCCACTTTCGCATCCACTCCCCACATACATGGGGCAATTTACTGAGGCCAATTCTGCTACATTTCTTGTTATAATCAATTGACATTAAAAAAAAAATCTTTGTTGACAATAGAGATTAAATTTGGCTGTATCTTATAAACCTGAATTATAAGATTTTCGTTTAATTTTGGTTTTAGAGATAGAGCGTGGAAACAGACCTTTTGGCCCACCGTGTCCGCGTTGCCCAGCGATTACCCCGTAATTAGTTCCATCCTACACACTAGGGACAATTTACAGAAGTCATTTAACCTACAAACCTGCACATCTTTGGAATGTGGGAAGAAATCAGAGCACCCGGAAAAAACACACGCAGTCACGGGGAGAACGTACAAACTCCGTACAGACAGCACCCGCAGTCAGGATCGAACCTGTGTTTCTGGCGATGGAGGGCACCTACTGTACCACTGCACCACTGTACTGCCCTAAAGTTCAGAAGTAAGTTCTGGTCAGGGCTCACCATTTTGTCCCCGTGACTCCCTCCCTGTGACAGGCTGCTGTGAGACTGATGGACTGGTGGGTGACCAGGTTGTGCACAGCCTCGCAGTTGCATGACCATTCTTGAAGCCCTTGTTTCTCTCCAGGCTGGCTGCTACATCCCACCAACTTCAAGGTTGCTACGGACTGATATCATGGAAGGAGGTGCAGGAGTTTAAATCAAATTGGTGAGTTTTAGGTCATTTACTGGACCAAGTGGACCCGTTGGGCCCACACCTCTCCTGCATTGGTGCAGCTCCCTCTCCTCCCCCCCCTCCCTCCCCCTCCTCCCTCCCCTCCCCTCCCCCCTTCCCCTTCCCCACTCCATTCCCCTCAACCCCCCTTATCCTCCCTCCTCCGCCCTCCCTCCCTCCCTCCACCCACTCCCTCCATCCCTCCCCCCTCCCTCCCTAGGAGATAGATTTAAACTTTAAAATGTGAATAACTTTAAAAATATAACACCAATTTCAATGAAACTCCTTCCATTAGCACCAAAGGGACGACGGTGGGCCCCAAATTGTCGTGCTATTGTGAACCGTTTTGGCTGTAATTCAGGAACAAACAAACAAGAGTTTTAGTATATAGATTACCCTCTGCCCCTGACAGTCCAGACTTTACTACTGGTTAAGCCTGAAACTATCATTTCAATTCACTGGGATTGTTATCGATAAATAATGGTTAGGAAATGTGCAACAGAAACTATAACTTCACACACAGACCAAACCAGAATATTTTCTTTAATATTAAATTGTTTACAGAAGTTAAATTGGAGGGTAAGAAGGTAATTAGGAACAACAACGATGAGTACTATGACAGAAAAGCTACAGTATCAAAAACAGTTGATTTTTCGAAACCTTTTATAAATAGAGTCATAGAGTCATATAACGTGGAAACAGGCCCTTTGGGCTCACACCGACCAATATGTTCCATCTACATGAGTCCCTCCTGCCTGTATTTGGCCCATATCCCACTAAACCTGTCCTATCCATGTTAGACAAAATGCTGGAGTAACTCAGTGGGACAGGCAGCATCTCTGAAGAGAAGAAATAGGTGATGTTTTGGGTTGAGACCCTTTTTCAGAACCCGTCCTATCCATGTACCTGTCTAAATGTTTCTTAAACGTTGCGATACTGGCTGCCTCAACTAACTCCACTACCATGTAAAATTTGGAGTCTCAAGAAAGGTCGTGACACGAAACATCGCCTGTCCTTTCCCTGAACGGCACGGTGGCGCAGCGGTAGAGTTGCTGCCTTACAGCGAATGCAGCGCCGGAGACTCAGGTTCGATCCTGACTACGGGCGCCGTCTGTACGGAGTTTGTACGTTCTCCCCGTGACCTGCGTGGGTTTTCTCCGAGATCTTCGGTTTCCTCCCACACTCCAAAGACGTACAGGTTTGTAAAGTTAATTGGCTGGGCAAATGTTTAAAAAAATTGTCCCTAGGGTGTAGGATAGTGTTAATGTGCGGGGATCGCTGGGCGGCGCGGACCCGGTGGGCCGAAGGGCCTGTTTCCGCCCTGTATCTCTAAATCTAAATCTAAACAATTCATAGATGCTGCATGGCCCACTGACTTCCTTCAGCAACTTGTTTTTCACGCAAGGTTTCAGCATCTGCAGCTTTCTGTGCCTTCATGATATTTGAAGGTTAATTTTCAATGCTGGAGAGGATTCATAGTTTAGTTTAGAGGCACGGCATGAATACAGGGCCCTTCAGCCTACTGAGTCCATGTCGACCATTGATCACCCATTCACACTAGTTCTATGTTATTACACTTTTGCATCCACTCCCTGCACACTCAGGGCAATTTTACAGAGGCCAACATGCACATCTTTGGGATGTGGGAGGAAAACGGAGCATCCGGAGGAATCCCACGCGGTCTCAGGATGAACGCGCAAACTCCACACAGACACAGCATCTGAGGTCCTTGGGGATGCGGGAGGAAGCCGGAGCACCCGGAGGTATCCCACGCAGTCTCAGGATGAATGCACAAACTCCACACAGACACAGCTTGTGAGGTCAATATCAAACCCGGCTCTCTGGTGCTGGGAGGCAGCAGCAGTCTACCTGCGGCCGCCCTAATTGTTTGTCTATTTTTTAATATAACCAGCCTTTAAAATGTTATCCACACTGGAATGGAAAGACCTAATTTTCAGTGATATATCTGTGTTTCTATCAGACGAGTAGAGCAGCTTTTTGTTCTCCAATGTGAAGCTACGCTGCAGCCCGACGCCAATACAGTAGTGGTCTGGCAGCAATTTCTGGACGTCTGTATTTTTCTGCAGGTGTGTGTACTTCCAGATGTTCAAGACTTACAAATAATGGTGAATGCTTCTAGACCCACTGTGATGTATGGGGGGGGGGTGTGCGAAGGATGGTGTTGGAGGGGGTGGGATTGGGGTGGAGGGGGGGGCGAAGGAGGGTGTTGGAGGGTGGGGGATTGGGGCGGAGGGGGGGGGGGCGAAGGATGGTGTTGGAGGGTGGGGGGATTGGGGCGGAGGAGGGGGCGAAAGATGGTGTTGGAGGGGGGGGGATTGGGGCGGAGGGGGGGGCAAAGGATGGTGTTGGAGGGGGGGGATTGGGGCGGAGGGGGGGGCGAAGGATGGTGTTGGAGGGTGGGGATTGGGGCGGAGGGGGAGGGGCAAAGGATGGTGTTGGAGGGTGGGGAGATTGGGGCGGAGGGGGGGGCGAAGGATGGTGTTGGAGGGTGGGGATTGGGGCGGAGGGGGGGAGGGGAGGGAGGGTGCAAAACCATCATGGGTAAATTTCCACAGCGGCAAGA
Source organism: Rhinoraja longicauda (assembly GCF_053455715.1). Lineage (NCBI taxonomy): Eukaryota > Metazoa > Chordata > Chondrichthyes > Rajiformes > Arhynchobatidae > Rhinoraja > Rhinoraja longicauda. The sequence goes on along the minus strand of NC_135977.1, from coordinate 23,596,149 downwards.
GCTGATTTTTCACAATCACTTTGCGAGAAGGCTAGAGTGGGGCTTCAGAATCAAAAACTATTATTAGAGTGGGAAAGGAAAATGGAAGATGTGGCAGTGGCAATTTTACCAAAGCCGATTAACCCATAAACGTGGACGTCTTTGGAGTGTGGGAGGAAACTGGAGTACCCGGGGAAAACCCACACGGTCACAGGGAAAACATACAAACTCCGTTCAGTCGGGATTGAACCCGAGTCTCTGGCGCTGCGCCACTGTGCATTCTGTCAAGATCCTTCATGATCTGATATGTTTCGATCCAGAGTCCTCATACTCTTCTAAGATCCAACTAGAGAGCATAGTCGGGATGCATCACAGCTTGGTTTGGGAACAGCTATGCCCAAGATCACAAGGAATTGCCGAGAGTTGTGGATGTAGCCCAGTCCATCACACAGACTCCATATATACTTCACAGTGTCTTGGAAAAGTTGCCAACATAATTACGTTAACGTGGCCTACACAGCCTTCTATGGCAATGAATTTCACAGATTCACCACCCTCTGACTAAGGAAATTCCTCCTTATCTCCTTCCTTAAGGAGCGTCCTTTAATTCTCAGGCCATGACCTCTGGTCCTAGACTGTCACACTAGTGGAAACATCCTCTCCACATCTACTCTATCCAGGCCTTTCACTATTCGCTAAGTTAAAGCATCCCCTCCCCAGGTACTTTCCCCTGCAATCGCAGGAAATGTAACACCAGTCCCTATACCTCCTTCTTCATCTCCTTGACCAGAGACCTCAGCAGTCCTTCCAGGTGAGACAGAAGTTCACTTACCATTCCTCTAATCTCATTTAGTGCATTCAGTGTCCCCGATGTGGCCTCCTGTACATCGACGAGACCAAGCGACTGTTTTGCTTAACACTTGTGCTTGGTCCACCATGGCCTTCTGCTAACCATTTTATATCCCCTTCCAATTCCCACCCTGACCTTTCTGTCCTGGGCCTCCTCAATTGCCAGAATGAGGTCACACGCAAACTGAAGGAGCAGCAACTCACATTCCGTTTGGGTGGCTCACAACCTAGTCTGAAGAAGGGTCTCGACCTGAAATCCATTCCTTCTCTCCAGAGATGCTGCCTGTCCCGCTGAGTTACTCCAGCATTTTGTGTCTATTGGTATGAGCATTGAATTATCCAATTTTAGGTAACTAACCAACAAACGCTCCCACTCCTCACCACCATTCCCCCCTCCCCTCTTCCCAGTGCCCATCTGGATATGCACACATTTCCCCCCTCCCCCCTCCCCACCCTTCTGCATGTATTCCTTTCTCAGGTTTCACAATTACCACCTGTCCTAATCTCAGGTCTTAGATCTTATCGAAACGTATAAGATTATTAAGGGGTTCGACACGTTAGAGGCAGGAAACATGTTCCCAATGTTGGGGGAGTCCAGAACCAGGGGCCACAGTTTAAGAATAAGGGGTAGGCCATTTAGAACTGAGATGAGGAAAAACTTTTTCAGTCAGAGAGTTGTGAATCTGTGGAATTCTCTTCCTCAGAAGGCAGTGGAGGCCAATTCTCTGAATGCATTCAAGAGAGAGCTAGATAGAGCTCTTAAGGATAGCGGAGTCAGGGGGTATGGGGAGAAGGCAGGAACGGGGTACTGATTGAGAATGATCAGCCATGATCACATTGAATGGTGGTGCTGGCTCGAAGGGCCGAATGGCCTCCTCCTGCACCTATTGTCTATTGTCTCACACTTTCTGTCTTTTCAACTCTGGCCTTTGTCCAACGATCTGCCTATCAAACCTCCCCTCACCTGTATCCACTCATCACTCCCCTAGCATTGTCCATCCCCTCCTCTCTTCCAGCCTTCTCCCTCCCCCCCCCCCACCACATCACAATCAGACTGAAGAAGGGTCCCGACTCAAAACATCACCTATCCATGTTCTCCAGAGATGCTGCCTGACCCGCTGAGTTACTCCAGCACTCTATGTCTTTCAAACGCCAGCTTGTCCAGTCTTTGCTCATCAGGATTTCTTTCTGTTTTTCTTTCAGATTTCCAGCATCTGCAGTATTTTATTTTCAGAAAACCTATCTAGAAGGAGAATTGTTCCTCTCTCCAGTGGGGTTTCTCTCTTCCACCTTGTTCATCTTCAGTGATTCTTGTTTTCCTTCTTGTCTTTGATCATGAGATTCGACATGTATGTAGACCACGCTCTTTCTTACCAAATCCACAAGGAAACAGTGGCTTGTCCCGACGTCTTGAAATAAAGAAGAGTGAATGAAGGCAATCTTTTTTTTAGGACAGCAGCTAATGGAAAACTTTAAAAAATCAAAGGAAACATGAGATGAAGGAACAAAATTGCTATCCATGATGTACATCTGTAGTTCTGAAATGTTTATAGAATACAACAAGTCTGAAGAAGGGTCTCGACTCGAAACGTCACCCATTCTTTCTCTCCAGAGATGCTGCCTGTCCCGCTGAGTTACTCCAGCTTTTTGTGTCTATCTTTGGTTTAAACCAGCATCTTCAGTTCCTTCCTACGCACCAAGAATAGAGGTGGACACTACACGCTCCCCCACTTGGACACAACCCACCTGAAGACTCCTCGCAGTCCGCCCGAAGGCTCGCGGTTGGCGGGATCGGGAACCCGCCCGAAGGCTCAGCAGACGGCACATCCAGGAGGGAGCTGCAGACGCCAGACCCGAGGGTGAAGGACCGGTGGGAGGGTGAACAGGGGTAATGCCTCTCGCACCTTCAGGTCGGCTGCTGGAGGCACCCCGGGGCACAAAGATGGACGGCCGAGGAGGAGAGGAGGAGAGGGACGTCGGTTCGCAGGAACTGCGCGGGTACATCGAGCGCGCTGGCCAACCGGACTTTGGACTTTGAATAACGGCGCCAAAAATGGCGGCGCCAGCATGTGTTATACAGTATTTGCCAAAAGAATTTCACTGCGCGGTTGCACATGTGACAAATAAAGCACCATTGAACCGTAACACGGTGGCCACAAGCTCTGGGGCCGGTTGCGTGAACACAAATGAGAGGGCCAGGTCCATTGGAGGGGCGAGGAAATGTTAAATCTGTCTCTCATTCTGAAAGCTTTGAAGCATTGTTATGTCCTTTGGGATCACAAGAGCAGATAGAAATGAGGCGAATGTTGAAGATAAGTGAATAATTTCCGATTCAGTAAGCCAGATTTGAGGTGAATTATACGGCCAGGCTAGAGTTAGACTTTGATAGATAGGAAATAGAAACAGAAGGCGATGATTGGGCCACCTTGGTTCCATGGTTCAACGATACTTTATTGTTATATAAGAAAATAACTGCAGATGCTGGTACAAATCGATTTATTCACAAAATGCTGGAGTAACTCAGCAGGTCAGGCAGCATCTCGGGAGAGAAGGAATGGGTGACGTTTCGGGTCGAGACCCTTCTTCAGACTGAGGGTCTCGACCCGAAACGTCACCCATTCCTTCTCTCCTGAGATGCTGCCTGACCTGCTGAGTTACTCCAGCATTTTGTGAATAAATACTTTATTGTTACATGTACCAGGGCTCCATGATATTCCTTTTTTCCATACAGTTCATACTCAAGTCTAAGAGTGCAAGAATAGTAGATTACACTAATCCAGTACACAAGAGTCACCACGTTTCCGGCATCATCTTGTACCCTTCAAGTTTAAAGTTATGAGTTGCCCACGAATATGATGACAAAACTTTCAAAACGATCAACCGTTCTCACTGGAAATAAAACAGTTTGTGGCTGGCACAGTGGCGCAGCTGGTAGAGCTGCTACCTCACAGAGTCACAGACCCGAGTTCGATCCTGACCTCGGGTGCTGTGCGAGCAGAGTTTGCACGTTCTCCCTGCGACCACGTGGGTTCCCTCCGGGCGCTCCAGTTTCCTCGCACATCCCAGAGATGTGCGTGTTTGCGGGTTAGTTAGCTGTAAATTGCCCTGAGTGTGCAGGGAGTGGATGAGAAAACAGGGTAACAGTAGGGTCCCAGGTCTGAAGAAGGGATCCCAACCCAAAACGTCACCCATCCTTTTTCACCTGAGATACTGCCTGACCCGCTGAGTTACTCCAGCACTTTGTGTCTGTCCTCGGGATAACAGAACTAGTGTGAACGGGCGATTGATGGTTAGCACGGACTGGATCGGCCGAACGGCCGGTTTCCATGCTAAACTAAACTGAACTACACTGAGCAAGTGAAGGTAAGATTAGGGCTTTGAAAAAGAGAGGTATTCAGGGCAGTTTTCCATATAGACATTAATGACATAGAGATAATGGTGTATGGGCCTGATAAGTCTGATAGAAATAAGACCTTCAAAACTTTGACACTGAGGACGTGAATAATGCCACACTTCCAGTATTTAGGAAGCAAGGGAGCTTTCCAAAGGAATTGAGGAGGCCGTTGAATGGCTAATGGTGCAATTTGCATACGATAATGGCAACCATTATAAATAACTGTGAGTCTTTCCAGAACAGAAAGCTCTGGTGCAGGAGAGGTGCCGCATTTAAACCAGGTCGGGACAAAGAGGCTTGGAAGTATCATTGTGGTAGAAACTGCTGGGTGCCACCAAACGTGCCAGAGATCTTGTTCGTGCCGCCTGGCGGGAAGTGGCATTTATCGTGAGTGGCAACTTAACACAGCCCCACCACCGCTGAGCTTCACTAGACAACATGGTGGCGCAGCTGGCAGAGTTGATAAGTTATAGGAGCAGAATTAGGCCATTCAGCCCATCAAGTCCACTTTGCCATTTAATCACGGCTGATCTATCGTTCCCTCTCAACCCCATTCTCCTGCCTTCTCCCCATAACTCGTATTAATCAAGAATCAAGAGCTGCTGCCTCACAGCGCTGGAGACCCAGGTTGGATCCTGACCTCAGTTGCTATCTGTGTGGAATTTGTACATTTTCCCAGAGACGCCGTGTGGGCTTCCTCGGGGTGCTCCAGTTTACTCCAACATCCCGTAGACGTGCGGGTTGTAGGTTAAATGGTCTTTGCAAATCACCCCTAGTGTGTAAAGAGTGGGATAGTTTAGTATAGAGATACAGCAAAAATGGGATAACATAGAACTAGCATGAGCGGGTGATTGATGGTCGGCAGGAACTGAACTAAACATTGCTGGTTGTGGAGCAAGTGCAGAGGAGTGCAAACTGGAAATGGATAACAGTTTCTTGTTGATACAAGGAAATGCATATGCTGGTTTACAAAATAAGGCACAACATGTTGGAGTAATCTAGTGGGTCAGGAAGCATCACTGGAGAACATGGATAGGTGACATTTCAAGTGACCTGTCTTCAGAAGGTTTGTTGTCTCCAGTTTGTCCGAGTGGCCATTTAGTTAGCACAGACCACTCGTCACCCATTCCTTCCCTCCAGAGATGCTGCCTGTCCCGCTGAGTTACTCCAGCTCCTATCTTCGTTTTAAACCAGCATCTGCAGTTCCTTCCCATGCACTGCAAACTTTAGCAAGCTCGGCAGAGAGGTGAAGCAATGAAACAGTTTTTGACCTGTACAATCTGCAGGGTCTCAACTACTTTGACCACTTTGCGACTCTTATTCTACAAATTGAGAGGGAGAAGGGAAAATCGGAGGTGTCAGTATTACAGTATAGCAAAGGGGATTACAGAGGCATGAGGCAGGATCTGGCCAAAATTGACTGGAAGGAGGCCCTAGCAGGGAAGACTGTGGAACAGCAATGGCAGGTATTCCTGGGAACAATGCAGAAGTTGCAGGATCAATTTATCCCAAAGAGGAGGAAAGATTCTAAGGGGAGTAAGAGGCACCCGTGGCTGACAAGGGAAGTCAAGGACAGCATAAAAATAAAAGGGAAGAAGTATAACAAAGCAAAGAAGAGTGGGAAGCCAGAGGATTGGGACTCTTTTAAAGAGCAACAGAAGATAACTAAAAAGGCAATACGGGAGAAAAGATGAGGTACGAGGGTAAGCTAGCCAATAATATAAAGGAGGATAGTAAAAGCTTTTTTAGGTACGTGAAGAGGAAAAAAATAGTCAAGGCAAATGTGGGTCCCTTGAAGACAGAAGCAGGGGAATTTATTATGGGGAACAAGGAAATGGCAGACGAGTTGAACCGGTACTTTGGATCTGTCTTCACTAAGGAGGATACAAACAATCTCCCAGATGTTCTAGTGGCCAGAGATCCTAGGGTGACAGAGGAACTGGAGGAAATCCACATTAGGCAGGAAATAGTTTTGGGTAGACTGATGGGACTCAAGGCTGATAAATCCCCAGGGCCTGATGGTCTGCATCCCAGGGTGCTTAAGGAGGTGGCTCTAGAAATTGTGGACGCATTAGTGATTATTTTCCAATGTTCTATAGATTCCGCGTCAGTTCCTGTGGATTGGAGGGTAGCTAATGTTATCCCACTTTTCAAGAAAGGAGGGAACGAGAAAACGGGAAATTATAGACCAGTTAGTCTGACATCAGTGGTGGGGAAGATGCTGGAGTCAATTATAAAAGACGAAATTGCGGAGCATTTGGATCGCAGTAACAGGATCGTTCCGAGTCAGCATGGATTTACGAAGGGGAAATCGTGCTTGACTAATCTACTGGAATTTTTTGAGGATGTAACTAGGAAAATTGACAGGGGAGAGCCGGTGGATGTGGTGTACCTCGACTTTCAGAAAGTCTTCGACAAGGTCCCACATAGGAGATTGGTGGGCAAAATTAGAGCACATGGTATTGGAGGTAGGGTACTGACATGGATAGAAAGTTGGTTGACAGACAGAAAGCAAAGAGTGGGGATAAATGGGTCCCTTTCAGAATGGCAGGCAGTGACTAGTGGGGTACCGCAAGGCTCGGTGTTGGGACCGCAGCTATTTACAATATACATCAATGACTTGGATGAAGGGATTAAAAGTACCATTAGCAAATTTTCCGATGATACAAAGCTAGGTGGCAGTGTGAACTGTGAGGAAGATGCTATGAGGTTGCAGGGTGACTTGGACAGGTTGTGTGAGTGGGCGGATGCATGGCAGATGCAGTTTAATGTAGATAAGTGTGAGGTTATCCACTTTGGTGGTAAGAATAGGAAGGCAGATTATTATCTGAATGGTGTCAAGTTAGGAAAAGGGGACGTACAACGTGATCTGGGTGTCTTAGTGCATCAGTCACTGAAAGGAAGCATGCAGGTACAGCAGGCAGTGAAGAAAGCCAATGGAATGTTGGCCTTCATAACAAGAGGAGTTGAGTATAGGAGCAAAGAGGTCCTTCTGCAGTTGTACAAGGCCCTAGTGAGACCGCACCTGGAGTACTGTGTGCAGTTTTGGTCTCCAAATTTGAGGAAGGATATTCTTGCTATTGAGGGCGTGCAGCGTAGGTTTACTAGGTTAATTCCCGGAATGGCGGGACTGTCATATGTTGAAAGACTGGAACGACTAGGTTTGTATACACTGGAATTTAGAAGGATGAGAGGGGAGCTTATCGAAACGTATAAAATTATTAACGGGTTGAACACGTTAGAGGCAGGAAACATGTTCCCAATGTTGGGGGAGTCCAGAACCAGGGGCCACAGTTTAAGAATAAGGGGTCGGCCATTTAGAACAGAGATGAGGAAAAACTTTTTTAGTCAGAGAGTTGTAAATCTGTGGAATTCTCTGCCTCAGAGGGCAATGGAGGCCAATTCTCTGAATACATTCAAGAGAGAGCTAGATAGAGCTCTTAAGGATAGCGGAGTCAGGGGGTATGGGGAAAAGGCAGGAACGGGGTACTGATTGAGAATGATCAGCCATGATCACATTGAATGGCGGTGCTGGCTCGAAGGGCCGAATGGCCTTCTCCTGCACCTATTTTCTATTGCCTATTGTCTATTGTAAAGAATGGGTTAATCTTGGGTAATAAAAATGCAAAGTAAATTTTAATTCCCAAACCTAACTGAATGGCCATTAATGGGCTATATTTTCAGGCTTGTTAAAATTCATTTATAACTCCTTATATCATTGAAATTAGTCAATGCAACCTGTTTGTTCTTTGATGACAGACAACTATATTTCTTTAATTATATTGCTTTCCCTTCAAATATCAGGACGCTTTGTGGTATAAGTTACTACAGAAAATAATCCTTATTTCTGGCTTAATATAAAGAAAGTGCCATGGCTTTGAACTGCTCATCTCACTTTAGTTCTTCTTTGAGAAGCCTCTCTCCTTTGCGATTAAAATGGATGTCTCACACTGTTTGATTAGCGTAAATGCTGTACACCACCAGTTCCCAACTCTCGGCTCAGGGCTCAGCTTGTGGCCTGTGGATTATTCATCATCTCCCTCTGCAGGAGCTCTCACTTATTCTTTTGCAAAGCTCTTGGCTTTACAGAAAGTTTCCACGAGGTCACCAGAATCTACACGGGCTCGTCCGTATTCTATTTATTCACAGGTGAGGCTTCTAAATTCCTCAAACAGGTTGCACACAAGGCAGAAACTCTCATGGCATCTCCCACAAATTGACACGGAAGGATTTTATTTTGTCGAAGAACATGGAACACAAAAAAGGAACAGCACAGGACCAAGCCCTTCGGCCCGCAATGCCCGTGCCGAACGCAATGCCAAGATAAACTAATCTTAGAAAGACACAAAATGCTGGTGTAACTCAGCGGGTCAGGCAGCATCTCTGGAGAACATGGATAGGTGACATTTCAGGTCAGGACCCTTCTTCAGTGATGTTGTTGGTTTTAACCTTAAATTAATTAGTGTAGGAAAAAAAACTGCAGATGCTGGTATAAATCGAAGGTAGACAAAAAATGCTGGAGCAACTCAGCGGGCCAGGCAGCATCTCTGGAGAGAAGGAATGGGTGACATTTCGGGTCTCTGACATCAGTCTGAAGAAGGGCCTCGACCCGAAACGTCACCCATTCCTTCTCTCCAGAGATGCTGCCTGACCCACTTAAATTAATTAGGGTTAGATTAAAAATTAGATTTTAAACATTTCTCATCAACCTGCACATGACCCACACCCCTCTATCTCCTGCGTATCAATGTGCCCATCTACAAGCCTCCAGACTTTCATAAAGTGGGATGGTTGTTTAGATTAGTATAGTTTAGTTTAGTTTAGTTTAGAGATATACAGCATGGAAACAGGCCTTTCGGCCCATCGGGTCCAATGCCGACCATCAATCACTCGTTCACACTAGTTCCATGTTATCCTGATTTTGCATACACTCCCTACACATTCTGTACAATTTAGTTTAGTTTAGAGATACAACACGGAAACAGGCTCCTCGGCCCAGCGAGACAGTGCTGATCGGTGATCCCCGTACACTAGCACTGTCCAACATACTAGGGACAATTTACAATGTTTTACCGAAGCCAATTAACCTATAAACCTGTACATCTTTGGAGTGTGGGAGGAAACTGGAGCACCCGGAGAAAACCCACACAGTCACGGGGAGAACATATAAACTCCATACAGGCAGCAGCCATAGCCAGGAACAAACCCCTGACATTGTAAGGCAGCAACTCTACCACAGCGACATTGTGCCACCCTAATTTACAGAGGCCAATTATCCTACAAACCCACAGGGCTTTGCTGGTCCTTGAGATGGGATGGTGTGACTGTTGACCAAATACCGTTGATGGTGAAGTCAGTTGCATGGAGGGGTAAATTCAATTTTACTGGAAGTGCGCCTTGAACCGTTCACTATTATATCCTGGTTACCTCCCATTACTGAGTATTAATGTATTGTATTATTGATTGTTGTATGTTTGCTTGTTGTGTTATTGCGTTAACGTGCCTGTAAAGCTGCAGCAAGTAAGAATTTCATTGTTTCCTTCCTGGTACACATGACAATTTAAAAACTCTTAGCTCTCTTGATGTGAGTTTTTGACAGACACTTCACATGTCCTTTGGTGAGTGGGAACCCACTTGCAATATCGTCATTAACTATTATCACTGCCACTGTTCAAAACTGAACTATCCTACCAACACCTGGAGTGTGGTCCTGAGATCCTATCCACCTCATGGGAGACCCTCGCACTATCTTCACTCAGACTTTATTGGACTTTATCTTGCACTAAACGTTATTCCATTTATCGTGTATCTGTACACTGTGGATGGCTCGATTATAAATCATGTATATTCTTTCCGCTGACTGGATAGCACGCAACAAAAGCTTTGCACTGTACCTCGGTACACGTGACAATAAACTAAACTAAACGGGAAAAAAAAACTCCACACAGACAGCAACTGAGGTCAGGATTGAACCCTGGTCTCATCTGCCACTGTCAGACAGCAGCTGTGCCACTGTGCTGTCCTTAAATTCCTACTGCCCACATATTGCCCATCGACATTCCATATCAAAATTGCTGAATTATAGGGGGGAGGGGGGGGGGGGGAAATATTGAAAATTACCATGAAGATGTACAGTTGCAAACCACATACAATTTTATCTTTGCATTTCTTGCAGAGCCTTGAGACTATGTTGCATTTCGAAGTTGTGAACAAAAACGGTGGTGCCAACTATAAATGCTCGCACAATGTCAGGGTTTTATTTCTTCTTCTCTGATTCTTCATGTCTGATAAGTGATTGTCAACTATGTAACTCTCCCATTGTGCACAACTTCAAAAGATATTTTAGTCAAAATATGAATCAAGAGCAGAATATATTTACCATATTTCATTCTAACTAACTTCCAAGGTTGGCAGAAAAACAATAAATTGTGGCAATTCTGCTCAGCACTACCTTCCTCTTTCTCCCCCTCCCCCCCACCTTTCTCCCCCTCCCCCCCCCCCCACCTTCCCCCCCCCCCCCACCCCCCACCCCCCATCCTGTGCTCCACCTGGACGTACCTATTTCCCCCCTCCCGTCCCCACCCTCGACATTCCTTCCTCTGGCTTCACAATCCTTTTATGTCACATCTTCTGGTTTATCATCTCTGGCCTTTATCCAGCCATCTACTTGATAAACGGGCCCCTCGCCTCTGTTCACCTAATATTTGCCCCGCTTCAACCCACCTCTCCTCTTTCCCAGCTTTCACCTCCCATCCCAAACCCCACACCACAACACAGCCAGTCTAAAGAATTGGAAACGTCACCTATCCACGTTCTCCAAGGATGCTGCCTGACTCACTGAGTTTCTCCAGCACTTTGTGTCTTTTTATTCTATGGTTAACTATCTACAGTTAATGCTGTGATAAAGCTTCCTACTTTAACATTCCTTCGCATTTACATAAAGAAAACGCGTCACTTGGTTATTTCCAATATGTCCAATGGGTGTTAAAAGAGCACTTCGGATGAAATTTCAAATTCACTAGGAATTTGGGCGGCACAGTGGCGCAGCGGTAGAGCTACTGCCTTACAGCGCCAGGGACCCTGTTTCGATCCTGACTAAGGGGGCTGTCTACAGAGGTTTTACATTCTCCCCGCGACCTGCGTGGGTTTTCTCCGAGATCTTCAGTTTCCTCTCACACTCTTAGGACGTACAGGTTTGTAGATTAATTGGCTTGGTATAAATGTAACATTTTCCCGATTGTGTAGAATAATGTGCGGGGATCGCTGGTCGGGTCGGATTCAGTGGGCGGAAAGGCCTGTTTCCGCATTGTATCGCAACAGTCAATAAGTCAACAGTCAATAAGTCTCAAGAGACTGCAGATGCTGGAATCTTGAGCAAAAAGCAAACTGCTGGAGGAACTCAGCGGGTCAGACAGCAGACCCAAATCCATTTCCTTCCCCCTGAGTTTGAAAAAAAACTCTGTATCCGAAACGTCACCTGTCCATTTCCTTTCACAGAGGCTGCCTGACTCGTTGAGTTCTTCCAGCTCTTTGTTTGATGCACAACAGGTAGTGCAGAGGTCCCATAGCCCCAGTAGTCCTGTTTCAATCCTGAACTCAGGTGCCATCTCTATGGAGTTTGATTGATTGGAAGATACAGCATAGAAACAGGCCCTTCAGCCCATCAAGTCCAGGCCAACCACCAATCACCCATTCACGTTAGTTCTATTTTATCCTATTTTCTCACCTGCTGCGTTTGCAATAGGGGCAACTTACAGAGGGCCAATTAACTTGCAAAACCACACGTCTTTGGGATATGGGAGGAAACCGGAGCAGCCAGAGGGAACCGGGAGAACGTTTAAACCTGGGTCTTGACCAGGTAGGCCACTGTGCTGCCCTGTTTGTACATTCTCCCTGTTGCTTTTTGGGTTTGACCTGGATTCTCCGGTTTCCTCCCAATTCCCAAATACAAGTGGGTTGGTAGGTTAATTGGCCTCTGTAAATTGCCAATGGTGAAGTGTGTTGGTGAGTGGTAGAGGAAAAAGGGTGGAGTAGATGGGAAAGTGAGAGAGGATAAATGGGAAATGGGATTGCTTGTGTGGCACGGATAGTTGGCATGGACTCATGGGTTGTAAGGAAATATGACAGGAAATCGGCCACATCCATAAAAGAGATTCAGCCTGCCTCCGTAACAACCCCATCAGGTGCGTCTCTGTCTCTAATAAATACTAGACGACACATGGACCCGTTGGGTCCCGTTGTTACTAAAGGTTCTCATGGTGTGCCGGGGCCAGCAACCCTCCCCAACTGCTCACGCACAGATACCGGGCCCGGTAACCCTCCCCCAACAGCGCACGCACAGATACCGGGCCTGGTAACCCTCCCCCAACAGCGCACGCACAGATACCGGGCCCGGTAACCCTCCCCCAACAGCTCACGCACAGATACCGGGCCTGGTAACCCTCCCCCAACAGCGCACGCACAGATACCGGGCCTGGTAACCCTCCCCGACTGCGCAGGTGTGGCTGCCTGGCCCGGCAAGTGGGAGGGCACTGCACAGGCACGGCTGCCAGGCCGTTGAAACTCCCCCGGGGCCGGGCGAGGGGGAGAGGAAAGGGGAGAGGGAGCCACTCACCCCAGCCCCGGGTGGCCATTACGGTAGCCAGCAGCAGGAGAGGTGCTGCTGCGTAGGCGCGCCGCCGCCAGGCACGGCAACCCTCCCCCATTGTGACGCCGAACACGGAGGTATTAGATCAAAATGACTTGTTCCATTCACAGTATAAAGTTTATTAAAGTTTATAAAGTGAATAACTTTAAAAATATAACAAAACCTGATACTGCACACTGCAGGCGAACGGTGAGTAAGGTGGGCCTAAAATTGTTGTGCTATCACGTACCGTTTTGTGTGTATTTCGGGAACATACATACAAGATGAGCGTTTTAGTAATATGTAGATTAATAAATAATTTTGCAGTGCTGAAAAGAAATCAACAATCTCGATTATAGACGTCAATTATTTCCATCCTTACATTCCTGTCGTTAGCATATCTTTCCCATCCAACAATGGACCATTGTGGACTCCACCCTTCTTGAGGTCATCTGTTTTGTTCTGACTTTCTCTATCTTTCAGTCTGAAGAAGGGTTCCGACCCGAAACGTCACCAATTCCTTTTCTCCAGAGATGCTGCCAGACCCGCTGAATTACTCCAACATTTTGTGCCTATCTTCAGTATAAACCACCCTCTGCTGTTCCTTCCCACACATCAATTATGGATGTGACTTTCCAAATATTTACTGCACATGCAGCTCTCATTAAACTTGCCGCCTTGAAGTTTCACTCCTTGAGCTACCACTGCAACCATCGGGTTATCTTTTCCTTCCACATGCCAAATTAGACAGGTACGTACATGCAAGCTGGAGGAACAGCACCTCATATTCCGCTTGGATAGCTTATAACATTCCTGTCTTTGTCCCCCACCCATCTCTCTTCCAGCTTTCACTCCCCTACTGCAATCAGTCTGAAGAAGAGTCCAGCGTAAAAATGTCACCTATCCATGTCCTCCAGCAATGCTGTCTGACCTGCTGAGTTACTCCAGCACTCTGTGCCTTATTTTTGTACACCTGCATCTGCAGTTCCTTGTGTCTTCACCTGTCACTCGTTCGGCTTTATCTTGCACCACCTCTCTTCCAGCTTTCTCTCCCCTCCTCTCCCCACTACAATTAGTCTGAAGAATGGTACCGACCCGAAATTTCGCCTGTCCATGTTCTCCAGAGATGCTGCCTGACTCGTTGAGTTACTCCAGCAATCTGTGTCACTTTATTTTAAAGAGAGATTCCGGCCGGATTCAGGTTCTGAATAGTTCGATCTTCTGGATAGTTCTGGATAGGACGGGATGGAGGGATATGGGCCAAATGCAGGCAGGTGGGACTAGTGTAGATGGGTCATGTTGGTCGGTGTGGGCAAATTGGGCTGAAGGGCCTGTTTCCACACTGCATGACTCTGTGACTCTAGGTAAGCAGCCATGTTTGGTATTTGTTCCACCATCACTGGGTTCCATACAAGCATTCCAGTTTTCAGGGTTAAATGGTCCTGCATATCCAGCATAGTTTTACCCGTGTCCAAGATACAGCAAGGAATCAAAGGGGTTACTTGAAGAGGGGTGAGAGGAAACTCTTGGGAAGCAGAGTCTCGGGCCCAGCTGGGCTCCACATTTTACATGCAGCCGTGCAAGATGTGGTTGCGGTTGTTATTTAACTGAAGTATCCTTCAGATGCACATCAATAAACATCTCAATGTGAGCTTTTGATTTAAAGACACCCATTGACCTTTATTCTTTCCTTTCGAGTCTGAATAAATAAACTATTTACTGCAGAAATCAAAAGAGTTGGCCTGGGAAATGATCACGAGGAGGAGGCACAAGGAAGTGAAGATGGCGAAAACTTGCGTAGATACAAAGTGCTGGAGTAATTCAGCGGGTCAGGTAGCATCTCTGGAGGACATGGATGGATAACATTTTGGGTGGAGACCTTTCTTCAGACTGACCTGGAGTGCCGAGCTTTGCACCCCTGCAACTCACTGACACCCTTCGGTCATCACTTCAAAGACAAACACAAAGCGCTGGTCCGGAAGCATCTCTGGGCAACATGGATAGGCGGTGATGTTGCGGTTTTAATCCTTAAAATGTTCAAATTAAATTGGCAAATGGTATGTAAAAAAGTCATACCCAGCTGCTGATTTAACCTACAATGATATTGTGGTGAAACCATGAGTTGGTAAGTTGTGTGTTTTACAAAGAAGATCAGGGCTATTTAGTTTAGAGTTTAGTTTAGAGATACAAAATGGAGACAGGCCCTTCAGCTCACCGAGTCTACACCAGTCACCCGTTCACACTGGTTCCACTCCCTACGCACTTTTGGGCAATTTACAGAAGTCAATTAACCTACAAACCTGCACGTCTTTGGGATGCGGGAGGAAACCAGAGTACCAGGAGAAAACCCACGCGGTTACAGGGAGAACGTGCAAACTCTGCAGGCAGCCCCTAAGGTCCGGATCGAACCTGGGTCTCTGACGCTGCAAGACAGCAACTCTACCACTGCGCCACCGTGCTACCGTTAGTATTCAAATTACAAATGATAATGTCACACCAACAGTGCAATGATACCAGTAGATATATGTTTGGTATTCAAGGAATCAAAGTGTTGGAGTAAATCAGCGGGACAGACAGCATCTCTGGAGAACATGGATAGGTGACATTTCGTGTCAGGGGCCTTCTTTGCCACCGAGCCTCTCATTTTGAGAGCATTGTGTTTGACCACTGCACAGTTAATTACAAAGTGAATCAAGTTCTTCATTCAACTCCGTCGTAAACTGGATTGCCCACATTGCTGCCACACAAAACCTCTCACCCCAGGGACTGTGGGCTTCCTACCAGCATGACGTCAGGATCCATGTAGCGCAAAACTGTCCCAGAGTGATATCAAAGCCTATCTTTGACCTGCGTTTCCCGGGCAACGGGTGTGCCAGTGCGGGCCACGTGACTTCACTGCATCGCCAATGCTCTGGGGCACCTGCACAGCTTAATGTGAAGGTCTTACATCTGCACCAACGTAAACACGGCCTAGGCTTCAGAGAGAACGACTCTGGAAGTTCGAGGAAGGCAGCTCACAGGAAATGAAACAATATTAGGGACCAGAGAGCTTCTTTTAGTTTCACAGAAACAAATGTTTTCTATTACGTGTTTTTTAAATGACATCCTGAAAGAGGCCTGCCGCTAAAGAGCCCCAGCTCAGAGCTCCGACCCACAGCCATTTGACATGTGTTTATGGTTACCCCACCATCTGAAAAAAATCAGACCCTAGATTTAACAGGGTGCTGAAATTACATTGCCATCCTGAAAGAATGAAGATGGATTACTAGTCCAAATAATATTTGTCATTGGAAATCATCCCACCTCCCACACAAGCCCCATTCCTCCCCTCCCCCACCATCATGCCTCTCTCTCAACTTCGTCCATCCACCTCCTACTGGTAGTGTTGCTGCCCCACAACGCCAGAGACTCGGGTTTGATCCTGACATCGGGTGCTTTCTGTGTGCGGAGTTTGTTCTCTCCAGGTTTTTCTCCGGGTGCTCCGATATCCCAAAGACTTACGAGTTTGTAGGTTAATTGGACTCTGCGAAATTGCCCCGTGTTTTGGAACTAGTGTGAACAGGTGATTGATGGTCGATGTGGACTCAGTGGGCTGAACGGCTCTAGTGCATAAGAAGTGGCTTAACATAGAACTAGTGTGAACGGGAGATCAATGGCTGGCGTGGACTCGGTGGGCTAAAGGGTCTGATTCCATGCTGTATCTTTCAATTTAAAAAAACATCCAAATGACCTTTGATAGTTAAAGAGTCAAACATTCGACAGGGAAATGAGCCCCATTTCAATGCCGTTGGTCTTCCATCTAATGGTCCTCTAGGGAACACGTAGTGCGTGGATCAGTAGCAGACAGGTCTAACATTCTTCTTGACAACCTCCACAGGTTGGACACTGTGCAATGCAAGTGCACAGCTTATTCTCCAGATGCCTGTTATTGTTATTGAAAGATACCACATGGATACAGGCCCTTCGGCCCACTGAGTCCACACTGACACCATCGATCACCCGTTCTATATCATTCCACTTTCGCATCCACTCCCAACAGACTTGTGACAATTTACAGAGGCCAATTAACCCACAAACACGAATTTACAGAGGCCATTTAACCTACAAACACGTCTTTGGAATGTGGGAGGAAACCAGAAATTGGCCACGGTAATGTTATCTGCCAGGCAACATGGAGGTCTTCTTTAAATATGCAGATGAGCCTTTGATGGCATAGTTGATGACACCATTGATGACATATGTAATGACACCGTTGATGACATCATTGGTGACATCATCTGTCTTTGTTGGTGACATCATTGGTGGTGTCGTTGATGACATCATCGCTCACCGTTGATTACATAATTGATGGCATCACTCATTCATCATCAATGACATCACATGTGACATGGTTGGTGACATCGTCGGTGACATCATGCACCGTCCGCTGAGCCGCACAGCGGTGACAGTTGAAGCAATGGTGCAGAGCCAGAGGAGGCTCAGCCTGGTGAGTTGTTCAAATTATCTACATCTTCCCTTTTGGGCCACAGAGGGAAGTGGGCTCTATTCAGCCGCACCAGAAAAGTGTGGGCCCCTCTTCCACCTCCTAAATCTCTAGCACTGCATCGGAAACCATTCCCCTGCGGGCACAGCAATGACCCCCTGCTGCCAGACATGAAAGGCCAGACACTCACACCACGCTATGTTAATCATGCTCCACCATTCACACCGACTAACCCACCCTTGAACACAGACACAAAGTTCTTTTTTTTTTGCCTCAGGAGTTAAAACCAAACCCAAAGTGACTTATTTCCATTTGATAACTGCTACAAGGTGAGGGGAAACTAAGGCAGAAGGGATCAGGTTATATAGAATAATTTACTAGAGACGTACTCCATGGCAAGGAGCAGAATAGTTAGCTGCTTTAGCAACCAAACCTCCAAGAGGAAAGGTCAACCTAATTACTGCCAATTCTGATGGCACAATGGTTTAATTGAACAAAGCCTTCAGCTAACTTGGTAAAATCGCATCCAAATGTTGAGGCATTTCTTTACAAAACGGTAAATGAGCCTTATTACACAAATGGAGTATGTCCTCAGGGACAACATTAATAAAAGCAAGAATTTAACACAACTGACATGTTCTGAGCATCTGAAAATCCTCACTGCTCTTTTCATAACTTCCCTGGAGCTTTTCCTTTCTCCAACTAAATTCGACATTGCACTTTAATCCTCAAAATGAGTGCTGAAAAATTAATGCGTTGTGACAAAATTACACCCGTCCCCCCTCGTCCTCTTTAATTCTTGCACCGAGTCAAATGCCAAATGCAAGGGGAGTTACAACCACGCCCTCAAAATGCCCCCGCAAATCTCCAGCCACTCCGCGGGAAAGCTGGACGTTTTACAGCAACAGATGTTGTCTTCGTTTGCTTCAAATGGCTTTAGATTGGCAACAGCTTCGTGGCAATGTCGGCAAAAGGAAAAGCAATTATTGCCAGCAGCTGACCGCACTCTGACTGATTGTTAACGAGAACTGGTGGAGAATTCTGTCAGCTAGGCCACACTCGAGAATATTACCCTCTCAGGTAGGATGTGGGGAGAGGAAGCGTGTCGTGTCACCGGCAATAATAAACCCACTTAATTTTTCTCTGGAGGTGATCAGGTCATTTGTACGGACATTCAACATTGTTTGCAGGAAGGAACTACAGATGCTGGTTTACACCGAAGATAGGCACAAAAAGCTGGGTCAGGCAGCATCTCTGTTACCACTCAGACATTTGATAGCCCCAATCAAATGTGGGAGCATAGAACATAGAACAGTCCAGCACAGGAATGGGCCCTTCAGCCCACAATGTTTTTATGCCAGATATGATGCCAAGTTAAACTGATCTCATCTGCCTATATGTTATCTAGATCCCTCTATTCCCTGCACTTCCATCTAAAAGTCCCTTAAACGCCAACATTGTATCTGTCTCTGCCACCACCCAGGCAATGCATTCGAGGCACCCACTACTCTCTCTGCAAAAAAACTTGCCCGACACATCCTCATTAAGTTATTCCCCTCTCACCTTATAGCAATACCCTCTTAGTGTTGGACATTTCCACCCTGGGATGAAAGGTTCTGACTGTCTACCCTATCCATGCCTCTCATAATTTTATATACTTCTATCAAGTCTCCCCTCAACCTCCGACGGCCCAGAGAAAACAATCCAAGTATTGACTTGACTTGACTCTTCAGTCGATCCAAACTTCTCCCTGCAGCTAGAACCCTCTGATCCAGGTTTAACAAAGTAGTACATGAGTGAGTTAGGCCAATTCATGCATGCAACTTTGTCGGCGCCAAAGCGTGGTGACACTTGTGTACTGCCTGGGTGAGGTGTGCTGTGTTTTACCTGGCTGTGTGCAAAACAAAGCATTTCACTGCACCCAGGTACGTGTGACAGTAAAGTATTATTGAATTAGATCATCGAACAATTCGACACAGAGACAGGCACTTCGGCCCACAATGTCTGTACCGAACATGATGCCAAGGTACGCTCATCTCATCAGCCTGCAGGTAATTCATATTCCTCCGTATCCATGTGCCTATGTAAAAGCCTCTTAGACGCCACTATCGTACCTCCCTCCACCGCCATCGCCCCCGGCAACGGGTTCCAGGCTTTTTAAAAAAAGGGGTACGCATTTCGACGGCATCACGAGCTCGCTACAAAATGTGCAAACTTTAAAGTCTTGAAAGTTAACAGCAAGGGCACAAATCAGACGACTCCAAAAAGAAAAGAATGACAGGCATGTGGAGTGAAGAAAAAGTTTCACCAAAGACCAAAGAGTTGTTCTCCTCAGGAGGGCTTGCCTTTCTCTCACCCCACCCACTGAGGCCAAAGCTTTGAAATGCAGAGCCAAAAGAACAACAAGGCTTCAGGCCTTGGGCCATTATTTATTATTTATTTTGATGGTGTATTACATTAATTAATCTGAACAGATCGGGAAAAGTGAAATTCTTCAACATAACTGCTCTTTTAAAGCTATGCAAATCAAACGTCTAATCTAAAAAGAGCTCCACATGAAGCTTTTCTCGGATTGAAGAAGAAGTGAGTCGGAAATACGTGGATTGTTTAAATAAATTCCGGATTGATGGCAGTAACTAGAACATGTATGATCCCTGCCTTTTATGACAGTTTTAAGAATCATCAGCTTTTCAAACATCTTTGAAGTCGCAAGGAACCATAGGATGCTTTGCTGGTGACCTTCGAAGCACAAATTACTGAACGTCTTCACACAATAAGTTTTGCCAGTCTTAACACTTCAAAGCTGTCGCTAGGGTAAATGGATCTGAAAAATAAGATTTTTTTTTTGTATTGATCAGGGAGGGTTAAAGAAAATCAATGAAAGATTAGGAAAAACGTAGAAACAATGAACTGCAGATGCTGGTTAATCCACTAAAGGACACACAGTGTTGGAGTAAATCTGCCTGTCAGGCAGCATCTCTCAAGAACGCGGTGATGTGATGTTTTGGGTCGGGACCCTTCTTCAGACTGAATGTAGAAGGGAGAATGGGGGAGAAAACTGGAAGTGGAAAAGAAAACCTTGCCTGGGGTAATCTGTTGCCGACCAGGATTTGTCCTGTTTTTTTCTTCGTTTCCAGTTTCCCCCCCCCACTCTCCCTACTGCAATCAGCATGAAGAAGAATGGCACAAAACGCTGGAATAACACAGTGGGTCAGGCTGCATCTCTGGAGAAAAGGAATATGTGATGTTTCGGGTCGAAACCTTTCTTCAGTTCGTCACCTATTCCTTTTCTCCAGTGATGCCGTCTGACCCGCTGAGGTACTCCAGCATTTTGTGTCTATTTCGGTGTAAACCAGCATCTGCAGTTCCTTCCCTCACCGTCTTAAGAAGGGACCTGACCTGAAACGTCAGCTGCCTGACCTGCTGAGTTACTCCAAACACTTTGTGTCTATTTTTAGCATACTTACATTGTCAGGTGTAGTTTGATGATTTGGTTACTATTAGTTTATTTTCATGCTCTTCAAAATGACACCTTTATTTTCTTAAATAATTGATATCATGCTTCACTGTTGCCTAGTCATTCATTCAAGGTGCTGGATCTCAGATTAATGCAAATATTTTAAAAGTACCATGAACAGTGTGTTACGTTCCTCCTGATGTTTCATTTTGCGAGAGAGGATGTGGATTTCCCATCACCCATTTGTTCAACGTCACATGAGACAGGTTCTAACCCAATGGACTCAAGAACCGGAACATAACACAAAGTGCTGGAGTAACTCAGTGGGTCTGGCAGCATCCGTGGAGGGAATGGACAGGCGATGTTTTGGGTTTCAGTTGAGTTGGGATTAGTTTCTTGTCGCATGTACTGAGGTACAGTGAAAAGCTTTTGTTGCGTGCTACCCATTCAGCGGAAAGGCAATACAGGATTACAATCGAGCCGTCCACAGCATACAGATACTGTACATGATAAAGGGAATAACGTGAATAACGTTTAGTGCAAGATAAAGCCAGTAAAGTCTGATCAAAGATAGTCCAAGGGTCTCCAATGAGGTAGACAGTATGGGAAGGAACTGCAGATGCTGGTTTACACCAAAGATAGACACAAAAAGCTGGAGTAACTCAGCGGGTCAGGCAGCATCTCTGGAGAAAAGAAAAGGTGACGTTTTGGATCCAGACCTTTGAAGAAGGATCTCAACCCGAAACATCACCTATTCCTTTTCCACATAGATGCTGCCTGACCCACTGAGTTACTCCAGCTTTTGTTTCTATCTTTGAGGAAGATAGTTGTTCAGGATTAGTTATTGATAGAATGGTTCAGTTCCTGATCACAGCCGGGAAGAAACTGTCCCTAAATCTGGGCTGCGTCCACAATTCTCTGCAATTTTGTGCGGTCTTGGATGGAACTGTTCCCAAACCATGCTGTGATGCCTCCCAATAAAATGTTTTCTACAGTTCATCTGTGGAAGTTGGTGAGAGTTGGTGGGGACATGCCAAACTTGTTCACGTTCAAAACCCTGCCTGATTTTGTTATTTGTGAGCAAGTCTGACTGATAAGCAGAGACCCTTCTGCTGTCGCCAACCTGGATGCTCATGATGAGAGTTTATCTCATTTCAACTGAAAACTTTATTGGGAACACTGTGGTGCTGTTATGCTTTGGATTCCAGGGCTTGCAGAGAAACTCAAATATGCTTGAGAATTCAGGATGTTCTGAAATATATCAATATTACAAAAGAGGAAGTGTTGAAAGTTTGTGGCACATAAAGGGTGAATAAATCCCTGGGGTCTTATCAAGTGTGCTCCGGGATGTTGTGGGAAACAAGGAAAGGAATTGTGTAGGGATGAACAGCAGATGCTGGTTTACACTGAAGATAGACACAAAATACTGGAGTAACTCAACGGGTCAGGCAGCATCTCTGGAGAGAAGGAATGGGTGACGTTTCGGGTTGAGACCCTTCTTCAGACAATTGAGAAAGGAATTGTTGGGATCTTGCAGAGATTTTTGTATCTGGTTTCACCATTTGTGAGATACCAGAAGACTAGAAGGTGGCTATTGTTGTGCCGTTACAGTAACACAATATAGGAATATAATAATGCCATTAGAATATGAAGGAGATTTTAGAGAAACAGGGATGAGGAACTTCTTATGTAAAGTGGCTAGAAATGTTAGGATTGTTCTTCTTAAAGCAGAGAAAGGGGCATTTAATATGGATATTTAAAATTCAGTAATTTTATTAATCAGGAGAAACTGGGGGTAGAGATGCACTAAGCCTGAGATACAAGGGTGCATGGGGATACTTCCGAAATATGGTTTCATTGACGTGAATGGAGTTCAGAGACAGGGTCGAAATGCTATCAAACCATGCACTTGGCATCTATCTATCTATATATATATATATTATATTATATTACACCATAATTTTAGCACCACCTTAATCACCATTGTCCAGGCGACGCTTTACAACAAGTTTCATTCAAATCTGTGTTATATTTTTTAAGTTAGAGAGATTTTAAAGTTTATAATGACCTTTTAAACCAATTTCTTACCATGTTCAGTGTGTGTATCTGAGATATGGTGATTGAATTACAGCCAAAACGGTGCACGATAGCACTACAATTTTAGCACCACCTTAATTACCATTGTCCTGGGGACCCGTTAAAAAGTTTTGTTCAAATTGGTCTTATATTTTATAACTTGGAGACATTTTAAAGTTTAAAAGTTACCTTTCAAACGGATTTCTTGCCATGTTGAGCGTATGGCGTCACAATGGGACCCGCACGAGTGTCGGCCAATGAGGGAGGGGGGGCCTGACTTTCACAAATGCGCTCCCCCCCCCCGCCCGGTGGACCAGCGGGTGGACCGCTGCCCATCCCAGCATGCCTCGTTCCTGACCTTCCTCCCATGGTGCAGCACGGCGTCAGGGAGAAGGCGAAAGAGGATGGCCGCTGGCAGGACGGCCACTCTCCTGCTGCTGGCCACCACGATGGCCGCCCGGGGCCGGGGTGAGTGGCTCCCTTTCCTCTCCCCCCTCGCCCGCACCCGGCCCCGGGGAAGACTCCGAGCAGGAGGAAGATGGTCGTCGTCCCCGTCGTCTCATCGTTTCCCTCCGTCTCCTCCAGCGCCTGCTTCAACCGATGGCGTCATCGAGTACCTGCTCCCGCCAGGGCCCAGTGCCCCGGCCCATCACCGGACTACCTCAGCGGGCAGCTTCTTCTCCTCCTACTGCCGCGTCTCCTCCAGCGCCCGCTTCAACCGACGCTTCAAGAAGGCAGGAACGGGGTACTGATTGAGAGTGATCAGCCATGATCGCATTGAATGGTGGTGCTGACTCGAAGGGCTGAATGGCCTACTCCTGCACCTATTGTCTATTGTCTATTGTCTATTGACTCCAACAAAAATGGCGGCCGCTCTCCTGCTTCTCCTCCTCCTCCCGCCCCGCCATTTGTGCGTGCCTCACGCCGCCCCACTGCCCGCCGGGAGGTATTGTTCCACCTCCCGCCTGCCCCCAGCGCACCGGACAATCATCAGACTACAACACCACCGCGCACACACGCACACAAGGTAATAATGATAATAATATAATAATAATAATAATAATAATAATAATACTTCAAATATAAAAATGTAAGAATATAATATGTTATATTGTATAACTTTCAATGTATATTAATCTCTTGCAGGGGAGGGGGAGGTGGGGGGTCTGACTGATGCCCGAGTTGAGGGGAAAGGGGTGGGGTGGGGGTGGGGGGTAGTGGGGTGGGGGGGAGAGTGGGGATGGGGGAGTGGGGGGAGGCGGGTGGGGGAGTGGAGGTGGGGGGAGGGGAGTGGGGGGGGTGGGGGAGGGGGAGTGGAGGTGGGGGGAGGGGAGTGGGGGTGGGGAAGTGGGGGTGGGGGGGAATGAAGGTGGCAAGTCCTGATTTGCTCCTGCCGTTCACCCCCAAGTGGAGTCCATTGATTGGCTACAATCTCCCGCTCGACGACCAATTGGCCCAGTCCCCACGTCGAGTCGAATGATTGGCTCCGACCCCCCGCTCGACGCCCGATTGGTCCGGGTCCCACGTGGGGGGGAGCGGTTTCTTCCCGCTCAAAGCAACTGCCGTTGCAGTCGATCTGACTCTGCTGTTGAATGAGGGCACATTCTTGAGGATCTCCAAGAGAGAACGTTACCACTAAAAAGCAAAAACATTCCAGATAGGATTTATTTTATTTTTAAGAATAAAATGCCATTTATTTCAAAGAACAACCGCGATCTACCCATGTCACGATCGGAACCCAATGAGGAATGGGTGTCAAGTTGGATGGAAAAAATGGGCAGTGCTTTCCGTTCGCCATCGCTGTCGTTGGCCGATCGCCGATCGACGTTCGCCATCGCCGCCGTTCCCCGCCACTCGCCACCGATCAGCGCTACACGCACAGGGCACAGGTAAGTCGCTTTCGCCACCAACAGGTCCACGGGTCGTTAGGGTTGCTGTGCGTGCAGTTGTAGCTCCACGCCTCCGCAGTTGGGGCCCGTTTACGTTGAGAGGGGATGGGATGGGTGAGTGGAGGAGGGTTGGGGTGGAGGGGGTAGGTTGGGGTGGGAAAGGTGAGGGGGACGGGGAGTGGGGGTGAGGGGGGATTTGGGGGGGTGAGGGAAGGGGAGGGGGGAATAGGGGTGGGAACGGGAGTGGGGGAGTGGGGGTGGGGGTGAGTGGGGGTGGGGGTAGGGAAGAGGGGAGTGGGGGAGGGGAGGGAGGGGAGAGTGGGGTAGGGTAGGGGGGATCGAGTGGGTGAGTGGGGGGGAGGAGCGGGAGATAAAGTGGATTGAGTGGGGGGGTGAGGGTGTTAGACCAATACAGGAGAGGCTTTGGGTCCACGGCTCGCTCTGGCTGCAGCGCTGGTGGCATGGGGCATGGTGAGTGGCACCCTCTCCTCTTCTTTGTCCCCCCTCGCCCGCCCACACCCCCGGGAGACACTCCCCGCCCAGCCGCCCATTTTTGGAAAAGACCTCGGATCCCACTTATCCTCTTTATTTTACATAGCATATTTATTTCATTGAAATTTACTTTATTTTTTTTTAAACAAATTATTTTAAAGAAGAAACGCGATTTTCCCAAGTCACAATGGAAACCCTATGAGGAATGGGCACTTGGTCCAGTAGTTAACTAGAACTGATATTTTCCACCACTCTTTCCAATGACAGAAAAGTCAAAAACCAGCAGAAAAGAAATCTAATGTATTTGGGAAAAGAATCTTGGGAACCATGTGGAGAAATCTTTCATGCAGCAAGTTCTTGTGATCTTCAATGCATTGCCTCAAAGGTTAGTTAGGCAAAAATACTGATCCAAAAATATCTTTAAAAAGTATTGTGCATTTATCCTTGAAATAGAAAAGTTTCTAGGAAAGAGGAGAAATGGAACTGAAGTGAAATTTATTTCAAAGAGGCAATGCACCACTTCCTTCGGTCCTGGTTCATCCAATATTGTTTGAAGCCGATAAACTCAATTTAATAATGAACATTTAAAATTAATCTACCAAATTAAAGCATGGTTTAAGTAAAGTTCATTCAGATATAATAATAATAATAATGCATTACATTTATATAGCACTTTTCAAACATTCAAAGACGCTTTACAGGGATTACTAGAACATAGAGAAGAAAGTAAATAGATAAATAAGTAAATGAACAGAAAAAGGAGACAGAATGCACTGAGATATGCACTGAGATGCATGTAAATTGCTAATCTTTAGACTTTCCTTCATAGTCTTGGTTAGTGCAAACCTATGGTTCGAACATGAGTACCTTGGGCTCAGTGTATCTTATTTTGAGTATAAAGTGTGGAATCAGGCCCTTCGGCCCACTGTATCCGTGCCGACCAATGATTACCCATTAGTTCAAGGTTATCCCAGTTCCGTATCCAACATACTAGGGGCAATTTTACAAAAGCCAAATAACCTACAAATCTGCATGCTTTTGGAATGTGGGAGGAAACCAGAGCACCCATAGAAAACCCACACGTTCACAGGGAGAACGTACATACTCCGTACAGACATAGTGAGCATCGTACCCAGTAACAAATCTACTGCTGCACCACTATGCTACCCCAATCTCTATCCCAGTTTCTCCTGGTTAATGAAATGACTGAATTTTGAATATCTATAGTAAATGCACCCTTCTTTGTTTTGGAGAACCAATGTTGCCTATGGAACAACATCCTCGTGCAAGTTGAATGGATTTGAATATGAAGGCAATGGTCAGAAGTCAGTCTTATCACTTGCTGAATAGCGTTTATCCAATGTAAATTTAAGGCGTGTGATTGGTCATTAGCATAAGGCACAACAAGCCATTTGTTTAAAATAGACACAAAGTGCTGGAGTAACTCAGCGGGGCAGGCAGCATCTCTCAGCGAGAAAGGATGGGTGACATTTTGAGTCGGGACCCTTCTTCAGAAGCCATATGTTTACACCAAAGGTCCCTGATATAGGTATTCTTGACTGACAGCCAAATGCTTAGCTAAACTGAAAGGAAGACAGTCCATGTATTTAAATCCAGAACTAGTCATAAGGCCAAGCCAAACTTTTATGCCTGCTTTGCCATTCAATATGACAATGCTAAATCTTTTACCTAACTACCATTAGTAATGTGACAATTGTTCTTCTTAAAGCAGAGAAAAGGAAACTTAATAGTGGTGTAGAAAAACGAGTAATTTTACCAAGTGTGGAAACTGAGTTAGGAAATTCTTTGTCGATTAAATGCAGATTATAGACCACCAATGTGCATTTTGGTAATGATTTATGAACATATTATCTGTCCAAACAGAAGCATGACATTTTCATTGAGTTTATATTAAAAACAAAAATGAGCTTGCCCATTTCTAAATTTGGCATCCAGCATCTTGGTTAAACTTAAAGCAACCTGGTTCAAAAACTCTTTTAGTGCCACTAGTACGGACAAGATCAAACTAGATAAATGATGTTTTAGAACCATTCTGGTGGCAAAAGAAGGGCTTTCTCCAGTTTTCAACACAACCAGTCTTTAGTTTAGAGTTACAGCATGGAAACAAGCCCTTCAGCCCACCGAGACCTCACGGACCAAATTCACGCATACACTTAGTTCTTTCCTACATACTAGGGACAATTTACAGAAGCTAATTAACCTACAAACCTGCAAGTCTTTGGAATGTGGAAGGAAACCAGAGCACCCGGTGGAAACCCGCATGGTCATAGGGAGAACGTACAAACTCTGTACAGACAGCATCCATATTCAGGATCAAACCCAGGTCTCTGGCGCTGTAAGGCAGCAACTCTCAGGCATGTGAATTTTCCACGTTTCCGCTGATTTCCGCGTTTTTAAAATCCATTTTCCGTGCTTTTTTCATGATTTCCGTATTTTTTACTTTGCCAAAATCGCGTTTACCAACGGAGAAAGCGTATTGGAAAAACAAAACGATGTATAGACTTATAATGAACACTAGGGTTCCGCTAGAGGTCGCTAGGGGTTCCGGGAGAAAGCCCCCGCACCCTGGAGGTCTCCCCAAAAATGTGGCACCTAGGCTGGGCAAGGCAGCCAATCTCGACCTCATCGGGACTTCCACGGCCGATCGGTGGGTTGAATTTGCAACCTGCAGCCGGGGCTCTGGAACTCCAGCCCAGCTGGAGCCAGCACATCTGTCCCCATAGCCGACTTCCTTGGCCTGCTGGATAAACCAGCAAAGCTCTGGAACCAAAAGTGCCAGAAAATCAATGGTGGAACTGTAATGAGTAAATATTAAATTTAAGTGCAAGATTATATAACTAAATTAGTTAAGACGGGGTTAAAATATAAAACACAGCAGAAAAGCCAATTACCACCTTTTTGGGCTGATTATCAATTAATGTGTGAATTTTCTTCAAAATTTTATTAGTATACAGTGACATATTCACATTATTTTGTAATGTCCGTTTTTACTTTGAAATGCACTAAAATAGGCTTGAAACTGGTAATTTTGTGTAAAGTTTAAAAAATGATCCAATTTTTTGACCCCTGCTGTACGCCTCTTTTCTTCTTTTTTTTTAACCTCACTCACATGCCTGAACTCTACTGCTGCACCACTGTTCAGCTCAGACACAGTCTTTCAGACAAAGTTGCTATTATTTGCAAGCATACATAACGTGCTGGCAGTCAGTCCTTCAGTCAAACATCTGTGGAATTTTAAATGAGATACAACTTGCTATAGATTAATAAACTAGCATTTAGCAGATTGCTTGCCAGCTTTAATGTATGTAGGACCCACTTCAAAGTGACTCTGAAGTACAAATGTAAGGGTAAATATCAGTGTGGAATGAGTTATGGGTTTGTTCAACTGAACTACTGTATTTGTACCTAACACGGTAAAATGGCTTTTAACACTGTGGATAATTTACTGCAATACCCATTGTATAAAAACAATAAATTTACACGATTATGAGAGAACAACAAAAAGAAAATGATCGGAATGAGAGAGTAAGAAAGAAAATGCTAAATAATAGAGGTAACTGAAAATCAAAATCTGGCCAAACGGAAGGAAAAAAATATACATCCACCTTCTCTTATCATGATCTCAGAACATTGCAAAATACTTTACAGTAAGTACAGGGCGACACGGTGGCGCAGCGGGGGAGGTGCTGCCTCACGGCGCCTGAGACCCGGGTAAGATCCTGACAACGGGTGCCATTTCTCCACTCATTTCCGTAGCCGATCTATATCCTGCTGTATACTTTGTCAGGAAGTAGAGCAGGGAATAGGGCACAGCCTTGAATTGCCCCTAGTTTGATGGTCAGCAGGGCGAAAGTATTGTTGCCAATTCGTACCGATTGATGTCTGCCGACAAGGAAGTTGATGATCCAATTGCATAGTGATGAGCACTCCCAAACCAGTTCCCTCAGTTTGACGATAAGTTTAGAGGGGATGGTGTTGTTGAACGCTCAGCTGTAAGTAATGAACATCAGCCTGACATGTAATTGTATTGTCCTAGTGCAGAGTAAAGGGTCAGCTGTAAACCTGTGGTAGCAGTGGGCAAATTGCAGTGGGGCCCTTACTAAGACAGGACCTTTGAATGCTCTCAAACCATGTTATGTTTTTGTGAGTAACAAGGAACTGCAGATGTTGGTTTATGAAAGAAAGACACAAAATGCTGGAGTAACTCGACGGTCAAGCAGCATCTCTGGACAATATGGATAGGTGACGTTTTACCTAAAACCCACTCCGGCATATTGTGTCTGTCATGTTTTTGTGATGTTGGTCAAACTAGACAATGTGAAGGAATCCCAGCCTCTTAAAAGGTGGCGTGAGATCTTTTTCATCTGCCAAAGATGAAAGCAAGGCATAGGATTGTTGTTTCATCTGAAAATATCGTACAATCATTATTGGAACATGAAAAGGAAACTTTGGCGATCTGTAAAATTGCTGAGTTCCATCGATACTTTTCCTTGGAATTACATAGACTGTCCGCTCTACAGCAACCCTGACTTAGTTATCAAACCCGCCGACAAGGGAGGAGCCATGGTAGTCTGGCGTACTGACCTCTGGCGTACTGAGGCCAGACGACAACTCTCAGACACCTCCTCCTACTTATCCTTGGACCATGACCCCACAGACGAACACCAGGCCTTAATCTCTAACACCATCACTGATCTCATCACTTCCGGCTCTCAGCCCTCTAATGCCTGCAAACCTATCCTTCCCCAGCCCCACACGGCCCGTTTTTACCTTCTCCCCAAAATCCACAAACAGAACTGTCCCGGCAGTTTCTGCCTGTTCATGTCCCACCAAATTAATTTCCACCTACCTCGACTCCATCCTATCCCCCCTGGTCCAATCCCTCCCTACCTATGTCCAAGACACCTCACATGCTCTCCGTCTCCTCAATAACTTCTGTTTTCCAAGCCTGGATTAAATGCTCACTTCTTTGGAAAGAGACACGAATTCTGACTGATGTCACCCCAGGGATGTTGAGAACAGAAGCGAGAAGAATGAGAAATTCTTTCAGCTAAAATATTATAATTATATTCCTTTCATAAGATTTTCCACAGTGGCAATAATCAAAGTGCCCATTGTATTTAAAGGTCAAGAAACAGATTATACAAATATGACCAATGAATTGCCAAATTATTGATGCTTTGAACTCTTTAGTTTGATCTTTCATGGCCTTTACTTCAAATCATTGACAAGTTTTTTGGGGTCATCTGACTCCAGTATTCTGTTTGTAGTAATTGTGCCACTGATAGAGATATTGACCAAAAGGCTTCCATTGGCAGCATAATGGACACTTAGATTCATCTAGAGAAACAAGGAACCGCAGATGGTGGTTTGTGAAAATTGGCACAGAACACTGGAGTAACTCAGCAAGTTGGAACCCTTCTTGGATCTTGACCCGAAACGTCATCTATCCGCGTTCTCCAATAATGCTGCATGACCCACTGAGTTACTCCAGCAATTTGTGCCTGATTAATCTGGTGGATTTTAATATTGAGGTAGAAATTTCAAGACATGATTCCTGGTCAGGATCTTGCAACAGGTGATTTGCCAGAGGGTACCATGATATTAGTATTGGTTTATTATTGGCAAGTGCATTAATAAACTGTGTAAACTTTTGTTTACCTGCTATCCTGTCAAATCATACTGTGCATGAGTATTATTAAGCCATACACAAGTACAATAGGTAGTTCAACAGATAAGATCAAAATACTCGAGTGCAGAATATAGTGTTATAGCATTATAGCACTGCAGTCATAGAGAAAGTACAAGTTAAAACAACAGTGCAGGGTCTGCAATGAGGTACCACACCCTAGCAGATAGAGCTGCTGCCTCATAGCGGGTTAATCCTGACCCTGGGTGTTGTCTGTGTGGAGTTTGCACGTTATGCTTTTGACTGTGTGGGTTTCCTCCAGGTGCTCCAGTTCTCCTCCCACATCCCAAAACAGGTTTTGTAGGTTAAGTGCAGAGGTATGGGGAAGAAGCTGAAATGAAAGAGGAAGCCATGCCACAACCAAATTAGCATCATTGCATGTGATACAAGGAAGACGCTGAGAGCAAGGAGTCGATGATGTCCAAGTTTTCGTACTAATGGTCTGCAGTCCAGATCAAGAAGTGCCTTCCAGCAAGTGATTACCACTGGCAACTTTGGCATCAAACTGACGAGGTGAAAAGTTGTACATGGGGAATAACAGTAACTATCCACAACAATATAATGTCTAACCACCTCTCTGACATTCATCTGTTTTATCACTAAGTCTTCCACCAACAACATCCTAAAGGGTGACCCAAAAAAAGGGTGGCCACAGGCTCAAGTTAGAACCTGAGAATCCTGCAATAAAATGTCTCTCCTTCTGACTCCCA
Source organism: Rhinoraja longicauda (assembly GCF_053455715.1). Classification (NCBI taxonomy): domain Eukaryota; kingdom Metazoa; phylum Chordata; class Chondrichthyes; order Rajiformes; family Arhynchobatidae; genus Rhinoraja; species Rhinoraja longicauda. The sequence goes on along the minus strand of NC_135977.1, from coordinate 23,564,484 downwards.
CAGGGATTTCCACCATCTACAAGACATCATGGAGTTGATAGAACACTCTCTGCTTCCATGGACTAGAACACTACAACTAGAACGATATTTAAAACACATTTGGACAGGTACATAGATAGGAAAGGTTTAGAAGGATATGGGCCAAATCCAGGCAGGTGGGACTAGATGGGGCATTTTAGTTGGCATGGGCAAGATGGGCAAAAGGACCTGTCACCGTGCTGTGACTCTATGACTAAGTCTCAGGAAGCTCAGCAACCCAGGACGAATCTGTGGCTAAATCAGCATGCCATGCACATCCCTAAACGTTCACTCCTTTCCCCACCACCTTGTGCCCAATGGCTTTAGTATGCACCATCTCTGGAATAGCGGAAGTTGAGGGGACATCTGATAGAGGTAGAAAAAAAATTATAAGAGGCATAGATAGGGTAGACATTCAGAATCATTTACCCAGGATGGAAATGCCATAAGACTAGAAGGCATAGCTATAAAGTCAGAGAGGGAAAGTTGAAAGGAGATGTGTGGGGACAGTTTTTTACAAAAAGGGCGATGGGTGCCTGGAATGTGGTGCCAGGGCTGATAGTGGAGGCAGATACCATAGTGCCGTTTACGAGGCTTTTGGTAGACTTGACGGGCCCAATGGTCTAATTCTGCTCCTAGAACCTATGATCTTATGAACCTCCCCTCCAAATCACAACCCATCCTTGGGTCTAAATCCTGGAACTTCTGACCCAAGAGCATTGTTGGACAACCTTCGGCTGAACTACAGTGATTGAAGGTGGTGACTCACCCCCACCTCGTCATGGGATGGGCGAGCCGCACGGGCAGAAAATCCACATTCACTTTAAATTTAGAAAACTCAGCCTATGGGTCTGACGTAAATTTGGGATAATCTTGGAAGCTGCAGGGTGTGGGTGGTCGGCATAGATGTAATCAGATCCTTCCGGAACAGGTTTAGGAAGTGCTCTGTTTAAAACTGATCAAATCCAAATCCACACTCTGTGCTCCTGTGAAGTGGATAAATGCAAGTACCGTATGCTTATTTGATTTTGAGAAATGTGAGTTACTTTCAAATTGTGTAAACATATTTATGGAATCTAAATCTCACTCGAATATTCCTGGGGTAAACATGCCGCTGTTTTCAATTAGCGGGACTACTGGGCTTAATTCCTTCCTTTAAGTGATACAGGGTGACATGACCTGAATGATTTGTGCGTGGCAGGAAGGACATTGTTACATGTTATAAATGCGAGCAATAAGCCATGGGGAGTGCAGCGTCTACTGTATATGTAATTATGCTCACTACCTTACTGAATAATATTTGCATCCTGAATAAACTCACGAATAAGACCAAAGACCACTTTAGAGGGATATGGGCCAAACTTGAGCAGGTGGGACGAGTGTAGATCGTGCATCTGGCTCTGTGTTGACAAGCTGGGCTAAAGGGCCTGTCTGCGTGCTGTACGCCTCTATGACTTTTAGTTTAGTTTAGGAGGCATCACTTAGTGTAGTTTCAAAGAGAGATGCAGTGTGGAAACAGGCCCCTGGGTCCACCGAGACTGGGCCGACCAGCGATCGCACATACACTAGATCTATCCAACACACCAGGAACAATTTATAGAACCCAATTAACCTACAAACCTGCACGTCTTGGGAACGTGGGAAGAAATCGTAGCACCCGGAGAAAATACATGCGGTCACGGGGAGAACGTGCAAACTCCGTACAGACAGCACTCGTAGTCAGGATCGAACCCGGGTCTCTGGCGCTGTAAGGCAGCAACTCTACCACTGCACCGCCGGGACGCTATGACTCCATGAGTCCATGACTTCTGCAACCTTGGTAACAATCCTGATCGGTCTTCCCAGAGGAAAGCAAACTGATCCTCTTCATTGGCATCTTTGCAATTCTCTCAGTGTGGTCAGTGAGGAGGACATGGAGCAGCTGATTCAAATGGGGTTCTTCTCCTTACAGTGCTTGAAGCACACGCTTGTCTTAGTCTACATTCTGTTTCACCAGAGGAACAAGCTCTAGACTTGTGGCAACACCCTGGATTCGGGCACTGTTAGATTATATCGTCTTTAGAATTTACTTTAGAGATACATCGTGGAAACAGGCCCTTTGGCCTACCGATTCCACCCCACCGACAAAGGGATGTATAGGACTTGCAGTCTCAAAAAGGCAGCCAGCATCATCAGAGACCCACACCACTCTGGCCACGCTCTCATTTCACTCATAGCTTCGGGAAGTGGGCATGGGAGCGAGAAAACTGTGACTTTATACTTTACTTAAGAGATATAGCGTAGAAACGGGCGCTTCGTCCCACCATGTCCACGCCAATCAGTGATCACCCGTACACTAGCGCCATCCTACACACTAGGGACAATTTACAAATTTACAGAAGCCAATTAACCTACAAACTTGCACGTCTTTGGACTGTAGGAAGAAACGGAGCACCCGGAGAAAGCCCACACGGTCACAGGTAGAACATACGAACTTCACACGCGCAATACCCGTAGTCAGGATCCAACCTGGGTCTCTGGGGCTGTAAGGCATCAACTCTACCGCTGCACCACCGTTTTGTCATTCGAGCAAGGGACCTAATGGATGCCCATAGCATTCCATGCTCATGACAGATGCTGATGGCTATTGGACTGAGCATTACCTAAAGCAGAACACAAAGTGCTGGAATAACTCTGCAGTTCCTTGTGTCTCCGCCACCATCAGTCTGGCCTCCAAAACAAGGGCAGCAGCGGAACGGTCAAGTTTGCCCTGAGGTCCACCATGGTTATCAGCCCATGACAAGCCTCATGACCTCGCTAGCAGAACACATCCGGAGAAAGACACCAAGAGCTGGAGTAACTCAGAGGGTCAGGAAACATCTCTGAAGAAAAGATATGGAGAAAGGTCGGAACCCTTCTTCAGAATGAAAGATGGAGTGGGGGTGGGGGGGGGGGGGGGGGTGTTGGGGGGGGTAGGGAAAAAACTGGACGTGAGAAAAGGCTGGAACAAAGCAGGGCCGGCCTTTTCTTGCCTTCAGTTCTCCCCCCACCCCCACCCCCAACCCCCTACCCACCTTGTGTCACTTTTTGTCTATCTTCATTATAAATCAGCATCTGCAGTTCCTTCCTACAAAGAATGCATCCGGAATTGTTTGATGAGAATGAGCCAAGAGCTTCAGGAGATAATTAACTGCAAATGTAAGGTATTCGCGTATCGGAAACTCTATCATATGTCAAGGAGAAAGGAATTTCTCAGCAGGCAGACGTTCAACTGGAAGTAGGCACTGGGGACCACCGCCAATGGTGTGAAACACACAGAGCGTAAATGGCAGAGAGAGTGCGTCATCTCCAAAATGACCACCCCTTCATACCCTTCCTGCCCCACCTATGGCTCTGCAGAGTCTACAGACAGCCATATTGTCCTCAGCATCCATTCCAAATCCCACAGACCTAGATATAAACAAGTTCATACTGTAAGTCATAGGAGCAGAATTAGGTCCTTTGGCCCATCTAGTCCACTCCGCCATGGCTGCCTGTATAGAGTTTGTACGTTCTCCATGTGACCACGTGGGTTTTCCCCCTCAACCCCATTCTCCTTCCTTTTCCCCACTCCCTTAAAAATCAAGAACCTGGTTATCTCCACCTTAAAAATACCCAATGACTTGGCCTCCACAGCTGCCCATGGCAATGAATTCCACAGATTCATCACTCTCTGACTAAAGAAATTTCTCCTCATCTCCTTTTTAAAGGTACGCCCTTATATTCAGAGGCGATGCTCTCTGGTCCTTGATTCTCCCACTAGTGGAAACATCCTCCTCGCATCCACTCTATCCAGGCCTTTCATTATTTGGTAAGTCATCCTCAATCCCAGAGGAACAATGAACTATGGACTATCTTGGTTGCACTAAGGACTTCAGTGTTTTGCGAGAGTATTGGGGTTATTAATTTATGATTTTTTAAAAAATTATACTTTATGAGTATTTTGTGTACAGGCCTGTTATGCTGCTGCAAGTAAGAATTTCATTGTTCATTTGTCACTAATGACAATTAAACACTCGACTCTTGACTGCCTCAGAGAAAAGCGAGCTTCATGACTATAGTTCTGACCATCATTGTCTTAGTTTAGGAAAAAAAAATGCAGATGCTGGAGTAACTCAGCGGGTCAGGCAGCATCTCTGGAGAGAAGGAATGGGTGACGTTTCGGGTCGAGAAGTCTGAAGAAGGGTCTCGACCCGAAACGTCACCCATTCCTTCTCTCCCGAGGTGCTGCCTGAGCCGCTGAGTTACTCCAGCATTTTGTGTCTCCCATTGTCTTAGTTTAGTTTCATTTAGTTTAGTTTGGAGATACAGGGTGGAAACAGGCCCAACGGCTCACGGAGTCCACGCTGACCAGAGATCACCCAGACACTACCACTATCCTACATACGAGGGACAGTTTACAATATTTACCGAAGCCTACAAACCTGTACATCTTTGGAGCGTGGGAAGAAACCAGAGCATCCGGAGAAAACCCATGTGGTCACAGGGGGAACGTACAAACTCCGTACAGACAACATCCGTGGTCAGAATCAAACCTGGGTCTCTGGCGCTGTAAAGCAGCAACTCTACCGTTGCGCCACCGTGCTATTTTAATTGAATTACATTTCTCGACATGCGTAGTGGGAATAGAACTATAGGTTGCTGTGCAGAACCTTAATCAATCTACGGCTGCATCCGTTTGCCAGGCTGTGGGAGCATTGAAGATGTTTAGATGCTACTTAGAGAAGGTATTTTGTCCTTTCTGATAACTTGTATCCACTGCCATTCCAACCAGCGCTTTTTCTTAATCTTGTTTTTGTGTTGTGGAATCTTGGCACATGAACATTCTACCAGCATAACAACATTTTGAAAGAATTTGTTTTATATGAGCTCTTTTGAAGTTGGTGAAGTGTGATGAGATGTGATCCCTTCAGATAATTTACCTCCGACACAACAAAGTCTTGCTCTGGAAGGGGTCCAGAGTCCCGACTTCACGAATGCTCTTAAGAGGTTCTTTTTCATTGAATTGCTTTCACGAATGTGGGCTGTTAGCTCTTGTTCCTGCTTTTAAAAGGTAGCTGAGGAACAGAATGTTCCTGTTGAAAGACTTCCCAGCGGTCGGTCGATAAGAACATTAAGAATACAATTCGTCAGCATCTGCAACCCTCTTTGTTTTTGGTTGCTTTTCTTAGATTATCATTCAAAAATGTTTTAAAGTCTTACACCAATTCCTGTTATTTTCAGGAAGAATTTGACAAACTTTGTTACGTTGTCACCCCTCAAAAAATGGTGAAAATGGCAATAACCGTGCTTTTCAATACCTGCCTACATCTTAGATTGGATTTATTTTGAGGTTCTGTAAGGCTTTGTTAAACCTGTTTCTCTGCATCCCCTGCTATAGTTACTTCAGAAGTAACTCCTCAGGCTCAATCCAATACATTGGACACCTTATTTAAGATTACGCTCCCTATAGCAGGGGATCCAGAGAAACAGGTTTAACAAATCCACCTTGTCAAATATGTGATAAATCCAATCTAAGAGTTGGGAATCTGAGCGATTGTCCACCCTGGAAGCTCTGCGATTGAGTATGTTAAAGAACACAAGGAAAAAGGAGAGTAGAAACAATGAAACTGCAGACGCTGGTTTACACAAAAGGACACAAAGTGCTGTAGTAACTCAACAGGTCAGGCAGCATTTGTGGAGAACAAGGATCGGTGACGTTTTGGGTCGGGGCTCTTCTTTGGGAATATGAGCAAGAGCATGCCACCAGGCCCTTCAAACGTCCCACCATTCATCACGATCACAACTGATCTATGCTGGCCCCAACTCCATGTAGTTCTCCAAAACTCTCAAATCCTCAATCTTTCACATATTTATCTATCTCCACATTAAATATATCTAACAATCTGGCCTCCGCCACCCTTGTAAATAGAGAATTCACTACATGCCAAGCGAAAAAATTCCCAAGCACCTCAGTTTTAAATGACTGGCTCCTTATTTAGTAACTATGTCCTCTTGCTCATGACTCTCCCACTGGTGAAACAATCTCATTACTTTTTGATTATTCATACTCTTAACTAAGTGCACGACCTCACATTTCCCCACATCTAACTTCATTTGCCAAGTCTTTGTCCAATTACTCAGCCTAGGACGACACGATGGCGCAGCAAAGTATTGCTGCGTTACAGCGCCAGAGACCCGGGTTCAATCCTGACCACGGGTGCTGTCGGCACCGAGTTTGTATGTTCTCCCCATGACTGGGTGGGTTTTGTCTGGATGCTCCGATTACCTCCCACAACCTAAAGATATACAAATTTGTATATTAATTGGCTTCAGCAAAAGAAATAATTGTAAATTGTCCCTCATGTGTTGGATATTGCTAGTGTACGGGGGGGGGGGGGGGGGGGGGGGGGTGATTGCTGGTCGCCCCGGACTCGGTGGGCCGAAGGGTCTGTTTCGACGTTGTATCTCTAATGTCTAAATGAAAGTCTAAAAGTCTATCCATAAACCATTGCAGAATCAAGGCTGGGATCAATAGAGTTTTACGATCTCTGGGAAACTGGTGAAGTAAGGTTGCAAGAGACCAAAAGCAGTGACCCTAGCAAATGGTGGAGGGAACTCATATGGTTGTTTTGCCTACTCTATTCTCCTTGTTGTTTATTTATGACCATACGGAAGGAGGTCATTCAGCCCAGAGATTCCCTGTTGGCTCCCAATGCAGCAATCCTCTCCTCACACCTACAACGCATTCCCTCTCACACGTAGAACATAGAATAATACAGCACTGGAACAGGCCCATTGGTCCACAATGTCCGACCAAACACAATGCCAAGTTAAATCAATCTCCTCTGCCTGCTGGCGATCCACATCCCTTCAATCCCTGCATGTTCATCTGCCAATTATCTACCGATTTTCCGGCACCCTCAGTTCCAGAGTCTTGCCGGGCCAACAGAGGTCCCATAATAATGGTACAACAATGGCTCTTACAAACTAATTATACCGCTACCATGTCTATAAAGCACCAAGCAAGAAACTCAAATAAAACAAACATTAAATGTAAAGTAGGTTAGCACAAAATGCTGCTGTGACTCAGCGGGACAGGCAGCACCTCTGGAGAGAAGGAATGGGTGTCTCGACCTGAAACGTCACCCATTCCTTTTCTCCACAGATGCTGCCTGTCCCGTTGAATTACTCCAGCATTTTGTGTCTACCTTCGATTTAAAGCAGCATCTGCAGTTCTTTCCTGCACATTAAATGTAAAGTAAATGTGCTTATGCTTGACTTCATCACTGTCACTTGGACCTTGCTTAGAAACCATAGCCATGATTAAATGTCGGCCAAATAAGATAAGAGTTGCACAAAACCGGGGATCACCACCAACAAGTGCAGATATAAACAAATAACTATTTTGGGACGGAGGGACACATCCTGGAAGAGCTTGTGTCACACGCAGAGCCATCTGTCGTGGCCCAGGGAATTTTAAGTGCACTCTTGTAATTTTGTCCGGATTAAAGGAGTTACCGGACCATCAGTTGCCGGAAAATCAATGGTGAACCTGTAGTACATGCCCGTCAGGACTTCTTTGATTCTTATGCCACTTACCCACACTAAGGGGTAATTGGCAATAGCCAGTTCAACTACCAGCATAACCGTGGGTTGTTTTGGAAAGGTGCAGCAGTCAGTAGAGGTCCACGTTAACTAGGGCAGAAGATGCAACCTCCACACAGACAGCAACCGAGATCGGCAGTGAATCTGGGTCCCTGGACCTGTAAAGCAGCAGCATCAACTAGGGTATCGTCACCCAAGGGCAGCACAGTGATGCAACTGGTAGATCACTGGGCAGCACAGTGGCGCAGCGGTAGAGTTGCTGCCTTACAGCGCCAGAAACCCGGGTTCAATCCTGACTACGGGTGCTTGTCTGTGTAGTAGTTTGCACGTTCTCCCCGTGACCTGCGTGGGCTTTCCCCAGCGCTCCAGTTTACTCCCACACACCAAAGACATACAGGGTTGCAAGTTAACTGGCTTGGTAAAATTATAAATGATCCCAAGTGTGTAGGAGAGTGTAACTCTACCGCTGTGCCACCGTGCCACCCAACAGTTTCACCCTTTGTGGAAAAGCTGAAGTATTGATGGTAGAAAGTCTTGTTACAATTAAGAGGAATATCATGGGCAACGTTTTCACTCAGAGGGTAGTCCATATCTGGAATTAGCTACCAGAGGAAGCTATAGAAGCAGATATCATTTCCAACTTTCGAAAGACATTTGGACAGATAAATGGATAGTAAGCGTTCAGAGGGATACGGGCCAAATGCGGGCAAATTGGACCTGCCAATGATGCCAACTTGGTCTGCATGCACCAAGGGGGCTAAAGGGCCTGCTGAGCCTCATGACTAATTATAAGGGTTTTTGTGAATACTGTGTACAGTTTGGGTCTCCATACCTAAGGCATGCTTGGCTTGAAGGCAATATATTGTAGATGTACTCAATTAATCGCAGGATGAAGGATCTGTCCATTGAGGAGAGATTGAGGAAGATTAGCCTGGACTCACTGGAATTTAGAACAACAAGTTTTCTTATTGAGACATATAAACGTAACAGGGTAGATGTGGAGCAAACTAAGGGATACAAACAGGAGAAGGGCTTAAGACCTTCAACCCATTTAAGACTGAAATGAGAGGAAAATCTTTCACTGAGAATTCTCTACCCCGAAAGGCTGCCTTTGCATATATTCAGGGATGGATAGAAGTGGTATCGAGGAGTTGAGGATTAGGTTGGAAAATTCATTGCAGCTCATTTTACAATAGACAATAGACAATAGACAATAGACAATAGACAATAGACAATAGGTGCAGGAGTAGGCCATTCAGCCCTTCGAGCCAGCACCGCCATTCAATGCGATCATGGCTGATCACTCAATCAGTACCCCGTTCCTGCCTTCTCCCCATACCCCCTCACTCCGCTATCCTCAAGAGCTCTATCCAGCTCTCTCTTGAAAGCATCCAACGAACTGGCCTCCACTGCCTTCTGAGGCAGAGAATTCCACACCTTCACCACCCTCTGACTGAAAAAGTTCTTCCTCATCTCCGTTCTAAATGGCCTACCCCTTATTCTCAAACTGTGGCCCCTTGTTCTGGACTCCCCTAACATTGGGAACATGTTATCTGCCTCTAATGTGTCCAATCCCCTAATTATCTTATATGTTTCAATAAGATCCCCCCTCATCCTTCTAAATTCCAGTGTATACAAGCCCAATCGCTCCAGCCTTTCAACATACGACAGTCCCGCCATTCCGGGAATTAACCTAGTGAACCTACGCTGCACGCCCTCCATAGCAAGAATATCCTTCCTCAAATTTGGAGACCAAAACTGCACACAGTACTCCAGGTGCGGTCTCACCAGGGCCCGGTACAACTGTAGAAGGACCTCTTTGCTCCTATACTCAACTCCTCTTGTTACGAAGGCCAACATTCCATTGGCTTTCTTCACTGCCTGCTGTACCTGCATGCTTCCTTTCATTGACTGATGCACTAGGACACCCAGATCTCGTTGAACTCCCCCTCCTCCTAACTTGACACCATTCAGATAATAATCTGCCTTTCTATTCTTACTTCCAAAGTGAATAACCTCACACTTATCTACATTAAACTGCATCTGCCATGTATCCGCCCACTCACACAACCTGTCCAAGTCACCCTGCAGCCTTATTGCATCTTCCTCACAATTCACACTACCCCCCAACTTAGTATCATCTGCAAATTTGCTAATGGTACTTTTAATCCCTTCGTCTAAGTCATTAATGTATATCGTAAATAGCTGGGGTCCCAGCACCGAACCTTGCGGTACCCCACTGGTCACTGCCTGCCATTCCGAAAGGGACCCATTTATCCCCACTCTTTGCTTTCTGTCTGTCAACCAATTTTCTATCCATGTCAGTACCCTACCCCCAATACCATGTGCCCTAATTTTGCCCACTAATCTCCTATGTGGGACCTTGTCGAAGGCTTTCTGAAAGTCGAGGTACACCACATCCACTGACTCTCCCTTGTCAATTTTCCTAGTTACATCCTCAAAAAATTCCAGTAGATTTGTCAAGCATGATTTCCCCTTCGTAAATCCATGCTGACTCGGAATGATCCCGTTACTGCTATCCAAATGCTCAGCAATTTCGTCTTTTCTTCTGTTTTTACTTTTTTTACATTTGGGGCAGCACGATGGCGCAGCGGTAGAGCTGCTGCTTTAGAGCGTCAGAGACCAGGGTTCGATCCTGACTATGGGTGTTGTCTGTACAGAGTTTGTACATTCTCCCCGTGACCAGCATGGGTTTTCCCCAGGTGCTCCTGGTTCCTCCCACATTCCGCAGATGTACAGGTTTGTAGGTTAATTGACTGGTAAATATTGTAAATTGTCCCTAGTGTGTAGGATAGAGCTGGTGTTCGGGGTGATCGCTGATTGGCGTGGACATGGTGGGGCCAAGGGCCTGTTTCCAGGCTGCATCTCTAAACTAAACTACATTTCTTTACCTGGCTCAATTTCTGGGCAGCCTCCACAGAAGCATCAAAATTTCCTCTTTAAGTTGGGTGTTGTCATTTTCTGTCGAATGTTGTAGCATGCCTTTTTCTTTTGGGTGAATGCAAAAGTTGATGATATTTATTATCTCCAATGAGGCATAATCAAACTCAAGTTAATAGGATGAGTTAAGCTGTGGCAACGGCTGCTTCGTGAGCCAAACCAATGCTGCCATGGCTAATTCATTGGTCGGACATGCTAAATTAAAAATGATGATCCACAGGAGACGCTGAATGATAAACCATAAAGATGCATGTCTGATATGTTATCCATGAAAATCAATGGGCAAAATCAAACACTGCAGGCTTCCAATTCCTCCGCCAGTCTGCTCAATAAATTCCATTGTTTGCAGGATTCCCAACCACAGAATCAGTCCTTCGTTCGTGAGGATTGTTACTGAGATACTATGCGTGAAGAAGTACTTCCAGATGGTGATCTAGCTGTGCATTGACTGTGAGGCATGAAAGATAATCAATTGAACCACTGTACCTCAGTGAAGACGGGTTAGCTACATGCAGCAAACATACATCTTGAATTGTCTAACGAATAAATTTTGCTCGGTCTTCTTGCCTTACCTGATTAGGCAAGGTCACTAAATCTCTCAACTGAGTTACTGAGTGAGAGGTCATGATTTTGACACTAACCACCCTGGCCACCTCCATCCATTGAGCCTTTCTTTTAAAGACCTTTGCCCAAGGAAGTCCCCTTCCTTTGCTTTATTTGGGCCAGCCACACACCCACCAGGACCAAAATCTCTGTCCCCTGCTGTAGACCTTCCTGAAATTGTCCAACCAAATAAACTTCAACTGTCAAGCATGAAGTTTGGGGAATTTCTGAACCATTAAGCAACTGGTAGTGTTTAAGTCACAGCTTGACGTGGCTAAGCTCGCAATCAGCTGAATTGCTAACCTTGGGATATCAATCAAAGCCAACATGTGGATCTTGGCAGAGTCGTCTCACACTTGGTGAAGTCAGTAATCTTGCTGCTTCGCACTTCTGGCAGTAGCTGCACAGCAGAGAAAAAGTAAAGAGCCATTTTCATTTGGACAGGTACTTGGATAGGACAGGTTTAGGGGAATATGGGCCAAACACAAACAGGTGGCACTAGTGTAGATGGGCCATGTTGTTCGGCATGTGCAAATTAGGCCGATGGGCCTGTTTCCACACTGAATGACTCAATGACCAAACATCACCAACATTGGTAATCTCTAAGTGTCAGGGTTGAAGGTGCATAGTCATATATCTGAACACTTTAAGCAATTATCACCCAGGTACTACGTCGCAAAGCTTAGTACTTCTCATATCCATTCACCAATGTAATGAATCCATCTACAACCAAGCATAGTGGTTCTGGCCTACTTAGTGAATGATGATAATGGGGAGGATGCTCAGACAGACTTCCAGACTTGTAATGTTTAGTTTAGTTTAGTTTATTATTGTTACCGTACGTGTACTGAGGTACAGTGAAAAGCTTTTGTTTACGTGCTATCCGGTCCAAAATAAGTCGAAACATGAATATATTCAAGATGTCCACAGTGTACAGATAAAGAATAAAGGGTACAACACAGTGCAAAAATATTACACCTGATATTGATATTGCTATAACGTCCGATAAAGTCCGATTAACAATAGTTCAAAGGTCTCCAATGAGGTAGATGAGAGGTCAGGATCGCATTCTAGTCGAAGAGAGGACCGTTCAGTTGCCTGATAACAGCTGAGAAGAAGCTATTCCTGAATCTGAAGGTATGCGTTTAGAAACTTCTGTACCTCTTGCCTGATGGAATTATTATAAGAGTGAGTGACTGGGGTGAGACTGATCCTTAATTATGCTGGTAATAGAAACAAGGAACTGCAGATGCTGGTTTACAAAAAAGGACACAAAGTGCTGGAGTAACTCAGTGGGTCAGGCAGAATCTCTGGAGAACATGGATAGGTGATATTACGTGTTGGAACCCTTCTTCAGACTGATTGTGGTGGGGATGGGGGGAGGGAGGGGGGAGGGAGGGGGGAGGCCAGGCCCACATTTCTCCACTGCCATCGGGAAGAAGATGCAGCAGCCTGGAAACTGTGACCACCAGGTCCAAATTCATCAACACCTTCTTCCCAACAACATCAGGCTCAGGAACACTGCACAATACCAACGACTACCTCAACCAACAACTACCTCAGTGACGACAATGCACCAGCATTGATGAACACACAGAGCCTCAGCTGGTAGAGCCACTGCCTCACACCGGAGACCCGGGCTCGATCCTGACCTCGGGTGCTGTCTGTGCGGAGTTTTCACAATCTCCCTGTTGCCCGCGTGGGTTTCCTCTGGGTGCTCTGGTTTCCTCCCACATCCCAAAGACGTACGGGTTTGCAGATTAATTGTCTTCTGTAAATTGCCCATAATGTGTAGGGATTGAATGCAAAATTGGGATAAAATAGAACTGGTGTGAATTAGTGATCGATGGTCGGTGTGGACTTGGTGGACAGAAGGACCTGTTTCAATGCTGTATCTCTATGCGAAACTAAACATCTCATTGCTAAATTGGTATGGTTTATGCCTGGTTATAAGAGTGCAGCACCCCGAATGAAACTTGACTGATCTAAACATGTTTCTCAACAATAACAATTCAGTGTTGATTGAGCTTTAATGAGCACAAACTGCTTGAGGAACTCAGGGGGTCTGGCAATATCTATGGAAGGAATGGACAGATGATGCCTTGGATTGGAATCCTTTTTCAAGCTTTTCTGAGCAGCTGGTATTGTGGAGAGCCTGCTAGGACCGAATGGAGAGGCGGTGACACTGTTCGGGTGGTGTCGAGTCCACCCACTGTTCCCAGTGGACTCACTCGGTTCTGCCTCTTATCCTCTACGTATGGGGTGAGGTTTGACCACGTACTTCCTGAATGACTTGCTTGAAGGTTGTAGTTCTATTTGGGCAGTGCGCCAAGAATGGAGATTAGATATCAAATCACTTTGCTGGGTCACCTTGATCTACCTTCCACAGTCTGAAGAAGGGTCTCGACTTGAAACGTCACCCATTCCTTCTCTCCTGAGATGCTGCCTGACCTGCTGAGTTACTCCAGCATTTTGTGAATAAATACCTTCGATTTGTACCAGCATCTGCAGTTATTTTCTTACACATTGAGTATTAATTGATACCAATCCCTTTTACAAGCACCTGACCAAGCACCCGGGGGGGGGATTGCCGAGAACAAACTTTTTTAACTTTGTCAGCGCCAAAATGTGGTGACGCTTGTGTACTGCCTCGGTGAGGTCTGCTACTTGATTCTACCGGGTTGTACCTAGGTACATGTGATAATAAAGTATCATTGAATCATTGGTCTGTACCACACTAAGCCTTGGGCAATCCAGGTGCTGGTCAAGATGCTTCTTAAAGTGCGTGAGCCTACCTGCCTCCACCGCCTTCTTAGTCAAAATGTTCCAAACCTCAACTACCCTCTTTGTGAAAAACAATTCTTCCTCATATCCCCTCTAAACTACCGATTCTTCACCTTAAACCTATCCACCACACTCCTTCCCCACAGTCCTGCAATCTCTTTCATTTCAAAAACTTATCCAGCTCTCTTTTGACTGCTGCCATTAAATCTGTTTTCACGACTGTCCCTTGCATCGGGCAGAGATTAGGCATGATGGAAGAGAATATATGTTTTCCTCCATGAATAACAACCAACTGATAAAATGCATTCTCGGAAAGTGAATGAATGATATCAAGTACTCATTGTTTAAAAAAAGTATTTCCTCGTTCTTAATTTAGACACAAAACGTTGGAGTAACTCAGTGGGTCAGGCAGCATCTCTAGAAACATAGAAAATAGGTGCAGGAGCAGGCCATTTGGCCCTTCGAGCCAGCACTGCCATTCAATATGATCATGGCTGATCATCCAAAATCAGTACCCCGTTCCTGCTTTCTCCCCATATCCCTTGATTCCGTCAGCCCTAAGAGCTATATACATATATCTAACTCTCTCTTGAATACATATGGGGCCCAAAACTGCTCACAGTGCCTGGGGCATTGCATGCTCCTGGACCTGTCCTCACCTCCCCTGATATCAATGTGGACTGAGACACCTTGGGTCCACTGGGCTTTTCTTTCAGGCTGCTTCAAAGGAGAATTTCGGGCAATAACACAGATCAAGGTGAGAAATGATCCTGCAGCCGCCTCATCATGTGAACTGACCTCCCCACCATCAAAGGGATCGAGAGAAAAGGAATAGGTAACATTTCATGTCGAGACCCTTCTTCAGACTGAGAGCCGGGGAGAGGGAAACGAGAGGTATGAAAAGGTAAAGAACAAATCAGAGCCGGCACCAATGACCAAAGAGCCCACAAGGATCCCAGTCTGAAGAAGGGTCTCAACCCGAAACGTCACCTTTTCTCCAGAGATGCTGCCTGATCCACTGAGTTACTTCAGCATTTTGTGTCTATCTTCGGTGAATACCAGCATCTACAGTTCCTTCCTACACAGTAAAATCATACCTTTCATTTTGAGTTACCTTCAAAACTTTGACATCATTGGTCAGGAATGAAGTAGCTAATTGCTAGCAATCACATTCTTCTTTTTGTGCTCAAAGAGTCCAACTTTTAGCACATCCCAGTAAAAGCTTGTATTCGTACAGCTGCCAGATAGGTCAGCTATTGAGTTTTGAGTTTATTGTCACGTTTACCGAGGTATAGTGAAAAGTTTTTGTTGCATGCTAACCAGTCAGTGGAAAGGCAAATACATGGTTACAATCGACCCATCCACAGTGTACACGTACATGATAAAGGAAATAATGTGAATGACGTTGAGTGCAAGATAAAGTCCCATAAAGTCAGATCAAAAATAGACCAAGGTTCTCCAGTGAGGTAGATAGTAGTTCAGGACTGCTCTCTAGTTGGTGGTAGGATGGTTCAGTTGTCTGATAACATATTGAGATAGTACCCTGGTAGGTCTTGATTTAAAAATGCCCTGGGACCCAGTTTATCAAAGATAAGATCAGGGAGGCATCTTTGGGTCAAGAAATGGCAGCACGCACTAACTGTGACTTCTGAAAGTCGTAGCTGCAAGCAGGCAGTCAACAATAAGGCAGATCTGCCTTTTTACCCAACTTTGTAATTATATTATTTTCTCTCCCTTTCATTTAATTTCTGCACACAGTTTACATTCAGCAGGACAGGCACGTGACCTGTTCTCAGGTTTCTGTTGCTGACACCTTTGAACCAGCCACCAAGCATGATTTCCCTCAGACCGCCTCTACAAAGCATGCAGCGGACATATGTCTATCATTGGGCAGAGGTTAAGGGTGATGCAAGAGAATATCTGCTTCTCTCCATAAATAACAACCAGCTAATGATTTAAAAAAATCTTCTCACCAAGTGCACGCTTGAAATCGGTGCATTCCGAGAATCACAAGAACAAACCAGTTTAAGCTCAAAATAGAAACGTGCACTCTTTCCATTTTTGAGAAAGGAAGACTTTTAGTCTTGGGAGAGAAAATTGCTCCATAGAAATCCAGGTGGAGACCGGAACATGAAAGCATAGTATAGGTTCCAACACAATCATTTTGAGTTATCTGATGTTTTTAATCCCTTAAGCAATTCACTCGCCTCCACTACCCCGCCTCCACTACCCCGCCTCTCACTCGCCTCCACTACCCCGCTTCCATTACCCCGCCTCCCACTCGCCTCCACTATCCCACCTCTCACTCACCTCCACTATCCCGCCTCTCACTCGCCTCCACTACCTCGCCTCCACTACCCCGCCTCTCACTCACCTCCACTACCCCGCCTCCACTACCCTGACTCTCACTCGTCTCCACTACCCCGCCTCCACTACCCCGCCTCCACTACCCTGACTCTCACTCGCCTCCACTACCCCGCCTCCACTACCCTGACTCTCACTCACCTCCACTACCCCGCCGCTCACTCGCCTCCACTACCCCGCCTCTCACCCACCTCCACTACCCCGCCTCTCACTGAGATCAGACAGTAGCTCTGTGGGGAATACAGTCATAATCCAATCACTGCGGTACCACCCTGCTAAAATGGATGCTGTTGCTTTGATCAGCTTGAGGTACCTGGATTGACAAAATGTATGAAACCTGTCCCCTACTATTAATGCCCTCAGAAGCACCATGACCAAAAAACAGGGACAAGAGTAATGTCACAGTGTGATAAAACAAAAGCATTGCATTTTTAAATTACAACCTCTTGCAACCTCTCTAAACCTATGTGTGTGATTATTTTAGTTCATGATATCCGATTGCTTTTTGTGAGTAGTTTTTCAGTGAAATTGGGTAATACAATTGTATGTGCTTTTCCCCCCCCAATGAGATTCAGCTCAAGTGATCCAAAATTGTTTAGTGAAGAAGAGAAAAGGAATAGCGGAGGGAATGGTCGCTATGGACAGCGGAAAATTGGTGGGGATGGAAAGACGTGACTGGTGGTGGGATTACGTTGAAGGTGGCGGTAATGTTGGAGAATGATGTGTTGGATGTGGAGGCTGGTGAGGCTGGTGAGGTGAAAGGCGGGTTGAAAGGTCTGAAGAAGGTCCTGATTCAAAAAGTCGCTTCTCTATTCCCTTCCGTAGATGCTGCCTGACCAACTAAGTTTTAGACTTTAGACTTTAGAGATGCAGCATGGAAACAGTCCTTTCGGCCCACCGGGTCCGCACTGACCAGCGATCACCCAGTACACCCCAGTTGCAGCAGAGAAAATGGGGCTAGAAAGGATATTATACTACACTTCATATTTTTCCCAGACGCCAGTTCCAAGCACAACATTAGCTTCCACAAGTACATTGTTGATGGTCAACTTAATCTCACATCTCTTTAATAGAGTCATAGTCACATAGTGTGGAAATAAGCCCTTTGGCCCAACTTGCCCACACCGACCAATACGCCCCATCCACACTAGTCCAACCTGCTCACGCTTAGCCCATAACCCTCTAAACCTATCCTATCCATGCACCTGTCCAAAAGTCTCTTGAATGTTATGATAGTACCTACCTCCTCTGTCAACTTGTTCCATATACTCGCCACCCTTTGCGTAAAAAAAGTCTGACCTCAGTTTCCTATTTAATTTCCCCCCCCTCACCTTACAACTATGTCCTCTGGTTCTTGATTCCCCTGCTCTGGGCTAAAGACTCTATGCATTTAGCTGACCTATTCCTCTCATGATCTTGTACACCTCTATAAAATTACTCTTCATCTTCCTGCGTTCAAAGGAATAAAGTCCAATCCTGCACAACTTCTCCCTCGAGTCCTAGCAATACCCTTGTAAATCTTCTGTGCATTTACCCTGAGCATTTACTGTGCGCCTGCCTCAAACTCTCAGCTGGCTGCTTGTCAGACAGTAATTGATTTCAAAATTATTTTTCCAGTTTTCAAATCTTACTTTCAAGGATGCCCGTGCTTAAATTTCCAATCTCCTCTACCTACACAGCCAAAAGAGATAGTTATTTTTGTTCTCCTCTTATTCTTGCCTCGAGACATCCCAAACTTTCTCAGCTCCACCACTGGTTGGATGATTAGAGCTACCCATGCAAAAATCTGTGCAATTTCCCTTCTAATTCCCAACTTTATATGACATTCATTTAAACCAAAGAAAGGCACAAAGTGCTAGAGTAACTCAACGGGTCAGGTAGGGTCTCTGGAGAAAAGGGAGAGATGACATTTCGGGTCAGAACCCTTCTTCTGACCGTTCTTTAATTAAACCAACCTCTCATGAAACTACTGGTCAATAACCCATCATCTCTTTGTGACTTGCCATTATTTTTTTTTACTATTCCTCATATCCTTACATTTTTTGTTAATTAAATCCTTAAATCTTTGTTTGGCTGAAAGACAGCAAATGTGGCACCTTTAGTTTAGTTTAGTTTAGGTGTAAACACTGCTGAGTATGATACTACTGAATGTATAGACATTGAGAATGTCTGAAGTGTTTTAGCATGATTTTTGTTTTGTATTTACTTTTGATTGTAGAGATACTGCACGGAAACAGGTCCTTCGGCCCACCGAGTCCGTGCTAACCAGCGATCGTCGTACACTAGCACTAGCGCTATGCTACACACCAGGGATAATTTTACAATTTTAGCAAAGCCAATTAACCTATAGACCTGTACATCTTTGGAGTGTGGTAGGGAACAGGAGCACCCAGAGGAAACCCACGCAGCTCACGGGGAGAACGTACAAACTCTGTACAAACAGCTCAAGTGGTGAGGATCGAATCCGGGTCTCTGGTGCTGTAAGGCAGCAGCTCTACCACTGCGGCAGAGTGCCACCCTTTAACCAAGAAGGGAAGAAGGGATGCCTTAGGCAATCATAGGCCCGGGAATCAACAAGGAATCTCATTGCATCCTGGTGTATGTGACACTAAACTAATCTAAGTCTGAGTTGAATGTCAGTGGTAGGTTTCAGTTTAGGTTTCGGTATGTTATTGTCAAGTGTACTGAGGTACAGAGAAAAGCTTCATTTTAAATGCTATCCAATCAAATTAGATAATACTACATAAATACAATCAAGCTGAACTCAAGTACAATAGATAGGGCGAAGGGAAAGATACAGAGTGGAGAATATACTTCTCATTATTGTAGTGCACAAGTTGCTGAGACAAAGTCCATTGTACACAATGGCGAACCGAACAGCATTCTAGCTTATGAAAGCCAGGTGGGGAAATAATCAGAAAAAATTCTGAGGGACAGGATTAAACTGCACTTGGAAAGTGGGGGCTAGTCTGGGTTAGTGAGCATGGATTTGTTGATGGAAGATTGCGTCTGACTAATGTAATTTAGTTTTTTTGAGGAGTTCAATGAATGCACTGTCGCACGGTAGTTAATATGGTTTGCATTGACTTCAGTAAGGCATTTGACAAGGCTCCACATGGATCTGAGGTCAGTTGCCAGATTGGATACATAATGGGCCTGCTAATAGGACACCCTGGCAAAGTGGTAATGGTGGAGAGCTGCTTTTGAGATTGGAAGCGTGTGATAGTGGTGCATCACAGGAGTTGGTATTTGTTAAATATATTAATTCAATGAGTCAATGATACTTTATATTCATGTGTACTTAGGTACAGTGAACTCCTTTGCCTTTGCATACAATGCACAAAGCACACAAAGAGTCACCACGATTCTGGTGCTGACAAAGTTGCAAAACACTCATTAGAGTCATGCCAGTTCCCCCTTAGGTCCCTCTGTGTTCCTGGCACCTACCCTCCCCGTGCCGGACCCCTCTGTTCTCTGCGCTATTTGGAAATAGCTGGGCAAACCAGTCAAATCAAGAGAAAGTAGAGGTAGACATTCATTCTATCACTGCTTTATTTCTTCTTTCTCTGCCAAGGTAACACAATCTGTTTCTCTTCTTTCCCTCCTGTTAATATCAGAAGCTTCAAAAGAAACAGGAACCAGGTAGAAATTCATTGTACTTGAGTTATTGAATTTGATTTCATAAAGAAGCCAATCTCTTACTTAACCTTGTTTTTAAAATTCTATAATATTGGGGATCAGCGGTAGAGTTGCTGGCTAACAG
This sequence comes from Rhinoraja longicauda, assembly GCF_053455715.1. Taxonomy (NCBI): domain Eukaryota; kingdom Metazoa; phylum Chordata; class Chondrichthyes; order Rajiformes; family Arhynchobatidae; genus Rhinoraja; species Rhinoraja longicauda. The sequence continues at coordinate 23,544,386 of NC_135977.1, read as the reverse complement.
CGCCAGAGACCCGTTCGATCCTGACTATAAGTGCTGTCTGTACGGAGTTTGTATGTTCTAACCCGTGACTGTGAGGGTTTTCTCTGGGTGCTCCCGTTTCCCCCCACATTCCAAAGAATTACAGGTTTGTAGGTTAATTGGTTTCTGTAAATTCCCTAGTGCGTAGATTACAAAACTGGGATAACAGAACTAATTGGGTGATTGTTGTTCGACTTGCACTCAGTGGGCCAATGGGCCTGTTTCCACACTGTATCTCAAACCCAAACTAAAATACTATTTACAAAGGTATAGAGGGATATAAGTGAAGCGTGGGCATATGGGATAAGCGTAGGTGGGGCATATTGGTTGGCATGGACAAGTTGGGACGAAGGGCCTGTTTTCATGCTGTACGACCGTATGACTCAAAAAGTATTAGATTCTTCTGTTAAGCTTCACCACATTGCAAGAATTGTTTTGGAAACCTCCCATCAAAGGTACATCAACGTAAAATAATTTGCAACCCAAAGAAAGATATTGCACCTGAAGTCTTGTAATCATTGAAATAGTGATGCGTCACTTTACATTGACGTGACTGGTTGAGGAAGCTCCACGTTGCTGTTAGATTCAAGATGATACAACTCACAGAGAAAGTAACATTACATCTGTGGCATCTTGGAATCGTTTGGTCTCAGACTTAAACCTTTCCAAGAATCAGCAAACCACGATGAATGGAATAATTTGGAAGGTCATCCAACTAAAACTGTTTCAGCCAATTGGTCCAATAAAAATATTTTAAGTACAAAGGTACTGTATTACATAAGAAGTTCAATAAGGGGTTTGATCTTACAACGGTGTACAAAATCATGGGAGGAATAGATCGGGTCGGCACACAGAGTCTTTTGGCCAGAGTAGGGGAATCGAGAACCAGAAGACATGGGTTTAAGGTGAGGAGGGAAAGATTTAATGGGAACCTGAGGGGTAACTTTCTCACACAAAGGGTGGTGAATGTATGGAACGAGTTGCCAGGGGAGGTAGTTGAGGCAGGTATTATCGCAATGTTTAAGAAACATTTAGACGGTACATGGATAGGACAGGTTTAGAGGGATATGGGCCAAATGCAGGCAGGTGGGGCTAGTGTAAATGGAACATGTCAATCGGCGTGGGAAAGTTGGGCCGAAGGGCTTGTTTCCATGCTGTATAACTATATAACTATGATTATAAAGCAACCTATTGAAACAGTAAATCTATATAAGTCGGTGTGTAGAACAAGAGGTTGGAATGAGAACTATCCTTAGGGGCAGTATGATGGCGCAGAGGTAGAGTTGCTGTCTTAAAGCGCCAGAGACTTGGGTTTGATCCTGACTACAGGTGTTGTCTATACGGAGTTTGTATATTCTCCCTGTGACTTGCGTGGGTTTTCTCCGGAAGCTGCAGTTTTCTCTCACACTCCAAAGCTGTACAGGTTTGTTGTATAATTGGATTGGTAAAATTGTAACTTGTCCCAAGTGTGTGTGAGATATCGTTAGTGTGTGGGGATCACTGTTCAGTGCGGACAAGGTGGGCCGAATGGCCTGTTTCTGCGCTGTATCTCTAAACTAAACTAAACTAAACCCAACTAAACTAAACCACATGTACTTTACATTAAGTTACCAATCTGATAAAAAATACACCAGTCTCAACAGTAAAAGCTACATTTCAGGACTTCAGCTAAATAATCTTGTCTCATATGGAACAGATCAAAGCTCCGTTATTTCCAGGGGGGATGGAAACGGGCAACTAAGCAACTAATGCAAAGCGGATAGTTCTTGCATATCTCCATTCTCGATGATGATCCATCCTCAGTGTGAAAGAGAAAGCATCAACTTCAGCAAGAGTGCCAAGAGAATAATTCATTGCAGTATTCCTCAGAGATCACCAGCGTTGCAAAATCTACTCCACAGCCAATTTCATTCACTCCATGTGATACCAAATGATCCCAGAAATTTTGAAAATTATAAAGAAGATGAGTAGTTTGTAAATTGTTAACTCAAGAGCCCGGGCAGCAGGGTGACGCAGCGGTAGAGTTGCAGCCTGACCACATCAAAGACCCAGGTTCAACCCTGATTACAGGTGTTGTCTGTACAAAGTTTGTACGTTCTCCCTGTGACTGCGTGGGTTTTCTCTGGGTGTTTGGGTTTCCTCCCACACTCCAAAAGCATGCAGGTTTGTAGGTGAATTGGCTTCCGCAACTTGCCACTAGCGTGTAGGGCATAGAATTAGTGTGTGGGTGATGGGTGGTTGGTGTGATCACAGTGGGCCGAAGGGCCTGTTTCCACGCTGTGTCTCTAAGCTCTAAGCTAAGCTCTAAAATAAGGAGAGGAGTGAAATGTAAAGGCAGAGGGAGGGATATGTGTGGAATGGGACAGGGCGGAGCGGAACCGGGAGAATAAAAGGGGAATGGAGAATTCTGAGATGGGAGATGAATGTATCGAGGAGTTCGCGGACATAAGCATGATGACTGGAGGGGGAGGGGAGATATGGGGGATTGGTTGGGGGAATATTAAATTAAACTGGAGAATTCAATGTTCATACCATTGAATTGTAAGCTACCCAAGTGGAATATGAGGTACTGTTCCTCCAGTGTGCACATGGCCTCATTCTGGCAATGGCAGAGACCAAGGACAGAAAGGTCAGTAAAGGAAAGGGAAGGGGAGTTAAATTAGTTAGCAGCCAGGACATCCAGCAAGCTTTGGCGGGCCGAGCGCAAGTGTTCAGCGAAACGGTCAATTGTCCAGATAGGTCAGGAACACAAAAAGCTGGATGTTGACATTGACAGCCTATTTGATTTGCACTTTGTTCACCATTTTGTGGTTGCTGTGTGTATTGACACTCTCTGACTCACCAAAGCTGCTTATGACTCAAGAGTTTTTCTATGGTGGAATGTACCGAAACAGAAGAATGAAATTCTTACTTGCAGCAGTCCAGCAGGTTTGTAAACACAATACTGAATAGATAATATAATGAACAAACATTTTAAAAAATCAATAAATTTTAAAAAACAACGTAGTGCAAAACACAAAACAAAGCACAAATTCCCTAGTGCAACCAAGGCAGTTTGGAGTTTTGTAGAGTTTGTAGTAGAGTTTTGGAATTTGTAGCATTCAATAGCCTGATGATCGTTTGGAAGAAGCTGCTCCTGAACCTGGACATTACAGTTTTTTGGTTCCTATACCCCCTTCCCGATGGCAGGAGTGAAATGAGTGCTTCTCCATGGTGGCGTGGGTCTCTGATGATGTCAGCTGCCTTCTTGAGGCAGCACCTCCTGTAGATCCTTTTGTTGGTGGGGAGGTCAGTACCCGCGATGGACCAGGCAGTGTTCACCACTTTTTGTAATCTCCTTCATTCCTGGCCGTTCAAGTAGCTGAGTCAGGTCGTAATGCAACCAATTCCTCCCTACACCTGTAGACGTTCAAGAGAATATTTGTCGAAATATGGAATCTCCTGAAGGGGATCAATCGCATGAAAGTGGCGTCACGGGTAGATAGGGTGGTCAAAAAGGCTTTCAGCGCATTAGCCTTCATCAGTCAGAGAAGTTGGGAGATCATGTTGCAGTTATATAAAATGCAATTTTTTTTATGAAGGCCACATTTAGAGTATAGTGTTCAGTTTTGGGCACCATGTTATAGGAAAGATGTTGTCAAGCTGGTAAGGGTGCAGAGAAAATTTACCAGGATGTTGCGTGGAGCTATAGGGAGAGGTTGAACAGGCTAGGACTCTACCTTGCAGCACAACAGCATGAGGGGAGATCTTATAGAGATGTGCAAAATCATGGGAGGAATAGGTCAGTTAGTTGCACAGAGTGCCTTGTCCAGAGTAGCGGAATCGAGAACGAGAGGACATTGGTTTAAGGTGAGGGGAGAAAGATTAAATAGGAACCCAAGGGCACACAAAAAGTGGTGGGTATATGGGAGGAGCTGCCAGAGGAGGTATTTGATGCAGGTACTAACGCAACATTTAAGAAACCTTTTGAACCGGTACATGGATAGGACAGGTTTGGAGGGATATGGGCCAAACATATGCAGATGGGACTAGATGTGTTGGTCGGCGTGGGCAAGTTGGGCCAAAGGTCTTGTTTCCACAGCGTATAACTCTATGACTCTCAGGCTTTCTTCGACAATACCTCCCATCACCTGGCAGGATAAGGAGAACAGGCACAATGGGATGCTTCCACCAACACTTTCTCTCCCTCACATGTTGTCTTGATTCAAATTTATTTCTATTCACCTTTACTGGGTTCAAAGCACAGAATTTCCAACCTAATAACACTTTGGAAGCAATCTGAGTTCATGGACAGCAGACATTCAGGAAAAACCTGGCTCACCACTCCATTCACAGGGACAATTAGCGATGGGATTTTTTTGCAGGCCTTGCCAACACAGCACTTGGCCCAGGGGAGCATTCAAAAGTCTCGCCGTTCCATTCAAACTGTTTTTTTCAGCAAATTATTTTTGAGAGAGTTCTAAACCATTACTGCACCACAATAATGTTTTTATACAATCCAAAAATTATATGAAGCCTGGTCATAATGTAACCTCACAGGGATTTAGTGGAAGAGGCTGACAAAGTATTATTTTTCAGGCCAGGTACGTGAATAGGAAAGCTTTAGAGAGACATGGCGCAAAGGCAGGCAAATGGGACTAGCTTCGATGGGCCATTTTTACTCGGCATGGATGGGTTGGGCCGAAGGGCCTGTTTCCGTGCTGCATAACTCGATGACTGTATGAAGTGATCGAGGTGGTCAGGAAAATATAAAGACTCCGTTTTCACAGCCTTTGCCTGGTACTAACAAGGTGGTACTGGTCTCAAGTGGATTCAAGCAATAGCCACCAGGTGGCGCCAACGATGGCTGCCTCGCCAACAGTCTGTCGCATCTTTTTCCTTCTTTGTTGTTTTTAGTTTGTTGTAAAATGTATGTTTTAGTGTACTTTTAGTTTTGTATTATGTGGGGGGGGGGGGGGGGAATTATTTTTATATCTCTCCGCGACTTTTTCCCCATGAAGTATCGCCGTCCGCACTGCGGCCTAACATCGTGGAGCTGTTGGCTTCTTGCTGTGGAACGACTTCGGGAGCTCCAACCGTGGGAGCCTGGGGACTTACCATCGCGGAACTCGCGATCCCTTTGCCAGGGATCGACCTCGGAGCTCCAGCCGCAGGAGCCTGCGGACTTTAACATCGTGGAGGTCGCGGTCCCTTGGTTCGGGACCGACTTCGGGAGCTCCAACTGCAGGAGTTTCGACTGGCCCCGATCGCAGGAGTTTTGATTGCCCCGAAGCTGTAGCTTCGATCGCCGGCTGTGGGAGCTACGATCGCCCTGACTGCGGATGGTTCGACTCCCCCGACCGTGAGAGAAAAAGGAGGAAAGAAGATAAGACTTTATTGCCTTCCATCACAGTGGGGAATGTGGAGGAGCCGCTGCGGTGGATGTTTATGTCACATTTTATGTAGTTGCGTGTCACGTTGCTTTTTTGTTATGACTGTATGGCAAATCAAATTCCTCGTATGTTGCAAAACATACTTGGCTAATAACTTAAGATTACGATTATGATTTAAAACATGGGTGAATTTCTATCTGATACATAAAGCCTTAGTTGTAACTTCTTTTCAGCATTGGCTTTGAGTGTTGTGCAGTTCCATAAATAAGGGAATTGAATAGGGCCACCATAGAGCTTGCCCATCTGTGGCCATCTGTCACAGATGACCATCTGTCATCTGCAAAGGGCGGCATGGTAGCACAGCAGTAGAGTTGCTGCCTTACAGCACCAGAGACCCGGGTTCGATCCTGACTACGGGTGCTGTCTGTGCGGAGTTTGTACGTTCTCCCTGTGACCACATGGGTTTTCCCCGGGTGCTCCGGTTTCCTCCCACACTCCGTAGTGTGTAGGATAGTGCTAATATACGGGATCGCTGGTCAGCGCGGACTCAGTGGACTGAAGGGCCTGTTTCCACACTGTATCTCTAAAGTCTAAAGTCTGAAGACCACCTGGGTTTCCTTGGGTGCTTTGGTTTCCCCCCAGGTCTCAAAGATGTGCACTTTGATACCTGAAGCCAGGGCTTCAAAATTGCAGCAACATTTTCGTCATGGGAACTGGACACTGCCTTACCGAAAAACAAAGGTTTGTCTGCTGGCATGCATTACTGGAGATTTGTTTGGGACGATTTGGATCCATGCCAGGAAGCGAAATCAATATGAAAGTGGGGAATGGAAAGGCTGAAAAGTCCTTCCCACAAAGGTTACATTTTGCAAGGCTCCACGTGCAAAATTGATCATAGTCAGATCGAGGATCAACGCTGCCAACATGAGTCACGCTGCAACTTGCAAGCAAACGTTTTCCTGTTTGTAAAGTGCACTCTTCCACCAACAAAACACCTCAATTAACCTCCGATTCTTTCACAGGCTATTGGCACACTTGATTTGGTTTAGGTTTAGGTTTATTATCGTCACATGTACAGTGAAAAGCTTTGTTTTACATTCTATCCAAACAAGTCAGATTATAGCACACATAAATGCAATCATGTCAAACTCAAGTGCAATAGATGGAGCAAAAGGGAAAGGTACAGAGTTCCACAGGCAGAGTTTTGCACAGGTCATTCCCCAGCCCAATTGGACCTCTCCAATTTCCATTACTGGATGAAATCCTTTATATCTAGAAATTAAAATTCACTGTTTTAGTTTTAGCTTAGCTTATTTTAGTCTAGTTTAGTTTAAGTTTAGTTTAGTTTAGTTTAGACTTGCAGCATGGAAACAGGCCCTTCAGCCCACCAAATCTGTGCCAATACATACACTAGTTCTATCCACATAAGGGACAATTTACAGAGGCCAATTAAACTATAAACCTGGACGTCTTTGGAAAGTTCTGTTGTTGCGATAAACTTGCCTGCACTAATGTCTGACTGCATCCCTCATCAAAGTCATGAAATTATCCAGAAATACATTATTTTGCGCCCAGCATTGTGGGCAACTATGCTGGTGTGGGACCTGCATATTTCCACTGGGAACTCCCCAAAGTTATCAAAGTTTGAGACATACTGCTGAGTAACATTCAGTGAGGGTATCAGATCTTGCACGCACACTTACTGTGGCGGCCAAACAGCAGCTCTGTGGTAGACACATAATCACTATTATAGAGAGGAGAACTACAAAGAAGAGGAAGACCCATGTTAACGTCCTGGTGATTGAAATTGGTTTAGAATTAGGTTTAGGCTTAGGTATATTATTGTTACAAACCGAGTTACATTGAAAAACATGTCCATACCAAGTTGACATATGGGACTAGTCCCACTTGCTCCATTTGGCTGATAGCCTGTTAAACCCTTCCTCACCATATACCTGTCTATATATGTCTTTTAAAAGTCTTCAGGTTTAGGTTTATTGTTGTTACATGAAAGGCTTTGTTTTGCATGCTACCGACTCTAATCTGATGATGCTATATTTAAATACAATCAAGCCAAGTTCAAGCACAGTGGGTAAATAAAGGTAAAGATATATATACCGGGTCCGTGCCGCCCAGCGATCCCTGCACATTAACACTATCCTACACCCACTAGGGACAATTTTTACATTTGCCCAGCCAATTAACCTACAAACCTGTACGTCTTTGGAGTGTGGGAGGAAACCGAAGATCTCGGGGGAAACCCACGCAGGTCACGGGGAGAACGTACAAACTCCGTACAGTACAGCACCCGTAGTCAGGATCGAACCTGAGTCTCCGGCGCTGCATTTGCTGTAAGGCAGCAACTCTACCGCTGCGCCATCCTGCCGCCCTCTACAGGGCAGAATATAGGCATGGTAGTGCACCAATTCCAGAGACAGGGTCCAATGCCCGCAATGGGATAGAGACAAAATGGACAGAGCCCTAGCTTATGGATGGACTATTCAGAAGCCTGATAACAGAGGGGAAGAGGTTGTTCCTGAGCCTGGTGGTGCGCGCTTTCAAGCTTCTTCCGCCCGATGGGCAGAATGGAGTGAATGGTGGGGAGTTTGGTCAGTGATTGGCTGAGCTACGTCCATAAGAGGACATGATAGGAGATGATAGGAATGAGTTCCTATACACCAAGGGAAGGGGGGGTGTGGGGGGTAGGTGGGGGTAGGTGGGGGGGGGGGGATAGGAAGGTGTAATGTTGGCAAGAAATACGGTGGATGGAGAGAAGTTGCAGGAGGGGCTGGAGCATTCAGGAGAGTGCCAGGGCCCTCTTTCGAAGAACATGGAAGGCAATGGCCACAGCCATCTTCCCCAGGAGTTAGAAACTCTGCACCATCCAGTGAAGCGAGTAGAAATGCCATGATTTCACAAGATATATCAAGTGACCTCTAGACCATCTGAACTCCTGCATTTCACTCTCTCACACTGACACTGTTAAATGCTGGACCCCCACTGCTAGCATTGCAACATAGCATTCCCACCCCAATGAGCTTGTTCCAAACACACAACACCCTCTGTGTTAAAAAATAACGCCCACATATCTCCTATAAACTTTGCCCCTCGTACCTCATAGCCAGGTCCCCTAGTCTTTGACATTCCCACTCTGGGAAAAAGATTCACACTGTCTACCCTGTCTATGCCTCTCATCATTTTATACACTTCTGTCAGGTCTCCCCTCTAATTCCAAAGCTCCAGAGGGGCGGCACAGTGGCGCAGCGATAGAGTTGCTGCCTTACAGCGCCAGAGACCCGGGTTCGATCCTGACCATGGGTGCTGTTTGTACGGAGTTTGTACTTTCTCCCCGTGACCATGTGGGTTTTTCCCGGGTGCTCCTGTTTCATCCCACACTCCAAAAGTTGTACAGGTTTATATATTAATTGGCTTCGGTAAAGATTATAAATTGTCCCTAGTGTGTAGGATAGAGCTGGTGTATGGGGCAATCGCCCGTTGGCACGGACTTCATGGGCCAAAGGGCCTGTTTCCGCGCTGTATCTCTAAACTAAACTAAACTAAATCAATCCAACCTCCTCTTTTGATATCTTTCCCCTCAAGTAGGAGTAGAGTGGGCCAGTTGTTCAAATAGAGCATATCCAGTGAATTCAAGTTATTCTTTTTCGTAACAACATCACACTCAAAGTTCTAAAACAATGTTCTTATTATCAAAACAAAAGTTCTTGGCCGTGGTAATATTCTCCACCGTCTCTTCCTTCTCTTTCTTCAAAGTGCTTTGACCCCCTGCCAGAGTACAGAGCCAAGTGGCAGAAGCCTTGGCAGGGATGTGCTGGCAAACTACACAGCACAGACTAGATAAAACAATGATCAAGGATTTTAACTCACAGCTCTATGCTGACCTCCACTGGTAACATCTGAACTAAACTAACAAGCAGGTTTGGAGAGAAAGGATGTGTGACGTTTCGGGTTGAGACCTTTCTTCAGAAACGTCACCCATCCTTTTACTCCAAGGATGCTGCCTGACCCGTTGGGTTTAGTTTAGTTTAGTTTAGTTTGCTTTAGAAATGCAACACGGAATCAGGCCCTTCGGCCCACCAAGTCTGAGCAGAAAAGCGATCCCCGCACATTATCACTATCCTACACACACCAGGGACAATTTACAATTTTACCAAGTCAATTAACCTACAATCCTAGACGTCACGGGAAGAACGTACAAACTCTATACAGACAGCACCCATAGTCAGGATCGAACACGAGCCTCTGGTGCTGTAAGGCAGCAACTCTACCACTGCGCCACCATGACATCCCTACTCCAGCACTTTGTGTCTATCTTCGATATATACCAGCATCTACCATTCCTTTTTTCTACTAACAGGCATGATCATTGGCTCCAGTAAAGGCCAATTTGGAAAGTTTGAATGAGATAACAATCAACGCAACAAATGTATTTTGGAATACAGCACAAAATTGTTCAAAGATTCATGAATATATGTAAAGATCACATATTTGTGATTCCAACCATTTATGATAGAGAATTCGTTACAGCCAAGTCGAGTCAAGTCAAGTCAAGTCAAGTCAACTTTATTTGTCACATACACATACAAGATGTGCAGTGAAATGAAAGTGGCAATGCCTGCGGATTGTGTTAAACTACAAAACAGAATAGAATTATTTTTTTAAAGGACACAACACAAAAAAAATAATTAATACAGTAAATGAGTCCCTGGTGATATAAGAGTTAACAGTCCTGATGGCCTGTGGGAAGAAACTCCGTCTCATCCTCTCTGTTTTCACAGCGTGACAGCGGAGGCGTTTGCCTGACCGTAGCAGCTGGAACAGTCCATTGCTGGGGTGGTAGGGGTCCCCCATAATGTTGCTGGCTCTGGATCTGCACCTCCTGATGTATAGGTCCTGCAGGGGGCCGAGTGTAGTTCCCATAGTGCGTTCAGCCGAACACACTACTCTACGCAGAGCCTTCCTGTCCTGGGCAGAGCTGTTCCCAAACCAGATTGAGATGTTGCCGGACAAGATGCTTTCTACAGCCCCAGAGTAGAAGCACTGAAGGATCCTCAGAGAGACTCTGAATTTCCTCAGCTGTCTGAGGTGGTAAAGGCGCTGCCTTGCCTTACTCACCAGTGCGGCAATGTGTGTTGTCTGTGATGTGGACTCCCAGGTATTTAAAGCTGCTCACCCTATCCACAGTAATCCCATTTATCTCCAGTGGCGTGTACGTCCTCGGATGTTGAGCCACCGGTCACTAGTTCAGATAAGAAGCAATGAACACAATGCAATATCATTCATCAGATAGGTGACGTTTCAGGTCGGGACCTTTCTTCACTGTAATAGTGCTGGGGGAGGAGAGAAAGCTGGAAGGGAGATGGGGGCAGGACAAAGCCTGGTCTGGAAATGTCTCCTATCCATTTTCTCCAGAGATGCTGCCTGATCAGCCGACCTACTCCCAGCACCCTGTGTCATTTTTTTTGTAAAGCAGCATCTGCAGTTCCTTGTTTCTACATTTCTGCCTGCAGTAATGCTCATTTCAAGTCTCCGAGTGGTTTATTGGCCACTTCACGGACAAATGATGACCCAGCTACTCAGCCAACCGGGTTGAGAGCTGCGGGAAGTCCAACAAAGATTTAAGGCAGAAAGAGACAGATTCTTGATTATTACGGGTGTCAGGGGTTATGGGGAGAAGGCAGGAGAATGGGTTTAGGAGGGAGAGATAGATCAGCCGTGATTGAACGGCAGAGTAGACTTGATGGTCTGAATGGCCTGATTCTGCTCCGTTCACTCATGCCGTCATGACTTTTGAACAAAGATGTCCTGCCCCAGTTCCCTCTAAGTTGGAGAGCAGGTGACAACCAAACCTGCTCTCAGTAAACAGCCACAGAGTTTGACTGCAGGAGCAACTCGTTCACTATAATTCAAATGTTGCCTGTGTTATCCTCTTAATCTATTTTCCATTTAAAATTATATTTAAATCTCTTATTTCCTGGCTAGAATACTGGGCTTGAAACCTCTGTGGTTTTAGAGGCCTATTTCTGCCCGCGAGTTTAGTTTAGTTTTCATATTTTATTTATTTCATATTTCAGATACAGCGCAGAAACAGGCCTTTTCGGCCCACCAAGTCCGCGCCGCCCAGCGATCCCCGCACATTAACACTATCCTACACACACTAGGGACAATTTTTACATTTACCCAGTCAATTAACCTACATACCTGTACGTCTTTGGAGTGTGGGAGGAAACCGAAGATCTCGGAGAAAACCCACGCAGGTCACGGGGAGAACGTACAAACTCCTTACAGTACAGCACCCGTAGTCAGGATCGAACCTGAGTCTCCGGCGCTGCATTCGCTGTAAAGCAGCAACTCTACCGTTGCGCCACCGTGAGCTCTTTGGCCCACTGAGCCCGCTGACCAGCCATACCCGCACACGAGCACTGTCCTACACACTAGGGACAATTTACAATGTTTACCAAAGCCAATGAACCTACAAAACTGTACATCTCTGCAGTGTGGGAGGAAACTGGAACACCCTGAGAAAAATCACATGGTCACGGGGAGAACATGCAAACTCCGTACAGACAGCACCCGTGGTCAGAATCGAATCCGGGTCTCTGGCGCTGTAAGGACGCAACTCTACCGCCACTGTGCCACCCTGTTATGGTTACGATGGACGTCAATGGAAAAATATAATGGAGCAAGTTTTAAAAGAGGCCTGTGATTTGCTGCGAACCCGTTTTACACTAATTACGTTTACCAACTTCACTCTCTGCTCCACATCATCAGTCTTCTAGTTAAAGACAGGGAAATATAAACCATTGTTGGCCATCGGGTTGCCCAGCAACAGAGTCTTTGATTGGAGTGCCCGACCCATCAGTCACGATGGCCTCTATTCTTTTCCACAGTCTAGTGTTTATTTCTTTGAAGTTCTGAGCTGAGTGCTTCTCTAACGATTTGAATACCAGCACAATCAACTCCTTAAAAGTCCAGTGTGTTTTATAATGCTTAAATGAAGATCCCTATCCTTTTTATTGGCTTCTTGCAGCAATCAAAGTTTCAACTGGAGCCAAAATTGGCACCAATGCATCCTTGTTACCAGGCTATGTGAAAACAGATCATGGCTCTTTACATTGTTTGTGATTTCTAATCTGTCAAATACATTTTCTCTTTGAGTGCTTTATCCCATTCTAAAGACAGACTCATTAATGGAGGTAGTTTCTCTCTTCGGCAGAACACAAAGTGCTGGAGGAACTCCCCGGGTCAGGCAGCATCTGTGGAGGGAATGGACAGGTGATGTTTTAGATTGGGATGCTTCTCCAGACTGATGGGGTGGGGGTGGGGGTGGGGATGGGGGTGGGAGGTGGTAGGTGGGGGTGGGGGTCTATTAAACACCACAATTTCCATATAAGCTCCCAACTACATAGACTTGGGGCTAGATACACCGATGAGCCAAAACATTATGACCACTGACAGGTGAAGTGAATAACATTGATTATCTTGTTACAATGGCACCTGTCAAGGGGTGGGATATATTAGGCAACAATTGAACAGTCAGTTCTTGATGTGTTGGATGCAGGAGAAATGGGCAGGAGTAAAGACCTGAGCGACTTTGACAAGGGCCAAGTTGTTATGGCCAAACGACTGGGTCAGAGCATCTCTGAAATGGCAAGGCTTGTGGGGGGCTCCCGGTCAGCAGTGGTGAGTACCTACTGACAGTGGTCTGAGGAGGGACAAACCACAGACCAGCGACAGCGTGTTGGGCGCCCAAGGCTCATCGATACGCGAGGGCAACGAAGGCTATCCCGTCTGGTCCGAACCGACAGGTCTACTGTGGCACAAGTAACAGAAAATTTTAATGGTGGTCACAGGAGTAATGTGTCACAATACACAGTGCATCGCACCCTGCTGCGTATGGGGCTGCGTAGCCACAGACCGGTCAGAATGCCCATGATGACCCCTGTCCACCGTCAAAAGCGTCTACATTGGGCACGCGAGCGTCGGAACTGGACCTTGGAGCAGTGGAAGTAGGTTGCCTGGTCTGATGAGTCCCTTTTTCTTTTAGATCACATGGATGTACGTATGCGCTGTTTACCTGGGGAAGTGATGGCACCAGGATGCACTGTGGTAAGACAACAAGCCAGTGGAGGGAGTGTGATGCTCTGGGCAATGTTCTGCTGGGAAACCTTGGGTCCGTGCAGATGTCAATTTGATACGTGTCACCTACCTAAACATCGTTACAGACCAGGTACACCTCTTCATAGCAATGGTATTCCCTGATGGCAGTGGCCCCTTTCAGTAGGATAATGTGCCCTGCCACACTGCACACATTGTTCGGGGATGGTTTGAGGAACATGATGAAGTGTTCACGGTGTTGCCATGGCCTCCAAATTCTCCAGATCTCAATCTGATTGAGCATCTGTGGGATGTGCTGGATCGACAAGTCCGATCCATGGCGGCTCCATCTCGCAACTCACAGGACTTGAAGGATCTGCTGCTAATGTTTTGGTGCCAGATACCACAGGACACCTTCAGGGGTCTTGTAGAGTCCATGCCTCGGCGGGTCGGCGCTGTTTTGGCGGCACATGGAGGACCAACAGCATATTGAAAGACTTGAAAGACTCCGCAACAAAACAGGTCTCACAATTCACTCCCAAGCCTACAAAGACCACATGCAGCACTACAAAGATGCCCTCTCCCGCGCCCACTCCACCTACTACTCTCAAATAATTCACTCTGGCTCCGGAAACCCAAAAACACTCTTCTCTACAATAAACAAACTCCTCAGCCCCCTGGACACCATCTCCCAATCATTCACAGTTGACAAATGCACCACTTTCCTTTCATTCTTCCAAAGCAAAATAGACAACATCTACAGCACCTTAACCACCAACGCACCTGCTCCCCCTCAATCCACCTGCCCCCCCTTATCCTGTCAGCCCCTGCCTCAGTTCTCCCCAATCTCCACCACCGACCTCTCTGACCTCTTCACAGGAATAAAAACTGCCACCTGCTCTCTGGACCCCATCCCCTCCAGCTTTGTCAAGGCCTGCCTTCCTGCTCTCTCTCCACTTATCACTGCAACAATAAACTCCTCCCTGTCCACTGGCATCGTCCCGCCATCCCTCAAAATCGCTGCTGTCACCCCCATTCTGAAAAAACCTGGTCTAAACCCTGACACCCCAAACAACTTCAGACCAATCTCCAACCTACCCTTTCTGTCCAAAGTTTTGGAACATGCTGTAGCTTCCCAACTCAAATACCACCTCTCTACCAATAACCTGTATGAAACTTTCCAATCCGGATTCCGCTCAAACCACTGTACTGAAACTGCGCTCCTCAAAATCACAAACGACATTCTCCTCTCCTCCGACGCTGGCAACCTCAACATCCTCATCCTACTTGACCTCAGCGCTGCCTTTGACACCATAAATCACTCCATTCTCCTCACCCGACTTGAAACCTCCCTTAACATCACCGGCACAGCCCTATCCTGGTTCAAATCTTACCTCTCTGACAGACACCAGTTCATCTCCATTAACAACTGTAAATCCCCCACCGCTCCCCTCCCCCAAGGTGTCCCCCAAGGCTCAGTCCTTGGCCCCCTCCTCTTCATCCTCTACCTGTTCCCTCTTGGTCAATTAATCCGCCGTCATGGTCTCAACTTCCACTGCTTCGCCGATGATATCCAGCTCCTCATCTCCACCAAGTCAATCTCCCCCACCACACACTCTACACTGACAAACTGCATCACTGAAATAAAATCTTGGCTTCAATCAAATTTCCTCAAACTCAATTGCAACAAATCTGAAATATCATCATTGGTCCAAAAACGCTCACCAAATCCACCCAAAACTTCATCCTCAACATTGATGGTCTCCCAGTATCCACCTCACCTCACATCCGGAATCTTGGAATCATCTTTGATCAAACCCTCTCCTTCGACAAACACATCAAACACATCACAAAGACAGCCTTCTTCCACCTCAAAAACATTGCCCGTCTCCGTCCATCCCTCTCCTCCACAGCTGCAGAAACCCTCATCCACGCCTTCATCACCTCCCGTCTGGACTACTGCAACAGCCTCCTCTATGGCGCACCCTCAGAAATCATCAGTAAACTTCAATACATTCAAAACTCCGCTGCCCGTCTACTCACCCACACCCCGATCCGTGACCATATCACCCCCGTCCTTTATAAACTCCACTGGCTCCCCATCCCCCAGAGAATCCAGTACAAAATCCTCCTCATAACCTACAAAGCCTTCCATAACCTGGCCCCATCCTACCTGACCGACCTCCTCCACAGGCACACTCCCACCTGCACCCTCCGCTCTGCCGCTGCCAATCTCCTATCCCCCCACATCCGGACCAAACTCAGATCCTGGGGGGACAGGGCTTTCTCCATCGCTGCTCCCACCCTATGGAACTCACTACCCCAAACCGTTAGAGACTCCTCCACACTCACCACATTCAAAACATCGCTGAAGTCTCACCTGTTCAGTACTGCCTTCAACCACTGAAGGTCACCTCACCTTCTGTCTCCTTTCTCTGTTCGTTTATTTATTTACTTATTTATCGATTTATTCATTTCCCTATGTTCTCTAAATCTCTGTAAAGCGTCTTTGAGTATATGAAAAGCGCTATATAAATAAAATACATTATTATTATTATTATTAGGCAGGTGGTCATAATGTTTTGGCTCATCAGTATATATATATATATGTATATATATGTGTGTGTGTGTGTGTGTGTGTGTGTGTGTGTGTGTGTGTGTGTGTGTGTGTGTGTGTGTGTGTGTGTGTGTGTGTGTGTGTGCGCGTGCTCGTGTGTATAAGTGTATATATCTATATCAGTCTGAAGAAGGGTCTCGACACGAAACGTCACCAATTCCTTCTCTCCTGAGATGCTGCCGGACCTGCTGAGTTACTCCAGCATTTTGTCAATAAATACCTTTGATTTGTACCAACATCTGCAGTTATTTTCTTACACTAGATAGATAGATATCTATATATATAAAATTCTTACTTGCAGCAGCACAGCAGATATGTTAACATATTACCCTGTAAAACCCATAATAAGCAAAAAAAAGTTCAGTATATATTAAAAAAACAGACAAATAAACAGACAATAATAGTGTAAGGTCAAAAATAATGCCCCAAAGTCTACATAGTTCGAAGCCTATTTGGAGGTTGTTGTGTTTAATAGCCTGATGGTTGTAGGGAAGAAGCTGTTCCTGAACCTGAACATTACAGTTTTCAGATGCCTGTACCCTCTTCCCGATGGCAAGGTTGAAATGAATGCATGGCCAGGGTGGTGTGGGTCTCTGATGATGCTGGCTACCTTTTTGAGGTTGCGATTCCTGTAGATCGCTTAGATGGTGGTGAGGTCAGTAATTGTGATGAACTGGGCAGTGTTCATCAATTTTTGTTTATTAAGGGTTTACAGAGTACCATGTTTACATCTACTGTATCCGCCGTTCCAGGTGTGGACTCCTATATATCGGCAAGACCAAGCGCAGACTGGGGCGATCGTTTCGTTGAACACCTCCGCTCAGTCTGCCTTGGCCTACACGATCACCCGGTTGCCAAACACTTTCACTCCCCTTCCCATTTCCATACTGACCTTTCCGCCCTGGGCCTTCTCCACTGTCAGAGTGAGGCCAAATGCAATTTGGAGGAACAACACCTCATATTTCGCTTGGGAAGCTTACAAGCCAGCATTATGAAGAAGGGTCTCAACCTGAAATGTCACCTGTTCCTTTTCTCTAGAAATGCTGTCTGACCCGCTGAGTTACTCCAGCTTTATGTGTCTATCTTCAGTATGAATATCTATTTCTCTAACTTCAAGTAACCCATGCATCCCCTCTCTCTCTCCTTCCCTCTCCCACCCTAATCGTCATACTAGTTACATTGTCATCCTGCTGAGTTCTCTGTTTGGATCACTCGTTATCACCTTCCCCACAGCCAACAATGGACCGTTGTGAGCTCCACCTTTCCTTGATCATCGTTGCTTTTTGTGTATCTTTCATTCATTTGTTCTATGTACCTTCCATATCTCTCATTTCACTTTTCCCCTGACCCTCAGTCTGAAGAAGGGTCTTGACTTATTGAAGATAGACACAAAAATCTGGAGTAACTCAGCGGGACAGGCAGCACCTCTGGAGAGAAGGAATTGGTGACATTTTGGGTCGAGACCCTTCTTCAGTCGATCTGAAGAAGGGTCTCAACCCGAAACGCAGAGATGCAGCATGTCCCGCTGAGTTACTCCAGATTTTTGTGTCTATCTTTGGTTTAGATCAGCATCTGCAGTTCCTTCATATGCATCTTGACATGCTGAATTTTCTTTTGCTGTTTATTATGGGTTTAGCGAGTACCATGTTTACATATCTATTGTGCCGCTGCAAGTAAGAATTTCATTTTTCCGTTTCGGGACATATGGCAATAAAACACTCTAAACTCTTGATATAGGCCCCACCTAATCAAATAATTATAGAAATATAAGCATTTGATTTAGTTTTTAGATTTAGAGATACAGCGCAGAAACAGGCCCTTCGGCCCACCGGGTCCGCGCCGCCCAGCGATCCCCGCTAACACTATCCTACACCCACTAGGGACAATTATTTTTTACATTTGCCCAGCCAATTAACCTACATACCTGTACGTCTTTGGAATGTGGGAGGAAACCGAAGATCTCGGAGAAAACCCACACAGGTCACGGGGAGAACGTACAAACTCCGTACAGACGGCGCCCGTAGTCAGGATCGAACCTGAGTCTCCGGCGCTGCATTCGCTGTAAGGCAGCAACTCTACCGCTGCGCCACCGTTTGTCCCACGGACAGGAGTACTCAATGAGCAAGAACAGACAAAGTAAATATGATGTACAATGCAGGGGAAGAATGTTTTTACGATGGGGATATAGTGAAACGAAGCTGTGTTAAGCTGTGGGGAAAAGATCAGAAAGGATTCTGAGAGGTATTGATGAATATTTACAGAATCCCCAGTGTGGACTTCTGGCTGGCACCATTTGGTCAATTGATCGATCTCACTTCTATAGATCGCTGGAAAACATTTTGACCATCAACCTCTGCATTGCTTGTCATAATATTCAAAGAGTTTGAAGGCTTCTGCAGTATTCAGAATCAATGACATGACTTTTTAAAATATATAAATTGAATTAGATATTCCAAGCACTTCATTGGGTCCGCACTATGAAGCAGGTTCAGGGTGGCACAATGCCGCTGTCTCACAGTGCCAGAGTCCCAGGTTTGATCTTGACCTCGGATGCTGTCTGTATGGTATTTGTACGTTCTCCCTGTGACCGCATTGGTTTCCTCCGGATGCTCTGGTTTCCTCCCACATCCCAAAGGCATGCGGGTTTGTAGGTTAATTGGCCCTCTGTAAAATTGCCCCCTAGTGTGTAGGGAGTGGATCCAAAATTGTGATAACATAGAACGAGTGCGAACGTTGGTCGATGAAGGGTGTGGACTCGATGGGCCGAAGGGCCCGTTTCCATATTTTATCTTTCGATCAATCTTTCAAACAATACAGGCACTGTGTTGGTTTAGCAAGTTAGTGCAGTGAAATGCACTTACAGTATCAACTTTGAAAAGACATTTGGCCAAGCACATGGATAAGAAAGGTGTGATATGGGACATATATAGGGCATCTCAGTTGGCATGGACAAGTTGGGCAGAAGGGCCTGTTCCTGCGCTGGATGACTATTAGGGATCAGCCAAGATTGAATGGCAGAGTAGACGATGGGCCGAATGGCCTAATTCTACTCCTATTCCTTATGACCTTATGCCAATGTTTCTTTGGATGTCTCAGTTGTTTAAAACAAATGTTTGGTGGAAGACACATTGATGTCCAGAAAAGGAACAACCTGGCATTTCCCCAATTTCTCTGGCTTTACTCTGATATTACGGAAGACATTGTGGAAAAGAAACCGCCAGGCATCAGTTTGTGTCGGGCTCCAGACCCAGAGGTGAACAAGCAGCACTCTGATTATGTGAAATTCTAACTGCATTTCCAAAGAATCAAAATTACTGGACCAGGTAAAAAGGAATTTGTAGAGGAAGGGTCATGACCTGAAATGTCACCCATTCTTTCTATCCAGTGATGCTGCCTGTTCCGCTGAGTTACTCCAGCACTTTTGTCTCTCTTTAGTTAAAAAGATTAGGCTCTGTGTCTGGAGTGGATTTGCCAGTCTCCGTTTTTGAATATGAGTACTTTGTTCTCACACTCACTTGCTAATGATCTATTACACTTGAAAGGCTTCTTGGTAAATGAGTAGGTTATGTTCTACCATTACCTGAGAAAGTATATGACCTTTTCAGAACCTTCTAGAATCTCTAAATAGAAGCACCTGGTGAACCATTCCCTTTGGCTATCGATGAGACAAGCGCACAGTTAAACCAGAATGATTTCTCAGAGATTCATGTAAAGATTGAACTTCTTTTTTAAAGTAGTAGAAACAAGGAACTGCAGATGCTGGTTTACAAAACAAAAAGACACAAGGTGCTGGAGTAACTCAGTGAGTCAGGCTCCATCCCTAGAAAACATGGATAGGTGACATTTCAGGTCAGGGCCCTTGTTCAGACTTTGGCCATCTCTGTTGGTTAATGTTTGATCAGTACATGTAGATTTGATCCACACAAGATATTTTTGTTCTTCAAAGAGCAATACTGATTAAGATCCAGCTCGCATTCTGCCAACTAATCTGAATCTCACATCTTCTTCCACCAGACCTGGCACAAATGAGTCAACCTTCTACGAAAACATAATTTAATTTTATAAATATCTCCAAATTAAGATTCACCATTGCATTGAAGGAAATATTGAGTTCTCTTTTAAATTCATTAAATTTTCCCATCTTTACTTCTTCCTAATTTCTGTGCCTACCCACATCCCACAGAATTCACTTCCAATTCTTGCTGGCAATGTCTGTTTGATCTCACCTATGCCCATTTGAAATGCTTCCGTCGATCTCTGTTTAAGTTAAGATGCTAACTGGTTGTGACATTACCTTTTGTACCACACGACTGAAGCTGTGCCGCTCAAATACTTCCACTTGCGTGGCCCAAGTTTAAGCATGGTATGCACAGATAAGACACTCATTTAATTTATTTTGCATTGACTGCAAGTTCTCTTTCACTAAAGACAAAACCAATTAGCCCATAGTACCCCGTGTAAGTTAAGTTTATTATTAAACTATGTACAGTTTACGCTACAAACACCTCTTTTTTTTGTTGCTGGAAAGCAATTCTTGACTATGCAAAGACTTGATTAAGTTTAATTGTATTCAGTAAACTCACTTGGGTCTGTGGGCTTTCCAACCTAAATGTATGTGTTGAGTACTGAATGTTCCTGGCAGCTTTTAAAATATGCATATGTTTCACATTACATAACATCTGCAGAAATTATGTTGTGTAAATTTTTAATGCTGAATATTATATTGTAGGATTTGTGAAATTTGTGAAGCCAGACAGCATTTCGTTGACTTGCTTAACTGTGGTTTTAACATCTGACTATTGTTGCCATCCCTGATGTCAAAATTAGAATAGTCAGTTTTAAGTAAAAAGCATTTGCTGAATCTTGATTTTGCGGAAAAAAACAACACCGATAAGTTCAATTTACACCGCGCTCTTAAAAGAACAAAATTTCCTTCAAATGAAATGTTACAAAACAAATGACTCTTGCCAAGTTAAATAACACAAAGTTAAGTGAATAAAGGCTTGCATAAAGATGCAAGGAGAGATAGATAGATAGACAGACAGACAGGCAGATAGATGGACGCAGGGAGGGACAGACAGAGGGAGGGAGGGAGGGACGGAGGAGGGAGGGAGGGACAAATGGACGGAGGGAGGGACGGAGGAGGGAGGGATGGACGTTTAAAATTATGAGGTGTTTTTCGATTAACCCAAAGTGGAAGACAATACACTAACCATTACTGCTGAACAAAGTATCATAGCGTTACAAAAAAGAAATGTTGTGGATTCCAGACTCGACAGTCTCTAAAATAGAAAGATATATAGCAGGTCTGGCAGAACCTGAGGAGAGAGCATATTTTTAAGATCAATAATTTTCCATCAGTTCAGTTCAGATGAAATATCATTGACCTGAGTTACTCCCTTTGAAATAGTGCATGGTCATTCTTTTGAACATTAGTTTGGGGCCTTGGTTTCATGCCTCATTTGCCAGTCAGTCCTTCTGACCGCACAGTGTTCCTTTCCACAGCTCACCACGGGAGAGGCATCAGCAAAACTCAAAGGCACAACCTTCAGAGAGCAATGTGAAAATAGCCACTAAGCTTGCAATTATTTCCTGCCACACCAACCGCTAAAAGAGGAACAATGAAGTGAACAATTGTAATGAGTATCTAATTGTTTTTACATTCCCCAATTTGAATGAGATAGTGAATATACCACATAAATCTTCAATGAGACTGAAGAAGGGTCTCGACCCGAAACGTCACCCATTCCTTCTCTCCAGAGATGCTGCCTGTCCCGCTGAGTTACTCCAGCTTTTTATGTCTATCTTTGGTTTAAACCAGCATCTGCAGTTCCTTCCTACATAAATCTTGAATTGCTCCTCGCAGGAAATATTTATTTAATTAGGCATCATAATGCAGGCATCGTTTAGATTATTGTCCTTCACTAATTGCTCTGGATTGAGCGAGCAGACCCAACTTCTGCCTTTTGAACCAGACTGGGTAAGAGTGGCAGATTTCCTTCCTTTTCTTAAGGCCTTTAGTAAACCAAAAGATGTTTCTCACATCCCCCATCACCTTGTTTGTCCCCCCCCTCCCCCTCCCTCTCTCACACACTGTAACCCTCCCTAGTGATCACCCCTTCCCTTCATCTGTTCATGTCATAGGAGCAGAATTAGGCCATTTGGCCCATCAAGTCTGTCTTTCAATCATGGCTGATCTATCTCTCCCTCCTAACCCCATTCTTCAGCCTTCTCCTTATCACTTTTTACACCCTTACGAATCAAGAATCTGTCAATCTCCACCTTAAAATTATCCAATGATTTGGCCTCCACAGCATCGGTGGCACTGAAATTCATAGATTCACCTCCCTTTGACTAAAGAAATTCCTCATCATTTCCTTTCTAATGATGCGTCCTTTTATTCTGAGGCTGTGCCCTCTGGTCCTAGACTCTCCCACTAGTAGAAACATCCTCTCCACATCCACTCTATCCAGGCCATTGCCATTATTCACATCTGCCACCACCGCTCTTTATTCAGTCCCACTCTTTGACTCCCTTTCCTATCAGGTTCTAGTCTGTAGCTTTTTTGTTCCTCCACTTATCACCTCCCAATCTCTGTTTCTCTCTCCCCATTCCTCCCACCTGACTCCAATCTGCTAATCAACCCATCTTCTCCTCTGCCCACTCATCACTCCCTAGCTCTTGCCCCACACATCTCCCCCATCTCTTTATACTGGCAACTTCCCCACTACTCCCACTGTCTAGATGAAGATTCTTGACCAGAAACGTTGGCTGCCCATCTCCCATCACAGATGTAATGGCTGTACGGAGCCTTACCCTCAACAACTTCTCCTTCGATTCCTCCCACTTCTTCCAAATCCAAGGCGTAGCTATGGGCACTCGCATGGGCCCCAGCTATGCCTGCCTCTTTGTAGGGTACGTTGAACAATCACTGTTCCAGGCATATACTGGCCCTATCCCTGACCTCTACCTCCGCTACATTGACAACTACATCGATGCTACCTCCTGCACCCATGCAGAACTCACTAACTTCATCAACTTCACAACTAATTTTCATCCTGCACTCAAATTCACTTGGACCATTTCCGACATCTCCCTACCATTTCTAGATCTCACCATCTCCATCACCGACTATAGACTGACATCTATTACAAAGTCACTGACTCCCATAGCTATCTCGACTACGCTTCTTTCCATCCTACACTTCTTCCTGTAAAGACTCTATCCCCTACTCTCAATTCCTCCGTCAACGCCGCATCTGTGCCCAGGATGAGGTTTTCCATACCAGATCATTGGAGATGTCCTCATTCTTCCATTATAGATGAGGCTCATTAGGTCTCCTCAATATCCTGCAGCTCCGCTCTTGCTCCCCCTCCCCCCATTCGTAACAAGGACAGAGTCCCCATTATCCTCACCTTCCACCCCATCAGCCGTCACATACAGCATATAATCCTCCAACATTTTTGCCACCTCCAACGGGATCCCACTACTGATCACATCTTCTCATCTCCACCCCTTTCTGCTTTCTGCAGAATTGTTCCCTCCACAATGTAAGGGGTTTCTGCGCCGAGCTTTCGCCCGACCTAGGGTCCCCGTGCCTTGCTCTGATCCCTTGACCAGGCCGCGCACACTGGTTCCCCCTGAGTGGTTCGACCCACTCACCCCCTACGGTTCTAGACACTGGACTTAGATGCAGGAGCGTTTATAGTGCAGAAAAATTCAACCAGACCAGATTTGAAAACCAGGGTTTAAATGAAAAGGCTTTTATTCAGCACTTGGGACTATTGTCCATGAATACTTATACAGTTCTATAATACATGTCTATAAAACACATACCGAATCACACGAATACTTATAACTATGAATCATAAAACACACAGTTCACAAGACATATACCCGAATACCCTTTTGGCTGAAAACTTAAAAACACACAGTTCCACGAGACATATATCCGAATACCTTCTTCGCTGAATTCTTGAAACACACAGTTCCACAAAACATATACACGAATACCCTTTTACTTATGAATTCTTAAACACAGTTCTGCAAGACACATACACGACTGTAAGATGGGGAACGTACGACGCATCGCAACCTTGACCAACACATATTTTAATACACACCCAACATTTATTCACAACCACCCTCCACTCTACACTAAACTATGTCCAGGATATGTAGGATTTGGAGTGCATGCTCACCATGGGGCTATTACTGGGGTTACTGGCTGTTCGTTTTGCAGTATTTCTTCTCGAGTTGCGTGCCTGTTCCTCTCTCTTGCATCCGTTCTTCTTTCCGACTTTCTTCTTGACTTCAGTTGACTTCGAACCCGGTTTTCTCTGCGCTTCTTGACTGTGTCCGTCTTAACTTGCCTGCTTGCGTTCCCTGCAGGTTTTCTTCTCGAGTTGACTTAACTTTTTCACCCAAAAGTAGTGGCCAGTTATACTGTTTCTGACCCGTCCTATCTCCCGCCAGATCTTGGAATCTCTTTGTTCAAAAAGATATGTATGAGGTTTTCTTCTGATCTGCGCTTATGTTCGGGGATACCGGGGATGGTCAGACGGTGTAAATTGGGATTTCATTGTGAGGTGATGGGTGTTAACTGGTTTCCCATCACCTACCAGGTAGTTTTCTATGGGCTATTGTGCCCCCTCACTGAGATGAACTGTTTAGGTCGGCTTGGGGCATTGTGAGTATGCTGATGTCAGCGCCCCAGTGTCTGGACTCCGACCTGGTTTCGTAGGTTTCTGCATGGCCAATACCCATCCTTTGATCTGGCCGTGGCTTTGCAGAAACCTAGAGACTGGGTTGTGAGGTTTTTTACCTTTTGTGGCTGGTCACGAGGTCCTGCAGCCATTTTAGGACCCACGGATTGTGACATCCTTTGTTAATCTGACCGCAGCCTTTCTCCGCTATCAGCCCCAGTCTCTCGTTTAAAATGTCCAAACTGCAGCTCTTTGGTATTGTGTTGCTTTCCAAATGAGGGAAAACTTTTCAAATCTTACAGTCCCTCCTGTTGATTTGCATAACCCCAGCTTATCGAATCAATTAAATAATGTGGTTGAGCAATGTTTTCCCGATTCTCCATATCCAGACCCCTGAGGTTTTAACTAAACTAGTGTTTCATTGCGAACGTACAGTCCCCATCTTAGGCTGACCTTTACTGTCCGTGTCCCGGGCAAAACTATATTACAAAGTATGTACATTTTCATGTCAGACACATACACCTACACCTTGTCCCAGGCCGATGCCTCCGCCATCCTCCTACTGGTGTCAGCTGTAATGTAGGACATGAAAACAACACAACAGCAAAACGATACATTTTGTACATTTCTTCACAATTACTCTTGATACAAATTTGAAGAAGACAATACAAAAACCTAGTTTATACAAATTTTAAAAGGGGACAATATAAAACACAGTCTACTCGGTGCGGAGGGGGGGGGGCACGTCCTCCTAGCAGCTTGCGGCTGGGTCCTGCTCGCCCACCCGCACGTAACGGTCTCTCCATTCCCCTTGATGTACTCGGTTATTGAGGTGCTGCCCTCTTTTACATTTTTCCCTTAGTGGTTTTTGGGCACTCACCCTCCTGTGCTACTGCCAGTGGAACTGTGGGAGGTGTCATGCGTGGTCGTGTGATGAGTTCAGTGGCGTTTACCCGGATCGGGGAAAGGGGGACCCCACAAGCCCGCGAGCTAACATCCCACCTCATCCCCTTACCATCATCCTGCCACTGTCTCTGGAAAAATATGCTGTTGCCCGTGGGGCAACGATACCTCGAACCCCACATACACATATAAATCCCCTCATCCGGTTCCCACCATTTGTCCCAACACACACTCAACTGTTTTTTAGTCCCAGAAATAGTCCTGTGAGTGTCGTTGTTAAGTCTCTCCCACTCAACAGTGGAGTTGGCCATTGTCCGGCTTGTTTTCCTTAGCTACCACCGCCTGCTCGCAGGGACCTTCCCCGTGCATAACAGGCAGATCATTTTGCCAACGGTGGCGCTGATCTTTTGGACGATGATCTTGATTCTCGGGCACAATAATGAAGCGTCCCGATAAGCAAAACCTGGGGCGCTGGAATACTCTGAAGAGTTCGATCCCAGCCACCCCGGCCACCGGCCTTCATGGAAGTAAACTGCGGTCTCCTCCGCTTCTCTCCTTCCAGTCCCATCGGTCGCGATGGGAGCCGTGTCCCCGGAGCAGCCGTAGACGATGATGTCCTTGGTGCGGCCCCGATAGGTCCACCCACATCCGATCGCCGTGGCAAAGATCCACCATACGAGTGCCTCCTTCCACTCCAGAAAACAGATAAAGAAGAATGGTATAGCCAGCCTCTTGGGGAGCGCTTGGCTTTGTTAAACGCCTCTGCGGGCGGGTCTCTTGACCCCCAGCCTGCACCCCACACCCACACATCCTGGACGCATCAACTTTATTTAAACGCTAACTATCCCCACAAAACTTATCTTAAATAGCTTATCCTTATCAAAAATAGCTTATCCTTATCTAAAATACCTATCCTTATCTATATTACCTAAAATATCTTAAATAGCTTATCCTTATCTAAAATAGCTTATCCTTATCTAAAATACCTATCCTTATTTATATTATCTGAAATATAATACAGTGCCGCCTTCCCAGGGCGGCTCAGCTAATCCCTGTCAGGGCTGCAGCAGTTCGTCTCCTGCGGCTGCACCACGCTGTCTCCCACCTTTGATCCTCCGCAGCCTGTCGCTGTCTGGCGGGGGCTAGGTCCCCTCCGGGACGTAAGCTCCCTCCTTCCTACTTGGCTCCCGTACCTCGGGGCGTGATTGACCTCTGGCCAAAACTTCCTAAGTTGGGGTTTCCTGCTGGACCTACGGAGGATCACCTTAGACACTGCCCCCTGGACAGCCTGGCTGAGGACCGGTTCCTGCCATGCCGCAGCTCGGGTACCCCCCGCAGCTGCCGACCCTGGCCCCGCCTCATCCAGCTCTGCCCCCTTGGTGCTGGGTATACCCGCGGCATCCGGCCTCACTCTACCTGTATCTACAGGTGGTGAGCCTTCGCTCGCTACCTCCGCCTTCCTGGTGCTTGAGTCGGGGACGTTACTGTTGTCCCCCTCCGACTCCTCTTCCTCCGTAATGGGATCCAGCCCCTGGTCGAGCTGATCAGGCTCTTCCTTGTCCGAATCCCACCCAAAACGCAAGACTCTCCATTCCTGGAGAATGTCCTCCCCCCTCACGCAGGCAACCTTACCTGTCTGCGTGGCCTGCCTCCTTCTTGGCTGTGAACGCGCGCCAGCCTGTTCCTTCCCTGTGAACCCCGCCAGTGCGAAAGGGACCCCCGTGGACAGGGGAGAGTCAAAGGGTTCCTCTGTGTGGACCATGGAGCATGAAGCCCCCGTGTCCAACAGATAACTGCCCCTTTGCCTCTCCACTACCATCTCCACAAGCGGTCTCTTCCACGCATCGTAGCGGAGAGGACACAGATAGGCAGGCTGCGTGGGCTGATGTCATTGGGGAATGTCCAGTGCCCCCCTCGCACCCGGGGAGCCGGTAGCGACTGCCACCTTCCCCTGGGCGGCCATGAGGAACTGCATCACCTCGATCATCGTTTCGATGATCTCGGGCTTAACTGGGACCTCGGTGCGCTGGGTGGTGCCAACCCTATCTTCCTTGGTGTGGGCCCTGCAATCCTTCTGCCAGTGTCCCACCTTACCGCACCTGAAACACTTGGACTGTGCGGTAGGGTTACCCTCCTGTCGCCACTCCTTTTGGGCCAGTGCAGTAGCCTCCGCTACGTACACCTTCCCTTTTACGAGTCGGGTAGACGTACTCCGGGTGTTTCTATAACCTACCGTGAGATGGTCTAAAACCGCCTCCTCCGTGCTATTTGTGGGATCAAACCAGGCTTTCGCCTGCTCCCTGACGGCTGCCAGGCTGTTTGACACCAAGCAACGGAGCCACTGGGCTCTCCCATTCCCGACCAGGACATCCCGCGCGGGGACGTGCGGGCAACTGCTCTGATATACTGTCCACAGTCACGCCGCAAAAACCCTTGGGGGGTTCTCCTTCCATCTGGAGGGTCTTCCCTAATCGGGCAAATGGACCCTCATCGCCTACCCCCAAGACTTCCAGGACCTCGTCCCGCAGGAGATTGTAGGTCCTGGTCCCTCTTTTACTCTCGTCTGAGAGGCATTGGAGGATCGAGCTGTCTAGGGAGAACAGCAACATTTTTGCCCGTTCTCCCTCGTCGCAACCGTTGATAGCGGCGGTTTGCTCGATCTCCCTGAAATGCAGCGAAGGGTCCCCTGATTCGGACAATTTAATTACATGTCCGATCATAGCTCTTAACTGCTGGGAGCTGTGGGGCACCACGATCTCGCTCTGAATGGGTCCGGCGTCCCCATTCTCCGTGGGGGGTCCCCGTCTGGTTTCCAGGACCGGGCACATGGGTGCCGGTGCCGAGTATTCTACCGGGAGCTCCTCTCTCTCTCTTTCCCCTACACTACCCCTTTTCCAGGATGCCTCGTAGCTAGGGGAATTGTGGAGTCTGGGGGCTGAAGCCACCATGGTCTTTCTAGGGATCGGAACCGGGACCTTCGCACCCGCTAGTGACTGGCCCGCGGGGGTGTTCATCAAACAGACCAGCCCGCTTGCTTTATTTAAAGCACCCCGCAGACCCTCTATCTCCTGCAGGCAGGCCCCGTGGTCGGCCCCTTCCGACCTGTCCTCCAAAACCATTTTATAGGCTGCCCTAACTCCCTTAAGTTTCTCTTCCTGGGTCTCCAGCTGGTGGCTCAGGGAAGCGCACTGCTCCCTGAGCTTGCCCTTACTGCGCATAGCCTCAGTGATCTGACACTCCATCAGCTCTACCCTGGCTTCGTGGCGGTTGGTCACGACCCGGCGCTCCTTGTTTAAAGAGTCCAGAGCCTCAATCAACTGGTTCCCACCCGCAGCCTTCTCCTCTACCTCCTCCTGAAGGTCCCTGATCTGGGCTGCCTGTGCCACAACCACACGGTCCAAAAGCTGGACCTGCTTTTTATAGGAAGTCAGCCAGACCGCCTTCTCTACAGATTTCTTATGGGCTGTACTGGCCGTCCACCGGATTGCTGCATCCAGTGGGCGCTTGTCATCTAGTAACGCACACATCCATTGTTTGGTGATATTCACCTAACTAAACACATAGTCCGTAATGCGCTCGTCCATTATGTCCCTAGTTTTAAAATCCTTTTCTGGTACACTATCATCCTGCTGCCAGTGCCCCTTCGTGGTCACCATTATCTGTAAGGGGTTTCTGCGCCGAGCTTTCGCCCGACCTAGGGTCCCCGTGCCTTGCTCTGATCCCTTGACCAGGCCGCGCACACTGGTTCCCCCTGAGTGGTTCGACCCACTCACCCCCTACGGTTCTAGACACTGGACTTAGATGCAGGAGCGTTTATAGTGCAGAAAAATTCAACCAGACCAGATTTGAAAACCAGGGTTTAAATGAAAAGGCTTTTATTCAGCACTTGGGACTATTGTCCATGAATACTTATACAGTTCTAGAATACATGTCTATAAAACACATACCGAATCACACGAATACTTATAAATATGAATCATAAAACACACAGTTCACAAGACATATACCCGAATACCCTTTTGGCTGAAAACTTAAAAACACACAGTTCCACGAGACATATATCCGAATACCTTCTTCGCTGAATTCTTGAAACACACAGTTCCACAAAACATATACACGAATACCCTTTTACTTATGAATTCTTAAACACAGTTCTGCAAGACACATACACGACTGTAAGATGGGGAACGTACGACGCATCGCAACCTTGACCAACACATATTTTAATACACACCCAACGTTTATTCACAACCACCCTCCCCTCTACACTAAACTATGTCCAGGATATGTAGGATTTGGAGTGCATGCTCACCATGGGGCTATTACTGGGGTTACTGGCTGTTCGTTTTGCAGTATTTCTTCTCGAGTTGCGTGCCTGTTCCTCTCTCTTGCATCCGTTCTTCTTTCCGACTTTCTTCTTGACTTCAGTTGACTTCGAACCCGGTTTTCTCTGCGCTTCTTGACTGTGTCCATCTTAACTTGCCTGCTTGCGTTCCCTGCAGGTTTTCTTCTCGAGTTGACTTAACTTTTTCACCCAAAAGTAGTGGCCAGTTATACTTTTTCTGACCCGTCCTATCTCCCGCCAGACCTTGGAATCTCTTTGTTCAAAAAGATATGTATGAGGTTTTCTTCTGATCTGCGCTTATGTTCTGGGATACCGGGGATGGCCAGACGGTGTAAATTGGGATTTCATTGTGAGGTGATGGGTGTTAACTGGTTTCCCATCACCTACCAGGTAGTTTTCTATGGGCTATTGTGCCCCCTCACTGAGATGAACTGTTTAGGTCGGCTTGGGGCATTGTGAGTATGCTGATGTCAGCGCCCCAGTGTCTGGACTCCGACCTGGTTTCGTAGGTTTCTGCATGGCCAATACCCATCCTTTGTTCTGGCCGTGGCTTTGCAGAAACCTAGAGACTGGGTTGTAAGGTTTTTTACCTTTTGTGGCTGGTCACGAGGTCCTGCGGCCATTTTAGGACCCACAGATTGTGACATCCTTTGTTAATCTGACCGCAGCCTTTCTCCGCTATCAGCCCCAGTCTCTTGTTTAAAATGTCCAAACTGCAGCTCTTTGGTATTGTGTTGCTTTCCAAATGAGGGAAAACTTCTCAAATCTTACAACAACTCCCTGGACAACTCGCCCCTTCCCACCCAAACCACCCCCTCCCCAGGTACTTTCCCCTGCAACCGCAGGGGATGCAACACCAGTCCTTTTACCTCCTCCCTTGACTTCATCCAAGGACCCTGACAGTCTTTCCAGGTGAGGCAGAGGTTCACCTGCACCTCCTCCAACCTCATCTACTATAACCACTGTTCTAGGTGTCAACTCCTGTACATCGGCGAGACCAAGCGCAGAATCGGCGATCGTTTCGCCGAACACCTCCGCTCAGTCCGCCTTAACCTACCTGATCTCCCAGTTGCTCAGCACTTCAACTCCCCCTCCCATTCCTAATCTGACCTTTCTGTCCTGGGCCTCCTCCATTGTCAGAGTGAGGCCCAGCACAAATTGGAGGAACAGCACCTCATATTTCACTTGGGTAGCTTACACCCCAATGAACATTGACCTCTAACTTCAAATAGCCCTTGCTTTCCCTCTCTCTCCATCCCCTCCCCCTTCCCATTTCTCCCACCAGTCTTACTGTCTCCGACTACATTCTATCTCTGTCTCGCCAACTCCCTTGATATCAGTCTGAAGAAGGGTCTCAACTCGAAACGTCCCCCATCCCTTCTCTCCAGAGATGCTGCTGTCCCGCTGAGTTACTCCAGCATTTTGTGTCTACCTTCGATTTAAACCAGCATCTGTAGTTCTTTCCTACACATGTAGGATGTGAAAGTGGGATAACATGGAACTAGTGTGCGGGTGATCAATGGTCAGCATGGACTCGCCAGCTGAAAGGCCTGTTTGCATGCTGTATCTCTAAACTAAACTAAACTAAAGAATTCCAGGTTTGGTGGTCCAGGTTTGCACTGAGCAAATGCCACACTGCCAGAATTACCATCGTTTGAATAAGACCTTAGATAAAGGCCCTGTCTGTCCTCTTCAGTCCATCCCACGCTACTGTTTCAAAGAAAAGCAAATAAACTACAGATGATATTTATTCCTCACTCAACACGATGGAAAAGCAAGGGATTATTCAATTATTATCACAACACTATGCATCCTTTTTCCTGTATTACTACGGAGAGTTGACTGTGTTAGCTTGCAAGATCTTTACTGAAAGGAACATAAATAGTCCAATATGAATGTGGGTCTTCCTTTTCTCTGTTAAAAATCTAGCATCTGAAATAAACTGCCCAGGGCAGCATGGTGGCACAGCGACAGAGTTGCTGCCTTAGAGCGCTTGCAGCACCGTAGACCCAGGTTCGATCCCGACTACAGGTGCGTCTGTACGGAGTCTGCACGTTCTCCCCGTGACCTGCGTGGATTTTCTCCGAGATCTTCGGTTTCTTCCCACACTCTAAAGATGTGCAGGTTTGTAGGTAAATTGGCTTGGTAAATGTAAAAATGTGTGTAGGATAATGTTGATATGCAGGGATCGCTGGTTGGTGCAGTATCTCTAAAACTAAAAAGATGAAGTTGTGTGCCAGTTAAGGCTGGTTGGGGGCAGGGAAGAGTAGATGAGAAGTGCCAAATTGGTCCAAGGTAAGTATGAACTTACAAGGACCTCAATCCAATGCAGAGACATTAATATCCAGTCAGGCCCAGGGGACGCCCAACAACAGTTGCTCCTGCCAATTTCCCCCTTGTGTTCCAAAAGGAGCAGTCCACGGGCAATTGTGTCGTCACTTGAGCAACTGGCATTATTGTGCAAGAGGGAAGCCATCTTGGAACACCCAGTCAAATTTCTGTAGTCAGATAAAACCACATAGAACCCACCTGGTTATTGTTTAACACTGGGGAGTAAAAAGCATCGTTCAATCAAATTTCCAGACTTTACTGATTTTTGGGCCATTTCTGCCCCTAGCCATCAATGTCTTGAGCGTTTCTTTCCCTACACTGTATTTCTGTTCAATCTGGTGCTTGTTAGTGGTGATGGATCTATTCTATAGGAGGGTTGTAAAAAAACAGTGTTCTTTGATCAGAACCCGTCGCACAATGTACTTTCCTTTGGTTAGTGTGAGTCTGCTAAGAGGCTGATCCAAGAATCACGTTCCAGATTACATCTTTGTAAGGTTTCTTACGTTAAACCAGAGACTAGATTTTAAATGCTTTTTAATTGCTTCATTACTTCCAAGGCAGAACTATGGAATGTTCTGAGACTGTGAAAGGCACTGTAGAGTTATAAATTTGTTCTTTTTTTTAATCATATCATATCATATCATATATATACAGCGCGGAAACAGGCCTTTTCGGCCCACCAAGTCCGCGCCGCCCAGCGATCCCCGTACATTAACACTATCCTACACCCACTAGGGACAATTTTTACATTTACCCAGTCAATTAACCTACATACCTGTACGTCTTTGGAGTGTGGGAGTGTGGGAGGAAACCGAAGATCTCGGAGAAAACCCACGCAGGTCACGGGGAGAACGTACAAACTCCTTACAGTGCAGCACCCGTAGTCAGGATCGAACCTGAGTCTCCGGCGCTGCATTCGCTGTAAAGCAGCAACTCTACCGCTGCGCTACCGTGCCGCCCATGACTGGTAAAACTGCTGGAGTCTCGGTTCATTTCTATCAAATTTTCAGTCAACATGTTCCCAGTGAGTAACTGGCCTTAAGTTTTTTATTTGTTCCATAAAATCTGCCTGATCCTGCCCTAAAGATGCAGGCAGCATTGCTAGCATGTGCGAAGGGAGACACTGTGGTACAGCGGTAGAGATACGTCTCTCTTCAGTGTACTGGCCAACATTAAAGGGACAACACAGACACAAAATGCCAGAGTAACTCAGTGGGTCAGGCAGCGTCTCTGGAAAAAAGGATAGGTGACGTTTCAGGTCACAATCCTTCTTCAGATGTCAAGAATGAAGTATCATTGTTCATTGTCACATGCACCGAGAACAGAACAATGACATTCTGACTTGCAGCTGCTCTGCAGGTCTGTATACACAATACACACAGGTGATATATAATAAATAAAAATTCAAGAAATGAATACCTCAATACTAGTGCAAAAAACTCAAAAGTTCTATGTGCAGCCAAGGACAGTCCATAGAAGTTCACAGTTGAGGTGAATGTTGTGTAGTAATGTTTAAGAGCCTGATGGTTGTTGGGAAGAACCTATTCCTGAACTTGGTTCATGGTTTTCAGACTTCCCAATGGTGTGAGTGAAACGAGAGTGTGGACAGGGTGATGTGGGCCTTTGATGATACAGGCTGACTTGCACAGACAGTGCAAGTACATCCTTTAACAGCCCGTCCCATAACAACATTATTATTAAACGGCAGCTTATCCAACAATTATCACATTGCACTTACAGTAATCTCACTGTGAGGTAAATGGCTATCATGTTTCATACCTTGCAAATGAACTCACTGGCTGTAAAAGCATCTGAAAATCATGAAAGGTGCTGTATGAATGGTTATTATAATGGGCTTTTATAAAAGGTAATACTGGCCTCAAGTGGAAGAAGAAGGATAGAACAGCAATGGTAACTGATGGTTAAATGGCAAAGAAAATCTATCACAAGTCTTCTTGGGCTTAATATTGCTCCAACATTCTTGTGAGCTTTGATTCACTCAATCCACAAAATGAAACCAATATTCAATGAACTGAACTGCAAAATCTTGATTCAACCAAGCAGATGTTTGTCCAAATGGTAACATTGTACAATTTTTATCTCAAGTTATTGTAGAATTTAATGGCTTCTTGCAAACTCTCAAAAGTTTCAGAGATAATACACTTGAGTGTGGCTATTGAGTGTTCTCACGGTGGGAAAGATGAAAATCACTACACCTGGTAACTTTGAAAGTGATCCAGATGACAGGCACAGGAAGAATGCAGTCAATCCCACTGAATAGAACTCCTCCAAATGCACTGCCTAGATTTACTTGCAAGGAAAACTTATTTGGCCAAGATACCTCA
Source organism: Rhinoraja longicauda (assembly GCF_053455715.1). NCBI lineage: Eukaryota > Metazoa > Chordata > Chondrichthyes > Rajiformes > Arhynchobatidae > Rhinoraja > Rhinoraja longicauda. The sequence goes on along the minus strand of NC_135977.1, from coordinate 23,509,635 downwards.
AAGTTCCCATTCCGAGGATAGTGAAAGTAGCAGGAAGGGAAATTGAAGAGCAATACCTTGCGATGCTTTCATAAATGAATGAATGAATGTTTATTGGCCAAGTATGTACACATACAAGGAATGTGCCTTGGTGCTCCGCTCGCAAGTAACAACACGAACATACAGTAAACAATTAAGAGTAAGCATAAAAAATTAAGAATACAACATTACAGTTGAGTGAAATAAACCAAAGCAAAAAGAGACTACAGACTTTTGGTTATTGAGTAGAGCTACTACTCGTGGGAAAAAAAGCTGTTTTTATGTCTTATTGAATTCTTATTCCCAGGGATCTACATTTTCAAAAACCTTGGCCATCAGGATCTACCTATATACATGTTTGTAGGTTAATTAGCTTCAGTAAAAAAATGTTAATTGTTGGTGTGTAGGATAGTGCTCGTGTACAGGGTGATTGTTGGTCGGCACAGACTTGGTGGGCCAAAGGGCCTGTTTCTGCGCTGTATCTCTAAATGAAACCCATTATTACCTTTAATTCCAATATGCTTATGATACCATTAATTCTAAACATTGTTTTATCCTAGAGGAACAAGCATACTATGTGGTTGTTTATGCAAACAAATGACAATAATGAGCTAATTCATTCACCGCTGTTCAGACCCACCCTCTATCTAAACCCTTCTCATGCCTTTTGCATTATGTCTCGCTAAATCCCCATTGCCCAATATTCATTATGACGCATTGGAAGTTAAAATATATTCCTCTCTGACTTCCTGATACTGTGCAATAGGCAGCACAGTGGTACAGCTGCTGGAGCAGCTGCCTCACAGCTCCTGAGACCTGGGTCCGATCCTGACCTCGGGTGCTGTCTGTGTGGAGCTTGCACGTTCTCTTTGTGACCGCGTTGGTTTTCTCCAAGTGCCCCATTTTCCTCCCATGTCCCAAAGACGTGCAGATTTGTAGGTTCATTACCTTCCGTAAATTACCCCGGGTGTGTAGGGAGTGGGTGCAACAGTGAATAACATAGAAGTGGTGTGAATGGCCAGCATCGACAGCCAGCATGGATCTGGTGGGCCAAAGGGCTAATTTCCATGCTGTACCTCCAAACTAAACTGAATGAAACTAAAGAATGAATAGTGGAGGAAAGGGTTTTAAGAGAAGCCCTGACAAAGTGATACACTTATATACTCACCCTAACAACTTAAGAATGAAAATGATGCATTTTTGTTTCTATGAGTGATTTATGAGCACTTAGATAAATAGTCAATCAACCAGTCTTTAAAATCTACAAAATGATACATTTCAGAAACAAGCCTTTGTAGTCATCCACTTGAGGAGAGTTTAGTTATCTTGGGTCATAAATCAATAATTCTCTTTTCAAGTGTTGGGGAAATCCCATGTCACCGCCCTGTCAGTGTGCAAGGCTGCTCTGTGAGAATTCCTTTGATAATCTATAGCACTCACTAAATTCAGCTTATGATCTCCAGGTTCATCATGCAATCTCTGTATGTTCAAATGACAAATCATTCAGCAAACAGTGCAGATGGGTGTGGGCCACACTGCTGCCTCAGGGAGTTGGCATGAAACTATTTGATGTTACGTACCTAAACTGTTAAAGTGATTACTCAACTCCCTGCATTTGAACGTGCTGTTGCTGTCAGAGTGCTTTGAATGACTTGTAAGAATTACAAGTGCTATCATTCCATATGAACAAGATTCTTAATGATTTCATCTCACGATATTGACGAGTGCAAAAGTCATTCTAGATGGTTGATTGATTGATTGATACTTTATTGTCACATGGACCAGATACAGTGAAATTCTTTGATTTGCACACAGTACACAAGTATGCAAAGGGTCGCCACATATAGGGCGCTGACAAAGTTGCAGAAGTATGCAATATAGTCCCAATGGTCCCTCTTCCTTCTCCGGGTGCTGTTAAGAGCTCAGCAGGTTAGGCAGCATCTGTGGAGGGAATGGACAGGTGATGTTTAGGGTCAGGTCCCTTCATCAGAGTCTGAAGAATGATCCTGACCTGAAACATCGCCTCTCCGTTCTCTCCACAGATGCTGCCTATCCCATTGAGTTCCTCCAGCACTTTGCATTTTGCTCAAGGTTCCAGCATCTGCAGTTCCTTGTGTCTCCAGGTTGTCAGCTTGTTCACTTGGCCTTGTGAGACAGTGAGGCCAATACATTTCAACGTGCTTTCTCAATGTCACATTAGGATTTGAGAATCATAGGTCTCGGTATTTTTTGGACTTGTTTTATATAGAGACTACCAACATGGGCTTTTTTTGAAACAGCTAGCTCCAACATGCTGTTAAATAGCTGCTGGGTGTTGCAGACAGGAGCTCTGCTCCAACCAAACCAGCCTCTACGCCTCAATAGGAGGATCTGATGCATTAGCGATGTTTAGGTTTATTATTGTCATGTGCACCCAGGATACAGTGACAAGCTTTGTTTTGCATGCTGTCCAATTAACAGAGATAATACTGTTCATAAATACAATGAAGCCGAACTCAAGTACAATAGGTAGAGCAAAGGGGAAGATACACCTCATAGGGGAAGTGCTGAATATTTTTTCTCAGCATTGTCGAGAACTTCCTTGTTGCAACCTGCAGTAATGCCTGCAAGCACTGGAGCGTGAACTGCAGGTCTTCTTCTGAACAGCAGTGCCATTTTTTTTTCTTCTCATGAGACCAACAAACACTGCCCTCTTCCTAAGATGGACACAAAGTGCTGGAGTAACTCACCAGATCAGGCAGCATCTGTGGAGAAAAAAGATGGGTGACGCTTCGGGTCAGAACCCTTCTTCAGACTGACAGTAGGGGGTGGGGGTGGGAGGTGGGGTGTTGAAGAGCTGGAGGTGAGAAAAGGCCAGGACCAAACAGAGCCAGCCACAAATGACGTCGGGCAGGGCGTTGCCTGTTAGGTCCATTGTTAGCGAGGGAAGGTATGATCTGAAGAGAAACAATGTGAAGAATGGTGGAACTGGTAAAACTACTAGGGAGGAGGAAAAGAGGCAAGGAGGGAGGGGAGTTACTTAAAAGTAGAGAATTCAATGTTCATACCACTGGGTTGTAAACCACCCAAGCGAAATATGCCCTCTTCATAAGTTCATAAGTTATAGGAGCAGAATTAGGCCATTCAGTCCAATGGGTCTACTACGCTGTTCAATCATGGCTGATTTATCTTCCCTCTCAACCTCATTCTCCTGCCTTCTCCCCATAACTCCTGTCACACTTACTAATCAAGAATCTGTCCACTATATCCAGGCCTTTCCCCTTGCGTTGTTGCTTCTAAGGACCAAATATGGGCACTGGCCACACTCGTTTACTGGCACCACCCAGCTGGCAGCAGATAAGACTGGCACCAGCTCATCAGTGCCAGAGATGCTTGGCAAGATCAGCTAGCTTTGGTACCAGTGGCATGTATTAGTTGGAGAGAAAACATTCACTACTAGGTGGCTGGACATACTGTACAATAGCCGGCAGAAGCCTAAAGATTCATCATGAAGCCAGAAGAAGCACTCACACATTTACCAAGTTCAATAAATACTCTTACCTTTGCCTTTCGAGCTCAAGTAACCCCTTTAAAGATCTCTATTTGGGCTAAAGGAATTGACTGCAGATACTGGACTAGTAATCCAAAGATCTGAGTACAAATTACAGAAACTGGAATTTAAATTCAGTTAATAATCCAGCATTAATCAAGCAGCACGGTGGCGCTGCGGTAGAGTTGCTGCCTTACAGCTGCAGAGACCCGGGTTCCATCCTGACTACGTGTGCTGCCTGTACGGAGTTCGTACGTTCTCCCCGTGACTGCGTGGGTTTCTTCCGGGTGCTTCGGTTTCCTCCCGACCCAAAACATCATCTATCCATGTTCTCCAGAGATGTTGCCTGACCCACTGAGTTACTAGAGTGCTTTGTGTCTTTTTTGGTAAACCAGCGCCTGCAGTTCCTTATTCTCTCTATAATGAATAGCCCATGTTTTTCCAAGACATTGGCCTCCATTGTAGATTTAGCCAGATTTGCATGAGGCAGGTTAGTCAGTAAAATCAAAGCAAAAACAGGGCTTGTTACTGAGATCATAAATTAAGGTAGCAACATTCCGAGTTAGATTTTTTTTAGATTTAGAGATACAGCGCAGAAACAGGCACTTTGGCCCACCGGGTCCGCACCGCCCAGCGATCCCCGCACACTAACACTATCCTACACCCACTAGGAACAATTTTTACATTTGCCCAGCCAATTAACCTACATACCTGTATGTCTTTGGAATGTGGGAGGAAACCGAAGATCTCGGAGAAAACCCACGCAGGTCACAGAGAGAACGTACAAACTCCATACAGATGGCGCCCTTAGTCAGGATCGAACCTGAGTCTCCGGCGATGCATTCGTGGTGAGGCAGCAACTCTACCGCTGCGCCACCGTGACGGTTTGCAAATAATGCAGGAACTTCATGGAATTATTTAATAATAAATCAATAACAATCATGGAATAAGCTCATCCTTTCTAGCAGCTTTCTACATTCATTCATTCATTCATTCATTCATTCACATTGGAACTGGAATGAAATAAGGAGGCCAACAGATGGGACATTTTAAAGACAAAGCGCTGGAGTAACTTGACAGGTCAGGCAGCATCTCTGGAGAACATGGACATGTGACATTTGGGTCAGGACCCTTCTTCGGACTGAATCTGCAGACCCTTCTTCAGACCGGAGGTACTTTTTTATTAAATAAAATGGTTAATCATGTATACAAATGCTCACAGAAAAAAATTGAACTGCATTGTATTGTATGAAACTTTGAAATTATTTTTCCTCCACTAATCTGAGGGGCAGCGTGGTAGCACCCTGGTAGAGTTGCTGCTTCACAGCGCCAGAGACCAGGGTTCGATCCTGACTACGTGTGCTGTCTGTACGGAGTTTGTACATTCACCCCGTGACCGCCTGGCTGGGTTTTCTCCGGGTGGACCGTTTTCCTCCCACACTCCAAAGACGCACAGGTTTGTAGATTCATTGGCTTCGGTAAAAGATTGTAAATTGTCTCTAGTGTGTAGGATAGTGCTAGTGTACGGGGTGATTGTAGGTCGGCACTGACTTGGTGGGCAGAAGGGCCTGTTTCGGCGATGTATCTCCAGACTAAAACTAAACTAAACCGTGGTACATTGTTATCATGCATTTGATGGAACTTGTTGCTGTGACATCACATTGATGAACAATAAGGTTGAATCTTGAGTTATGTGGCATTAAGTTCAAGAACAGAAGATTTAGTAACCTACGCCTAGAAACTGGCTCCCTGGAACTTTTGTTCTGACAGTAATGGTGTGGTTGAGGTGGAAATGTCAGGACTGCAATACATCACCTACTGCCGATTAATTTCCCCAGGACACCAAACCTGCTGGAGGGCGGACAAACACGTTGAGCAACAATAAGCACGTCACCCTAGGTGGCGAAGATGGATCTCATGCCTGCATTAAAGCATCGATATGTCAGCTAAAAGGAACTGATATTTTGCTGGAAAGGTCACATTGAGTTAGTGTGAATATAAATTAAGGACTTGTGGTACGGCCACATTTGGAGTATTGGGTTCAGTTTTGGTCATCCTGTTATAGAAAAGATGTTGTTAAGCTTGAAAGAGTGCAGAGAAGATTTACAAGGATGTTGTCAGGACTTGAGGGCATGAGCTATAGGGAGAGGTTGGGCAGTCCAGGATTTTATTTTTTGGAGTACAGGAGGATGAAGGGTGATCTCATAGAGGTGTATAAGATCATGAGAGGAATAGATTGGGGTAGATGCAGTCATTTACCCAGAGTAGGGGAATCAGGAACCAGAGAACATAGGTTTAAGGTGAGAGGGGAAAGATTTAATAGATATCTGAGGGGAAGCTTTTTCACGCATATGGTGGTGGGCGTAAATGGAACAAGCTGCCAGAGTTAGTTGCAGCAGGTAATATAACAGCATTTAATAGACATTTGGACAGGTACAAGGATAGGACAGGTTTAGAGGGATCTGGGCCAAACATGGACAGGGTGGACTATTGTAGATAGAGCATCTTGATCAGCATTGGCAATTTGGGCCACACGGCCTGTTTCCATGCTGTATGAGTCTATGACTCTATTTCACAGTCAGTGAGTTTGGGTAGGCTGTGAAGTTATCCATAGACATTAAAAACAGGAAGGCAGATTATTATCTGATTATTGAGAGATGAGGAAAGAGGGAATAGGTGCAACAATAGATGTCCCTGGATGACCCGTACACCAAAGATGGACACAGCCCTGGAGTACCTCAGTGGGTCAGGCAGTATCTCTGGAGGAAAAGGATGGGTGACATTCTGGGTAGGGACCCTTCTTCAGACTGCCCCATCCACCAGTCGCTGTAAGTAAGCATTCAGGCAACTTAAAAATGCCAGTCGTATTTTAGCGAGATAAATTTAATACAGAAGCATGGATGACAGAGCAAAAATAAACTTCTGCAGAGACTCGATAGGTCAGGCAGCATCTGTGGAAGTAAATGGACAGTTGATGTTTTAGGTCAAGACCCATCCTCAAGACTGGAGTGGAGAGGAGAGATTGAGGTTGGGGGAAGGGGTGGGGCAAGAACCAGCAATTGATAGTTGGGTCAAGGTAAGGTGGTGTTGATAGGCAAATGAGTCAGGTACAGGAAAGATGAGCGGAGATTGACCAAAGGATGGTGTGTGGAAGGCAGTGATCTATTTCATCATCATACAGAATATAAGTTGAGAGGACTCCGAGGAGGAGTGTAGTCCTTGTGCTACAAAATCCTAGTTCAATATCAGTGGTGTGAGCAGGAAGCTTTTCATCAGATTCCCTCTGCACTTTTCACCTCCACTTTAAATCAGCCTCCCTGTTTCTGGCACAATTACAATCTTTACCAAAGCCAATTAACCTCCAAACCTGGACACCTTTGTTGTGTGGGAGGAAACCGGAGCACCCGGGAAAAAGCCACGCGGTCATGGGGTGAACACCATACAGACAGCACCCATAATTAGGATCGAACCCAGGTCTTTGGCACTGTAAGGCAGCAACTTTACCGTTGCGCCACTATGCTGCTCTTTGTGTTAATTTGTGTTTACTGACACTCCTGTGAAGTGCTTTGGGACACTTGGGCAACACTAAATACATTGCATAAATGGAATGTTTTGCGGTTGTTGATTCTGTGCTGAACACTGGGATTTGATATATCTTGTGGCATCCACAACAACAACTGAGATAAGCTTTTCAAATTACAGCCAGCAATGTGAAAATTTACGGTTCATTTTTGCCTGATATCATGGATGCCCTTCAAGGCTCAATTAACTTGTAATGTTGAAAAAGCTCTGAATAATTAAATTGCAGCGTGAAACAAGGCAAAGTTACATCTTTCCACTTTAGTTCAGTTTTTTAGAGATACAAATTGGAAACAGGAACTTCGGCCCACCAAGTCTACGCCAACCATCGATCACCCGTTCACACACGTTCTATGTTATCCCACTTTCTCGAACACTCTCGGCACACTAGGGGGATTTTACAGAGGCCAATGAATCCACAAACCCGCACGACTTTGGGATGTGGGAGGAAACTGGAGCACCCGGAGGAAACACATATGGTCACAGGGAGAACGTGCAAACTCCACACAGTGGAGGGTGAGCTAGTTAACAGAATTTGCTGTTGAAACTAAATGCTGAACGGCCCCATGGAGACGCAAACTCAATACACACCGCAATCAAGCACTTTTGTTTGACGAGATCTTGGAAAATTATCTAGATTGTGAGCTCAAATTTCAACATCCTGAAATTAATTCTTACTCACTGCAAGAATTATGTGGCAGGAAGTAGCTCAAGAAATGCGATTCTTGGTTATGGCCTGCATATGAGGAGGACTTCTGTGGCTGTTATATTTAATTCTACCGAAATCTTTACACATTTTGGGTTTACCACTTTGGTTGTTTGAAATTTATGGCTCATGTTTCTGTCGGCAGTCTTGCATTCAATTGAGAAAAGCATCATTCCTTGCAATTGCGGTCCATCCCAAAAGCTGCAGCCCAAATAATTGATCATTTATTTACTTCTGCAATTGCTTCACATTGCAAGGGTTGACACATTTTTTCAATTGAATGCAAGGCTTCCTACAGAAATGTGAGCACAAACGTAAAAGTCGAAAAATTGAAAATATAATTACAATTAAAACCACAAGCAGATTTATAGGTGTTCATTATATGCTATTCTAGGTAAGTTAATAAAATTGGAATACTTGCATATAAATTCTATTTTTAACAGGAATTACATTTAAGCATGATAGTGGATTAGTTTCACCAATGTCACCGATATAATTTTTTCTAGTGCCATCTGTTCTCATTTGCATCACTCCCTGTTTCTATGTAGTATCTCTAAACTAAACTAATCTAAACACTCCCAACCAAATGACTGTGTGGTTGGAGCTAAGGACATTGATGTAAGAATATGAACAAGCTTTAATGATTCAATGGTCCTTTTTTTGTCACGTGTACCGAGGTACAGTGACATTTTTTGATTTACCATAGTCATACCAAAAAAGCAACAAGATACATAAATTTTTTAACATAAACAGCCATCACAGTGGCGTGTGAGAATCCCCGGGGCACACAGCATAAGTGGAGACCCAAAGCCATCAGTTCAATGTCCAGGCCACACACTCGCTCCTTCACCGTGATGTGACCAGAATTGTCTCGACTGCTGTCACTCTCTCTGCAGTCTCTCTGAGTGTGTTAGTGGTTGATTATTCCCATAGTTTCAATCATTGCCACACTACTGTGTCCTGGGCAATGTCAGACAAACATTTTAAATGAGGATAATCAAAGGTATGCAAAATATTGCCCAATAATGCTCAGCTTGTGGTTTCCAATTAACCCATTTCTGATCCGCTTGAGTGTTTAGATTAGTTATACTGCAGAGAAATAGGACCTTTGGCCCACCAGGTCCATCAATCATATACTAGTTCTATCCATCACAGTAGGGGCAATTTGCAGAAGCCAATTAACCTACAAACCTGCACGTCTTTGGAATGTGGGAGGAAACTGGAGCACCCGGAGAAAACTCACGCAGTCACAATGAGAACGTGCAAACTCCATACAGGTAGCACCCATAGTCAGGATGGAACCTGGGTCTCTGGCGCATTGTGAAGCAGCAACTCTACCCGCTGCGCCACCGTACCGCAATGTTCTTCCAGCACTTTGTTAAGATTCCAGCATCTGCAGTCTCTTGCATCTCCAGGAGTGAGAATATCCTGATTCCTGGCACCAGTTCCTTAGGGAATGTGTGCATCACTCCTCAATGCTTCTATTCACCAGTAGATGTGTTATATATTAACCCAGAAGGAATTTGATAAGGGGTCACATAATTGACAAAAGGACACAAAGTGTGTAAGAAGGAAATGCAGATGCTGGTTTAAACTGAAAATAGACGCAAAATGCTGGAGTAACTCAATAGGCAGTGTCTCCGGAGAAAAGGAGAAAAGGAATGGGTGACATTTTGGGTCAAGACCCTTCTTCAGACAATCTTTATTTGAAAAAGGGTCTTAACCCGAAACGTCACCCATTCCTTCTCTCCAAAGCGCTAGAGTAATTCAGCGGGTCAGGCAGCATCTCTAGAGAACATGGATTGGTGACGTTTCAGGACGAGACCCTTCTTCAGATTCACATAATTGAGCTAGCCTTCAAAAATCAAAGGCCACAGAACAAACGGGATTGTAAAAGCGCAAATGGAAAATTGGCTAAGTGACAGAAAAGAGAGTGGTTCTGAAGTGGTTGGCATTGTTATTTGTTTATGACCATTTATGGAGATACTGTGAAAATCTGTTTTGCCTGCTATTCAGGCAGGTCATACCAAACATGATTGTAACAGGTAGTGCAAAAAGAGAAAGGAAACAGTGTATAAGGAGTAAATTGTAAAACTACAGAGGAAGTTCAGGTGAATTTTCTCTTTCGTTCTATGGCCCTGACGGCAAGCTGAGTTATATGACACCTTATCAAATGGTCTAAATCTGACTCGAGGGAGGTTTACAATGGACTCTCCTGCATTACCTGCAGTCACCATCCGCCACCTCAGAAAGACCGATTTATTTACCTCTGCTTCCTGCCTGTCAACTAACTTTCATTCAACATCAGTATATTTTCTATCATTACCATGCCCAAACCAAAGTGTCGCTAATCCATATTCTCCAGAGATGCTGCCTGATCCACTGAGTTACTCCAGAACTTTGTATCTTTTATAGTAAACCAGCAATCTGCAGTTCCCTGTGTCTACAGTTCCATGGTGATAAAACAAAGCACATAGAAACAGCACAGCACAGGAACAGGCCCTTCGGCTCACAATGTCTGTGCCCAACATCAGGGCCGTTTTTACAGCATTATGGGCCCCCGGGCAAAGCAGTGTACTGGGGCCCCTACCGTTACTCTCCCCCACCCCCCTTTCCCTACCAGCCCCCCCCCCCCGTCGTGCCGGCGAAAAGCACTTACCGAAAAGCACTTAGCGATAGACTTAGGGTGCTACATTGTTGCGAAAAGCACTTACAGATCGCTGTGAGAAGCACTTAGGGATGGAAAATGTTGCGAAAAAATCACTTATTGAACCTACATTTTTAAAGTAGTATTTATTTATTGCAAGTCACTTAACATACACAGATCAGCATGGGGCCCCTATGCTCGTGGGGCCCCGGGCAAGTGCCCATCAGGCCCATGCGTTAAGACGGCCCTGCCCAACATGTCACCACGATCATCACTTATCTACCTGCACGTAACCAATATCCCTCCACTCTCTGCACATCCATATATGGTGCCACAATATGGCGACTGTGCATTTGTGGGTTGTGCAAAAGAATCTCACCATGCTGTGCATGTGTGAGAATAAAGAACCATCGAATGGTATGCCCATCCAAAACTCTTTTAAATGCCACTATTGTATCTGCTTCAACCACCATCTCCTGTAGCATATTCTGTGGTTAACATTTTTTTTTAAATGCCCTGCATATCCACTTTAAACTTTGCCTTAAAGCTACGACCAGTATTTGATTTTTCCATCCTGAGAAAAAGATTCTAACTGTCTATCCTGTCTATACCTCTCATAATTTTATTTATTTCTGTTAGGTCTCCCCGTAGCCTTTAGCATTCCAGAGATAATGCTGAAAAAAGATGGTGCAATTAATGTAGAAACAAGGAACTGCAGATGCTGGTTAATACATAAAAAGCCACAAAGTGCTGGAGTAACTTGGAAGGTCAGTTTGCATCTCTGGACAACATGGACAGGTGACGTTTCGGGTCTGAAGAGGGTCTAGTCCTGAAATGGCACCTATATCCATTTTCTCCAGAGATGCTGCCTGACCTGCTGAGTTACCCCAGCACTTTGTGTACTTTGGTGGAATTAATTTCTAGCCCAGTTTCTTCTCCAAACATAGCCACAGAGAGCTAAGTCATTGGTGAATGACAATCTCTTTTGACTGCATTTGTGTGGACTCGTTGCCTTGCACTGATCTCACTATTTATTTCTCTGCAGCTGCTGCATGACCTGCTGGCCATTTCCAACACTTTTTCACTACATTTTTAGTAACTGCACAGTCATGGTCATAGAGTCATACAGTGTGGAAACAGGCCAATTGGCCCAACGCCCACAATTACCAACACGCCCCATCTACACTAGCCCCTCCTGCCTGCCTTTGGCCCATATCCGTGTAAACCTATCCTATCCATGTGCCTGTCTAAATGTTTTTTAAATGTTGCGATAGTACCTGCCTTAACTACCTCCTCTGGCAGCTCGTTCCATACACCCACTAACCTTTGCATAGAAAAGTTACCCCTCAGGTTCCTATTAAATCATTCCCCTCTCACTTTAAACCTATATCCTCTAGTTCCCGATTCCCCTAATCCGGGCATGAGACTCTGTGCGTCCACCCAATCTATTCTTCTCATGGGTTATTCCCTTCATCATGCATCTACACACTGTCAATGGGTCGATTGTAATCATGTACTGTCTTCCCAATGACTGGTTAGCACGCAACAAAAAGCTTTTCACTGTCCCTCAGTACACGTGAAATAAACTGAACTAAACTGATTTTGTACACCTCTATAAGATCACCCCTCATCCTCCTGCGCTCCAAGGCAGAGTCCTCGCCTGCTCATCCTCTCTCTGTAGCTCAAGCCCTTGAGTCCTGGCAATTTTTAATTCAAAATAGATTTTATTCAAGTAAATATATACAATACAGGAACCGTCCAAAAAAAAATCATCTGACATTCTCAGAGGCTATACATACACCCTGACCCAATACTGTGTACCCAAATCACACAATTTTACCACACATCCTTGCCATTCCCTTATTTTGAGGGGCGTCTCCACTACACCCCAGCCCCACCCCCAGCATGAGCAATACCCTAGACTGTCACTTCCCCCACAGAGCGTTGGCGTTGGCTGCACCAAGCTTCAGTGCATGTTGGTGCGCACCTCACATGCATGTGGGGCAGTGCAACGCTTGCACCTTGCAGCCACACCTGACACTGTTGTTGCACAGTCAGGGCGTGTGTTCTGGGGCGCCGCGTCACGGGCCCAGCGCGGCTGCCATTGGCGGGCGCGGACGTCAGTCAGAAGGGCGGGCGCGGACGTCAGTCAGTCAGAAGGGCGGGCGCTGAGCGGCGGCGACACTTCCGGCGGTGGCGGTGCGAGGAGGGGGGTCGCCCGTCGCCATGGCGCTGCCCGACCTCAGCTCCCTCAGCCTGCAGGAACTACACGAGCTGCTGGAGGACGAGCACAAGCTCAACAACATGGCCGAGCAGCTGGAGGAGGTGGGTGACCCGCCGTCAGTCCGCTCGCTCGCCCGCCCGCCGTTAGGAGGAGAGCGGGCGATAACAAAGCCAAGGAGCCCGGGGCGGAGGGGGCCGGGGTTGGGCCCGGTGGGATCTCGGCACCCGGCACGGGGACGGGGAACCGGGGTTGGCCGGGCGGGCGGGCGGGCGGACACCCCGGGACTGGGGCGGAGAGATGGGGCCCCAGGGCCAAGACGGGCGGGGACACGGGATACCGGGAGTGGTAGAGTAGGGGACGGAGGAGAGAAGGAGTGGGAGAAGGGACAGGTAGAGGGGGGAGTAGGGACAGGTAGAGGGGGGGGGGGGGGAGGAGAAGGTGTGGGAGTAGGGACAGGTAGAGGGGGGGGGGGGGGGAGGAGAAGGTGTGGGAGTAGGGACAGGTAGAGAGGGAGGGGGGGGGGGGAGAAGGTGTGGGAGTAGGGACAGGGGGGGGGGGGGGGGGGGGGGGGGGGGAGAAGGTGTGGGAGTAGGGACGGGGGACGAGGGTGGAGGTCCGTGGACCAAGGGGGGCAGAGCCAGAGAGAGACGCGGGGCCGGGAGGGGCGCGGACCTGGGCGGTCGCAGATGGAGCAGTGGCCGAGCCGAGTTCCCTGGGCTTGGGGGTCTGAAGGAACCGACGCTGGCTGCTCAGTGTCAACTAGTTCCACGTTTCCGACGAGTAAACTTGGTGAAGGGCCAGTAAGTAGGCTGCTTGTGTTTACTGTGTGATTCATAAACAGTTGCTGCGAGTAACCTCTGCAGTGGCTGAGAACCAGGAAACTAACCTTGGGATTAACCGGGTGGGTGGAGTCGGAGTGAGTTTTTACCTGGACTGCAGATGTTGGGACCGTGAACAAAACGTAGCGTTGGAGGAACTCAGTGAGTCATACATCATCTGTGGGGAGAATGAGCAGACAACTTGTTGATTGGGACTTTACTTCAGTCTGTACAAGGGGGAAGAAAGCTGGAAAAGGTAGATGGGTGGGACAAAGACAGATGGATGCAGGTGAGAGGGGGTTAATTGGCAGATGGGTGGAATGACAAAGGCTAGAGGAAGACAAAAGGGTGTCAGGTGAGAGAAGAGGTGGAGTGAAATGTAAATATCTGAAGGGACCTGACCTGAAATGTCACCTATTCACATTCTCCAGAGATGCTGCCCGACCTGCTGTTACTCCAACATTTTGTCTTTTTTGAGTGAAATATAAAGTTGGAGAGAGAAGTAAGTGACAAAGGCTAGAGCTGAAAGGGATACAAAGAGATGTGGATAAGGAGAGAAGTGGAGTGAGATGTAAAGCCAGAGAGAGAGAGATACAGGTGGGAGGGGAGATGAAATCAAAATGAAGGACATGTGAATGCCAAGTGAGTGTTTGAAGGCTTTGTCCAACCCCCCCCCCCCCCCCCCCCCCCCAAATAGTCAGAAGGGTCTAGACCTGAAACATCATCTACCCATTCACTTGTATTTTGTTTCCTACTGCACCTGTGGAGGTCATCTGCATTTTAATCTTGTACATAGTTTATAATGTCACTGCCCCTAAGTTGATGATTGAACTATTTTGTACCAATTGCAGCAATGTTGTCTTCTGGAAAATTGGATAGGGAATTTGGGCATGTCAGTATTTTCAGGAAGTCAGTCTTGCAGTGAAAGTCATTTCCTTAGCTGTTCTCCCCCTCTATGCCTGTATTGGAGGATATGCCAATAAAGATTGTTTAGAGATATGGAAGGAATGATATAATGGCTGAAATTTTGCATAAATGTCAGATGTTTGAACATTGATGTTCAATGTTTAGGACGGAACTACAAATGCTGCTTTACACCAAAGATAGACACAAAATAGCAGGAGTTACTACTTCAGACCCTCGACCCGAAACACCACCCATTCCTTCTCTCCAGAGATGCTGCCTGTCCCGTGGTAGATCTTGTTGTTTTTGCTTTGCTTACCACATCTTGTTTCACAGAAGCTCCATTAATGTGGTTTTTGACATGAGAATATTTTGTAGCTGCAAAATTTAGGATGTACTCTGCTTTTGCTTTGGTTGGTGGGAGAAAAACAGCATTCATTAGTGGTCCTAGAAGCTGGGAGGACTGGACAAGAACTAGAGGTACTTTTTAAAAAAATAATTTGAAAAACTGCAGCATTGTATTTGAGATTAGGTATTTTATTTTAACGAATCTACTCAAACTACTAAAATCTTGTAATTTCAATTCAATGGCGCTTTGCACTGTACAGTTTTATATTTACATCATTAGTTTGCCGCTGGTGCTATGTTAAAATGGGAGTGATATTTATGTAAGTCTAGAGGGGATAGGTGGTGAATCCACAAGCAGAGAAATTGAAAGAGTAATGGTGGATAATGGCAGTGGGGCTACAGTTGTGACGATGATTTAAAGAAATAAGATAGACACAAAAAGCTGGACTAACTCAGCGGGCACAGGCAGTATCTCTGGTGAGAAGGAATAGGTGACATTTCTTCAGTCTCGACCCGAAACATCACCCATTCCTTTTCTCCAGAGATGCTGCCTGCCCGCTGAGTTACTCCAGTTTTTTGTGTATGTCTTCAGTTTAAACCAGCATCTGCAGTTCCTTCTTACATATTTAAAGAACTAATATGGCTTCTAGAATTGAGCTATTTGTTGTCCTCTGTGAAACATTGTCAGACTTGATAATGACTGGTAATGAAATGTTTATTAACTATTTCTTCTCGACAATTAAAAATATATATATTTATAAATCTTTCCACATAACTCCCTGGTGTTTTTTACATTATTTTCTGCTAAACTGGTGATTTTGTGAATTGATAAGATGCCTCTGCTCCCAGAATTATTACCAAATCAAATGTTTTGAGTAGCATCATGACGGACGAAAAGAATGAAGTTGTGTGTAAATATATAATTGGTATATACGTTCCAGTGATCTTTTTAACCAGAAAAGGTAACGAGTGCTTCTGTTTCCTGGTTAATTTAGCAGAATACACTTGTCACAGAATCATACCATGCTATTAGAGTATAGCTTTTAAATTCCATTTAGGTTGTATTTATTTGGGTACATATGAACAAAGCAGGGAGAAAATGTCATGTTGCCTTTCTTTTCTAAATAGTATTTGTAGTTCAAATGACTGCCAAAATGCTTCCTGAAAATTGAGAATCTAGCTTGATTTTCTTGGCAAGAGCCATGATCTGAATTCTATTTTTGAATATCTACACTGGTGGGGCACTACTACAAAATTTCTCAATCATTTGTGCTACTTGCAAATAATATCCATCAATCCAATTTGCTGATTACCTTTGACTTTTTCTGTGTAAAAGACAGAACTAGTTCCTTGTGTTTCGAAAGTACTTTTATGCTGGTTCTAAACTGGTTGTAAACCAGCATGCGTTTACTTTTAAGCCTGGCACATCACCAGTCACGACCATCAGTATAGGTTTGGCTTTATCACTGGTAATTAATTTCTTTTTCTGTAACTTTCTAATATAATTGATGGTTTTACTGTATGATTAGAACTCTAACATTTAAAGGTAGGGAAAAAAATCTACATTCTTAAATAGACCCAGATATACATTCATACGTTTTTCTTTCAAAAAGTTAAGATCTGTGAAAAGCATCTATTTTCTGTTTTATTGACAGTGTAGTAGTGTCACGATGTTTAAAGTTTACAAGAATGTTGTCGGGACTTGGGTCTGGGCTATGGGGAGAGGTTGGGCTGGTTAGGAGTTTCTTCTTTGAGTGCAGCAGCCTGAGGAGTGATCTGGAGGTGTAGAGAATAGAATCATGAGGGGAATAAATAGGGGAATGCACGGTCTTTTACTCGGATAGGGGAATCAAGGACTAGATGGCACAAGTTTAATGTGAGATGGAAAAGATTTAATAGGAGCTTGAAGGGCGACATTTCCAGAGGATGGTGGGTATATAGAATGAGCTACTAGAAGAAGTAGTTGAACCAGGTGTATTATCAACATTTAAAAGACATTTGGACTTGTCCATTGACAGAATAGATTTAGAGGGGTGTGAGCCAGGGGTGGGGAAAATGGGACAATTGGATGGGACATCTTGGTCGGCATGGACGAGTTGGGACACAGGGCCTGCTTCAGTGCTGTATGACTGACTCTGTGACTAGGTATTGGTGAAGACTCATTGACCAGTCAGAGGGAACTAACTTTAAGGAAGGTTGCGAGTATCTTAAAATTATTAAGGGGTTTGATAAGTTAGATTAAAAACTGGAGTTTTTTTTCCTTTGGCCAGAAGATGAGGAGAAAATCCAAACCTGAGGTGATAAAAGGACAGTCACTAATGCAGTAGGACATTCAAAAAGAACCCTTGTTTATTTGGATGGCAAGAATATGGAATGCGGTTAAGGCACTTGATGAATAAAGGAGCTGCAAAGTTTGGGAGGAAGCTTATGTGACAAACAGCAGTGCAGATCCACTGGGCCAATTAGTCATTTTCTCCAGAGACTGACTGCAAATTGTGGTATGATGGTTACAAGCTAATTTTCATGAAGTTGGCATAATTTCTTCAGTTTCAGGATCCTCCAGCTATGAAATTGTTTGCATTTAAGCATGCCCATATGACATTGGCAGGAAGTGTTGGTTTCATTACCTGTAATGAGATCAGTGTAGATTTTAACAGATCATTAATACAATATAAAGAGAATTCCAGGCGCGGTGTCTACACGTGAACCCCCTCTACTATATCTTTATCAGATGTGCACTTGGCTGGGAAATGGAAATGGGAATGGGAACATGCTGCAGCGTGTTTGTTTATTACAGAGGCATCGGACTGTGTTATGTAAAGGTCAGTGCAATGACGCAGTGGTAGAGTTGCTGCTTTACAGCGGCAGAGATCCGGGTTCAATCCTGATTACAGGTGCTGTCTGTATGCAGTTTGCATGTTCTTCGTGTGATCGCGTGAGTTTTCTCTGGATACTTCAGTGTCCACTGACATCCCAAAGACATACAGGTTGATTGGCTTCTGTAAATTGTCCATAATGCCAAGGATAGAACTTGTGCATGGGTAATCGTGGTAGGCGCGAACTTGATGGGCTGAAGGACATGTTTGAACACTGTATCTCTGTAAACTCTCTAAGCTTTAATAACGAGGAACTACAGATTACTTCAGCATTGTGTCTTTCTCTCGACTGTATCACGATGGGCGAGTTGGTTCAAATTGTTGCCATGCAACATGTGCTTGGGAAACTTAAGCCCAATTAAATTGTATGAATCGTTTTGATAAAACCGGTCAAGTGGAAAGCTCCAAAGATATTGAGCCCATACCCATCAGATTTGTTTATTTCTACATTCTGTTAATGTTGCAGATTGTCAATGATTATTTCAACAGCAATCTGTACCATAAACTACCTAGAGGACAATCATTCAAACCTTTTGGAGAGTTGAACTGTGCCTCGATAATTTGTAATCTTAAATTGATAGCATTATTATGTTAGTTGCTCAATAGACAATAGGTGCAGGAGTAGGCCATTCAGCCCTTCGAGCCAGCACCGCCATTCAATGCGATCATGGCTGATCACTCTCAATCAGTACCCCGTTCCTGCCTTCTCCCCAAACCCCCTCACTCCACTATCTTTAAGAGCTCTATCCAGCTCTCTCTTGAAAGCATCCAATGAACTGGCCTCCACTGCCTTCTGAGGCAGAGAATTCCACACCTTCACCACTCTCTGACTGAAAAAGTTCTTCCTCATCTCTGTTCTAAATGGCCTACCCCTTATTCTTAAACTGTGGCCCCTTGTTCTGGACTCCCCCAACATTGGGAACATGTTTCCTGCCTCTAATGTGTCCAATCCCCTAATTATCTTATATGTTTCAATAAGATCCCCCCTCATCCTTCTAAATTCCAGTGTATACAAGCCTAATTGCTCCAGCCTTTCAACATACGACAGTCCCGCCATTCCGGGAATTAACCTAGTGAACCTACGCTGCACGCCCTCAATAGCAAGAATATCCTTCCTCAAATTTGGAAACCAAAACTGCACACAGTACTCCAGGTGCGGTCTCACCAGGGCCCGGTACAACTGTAGAAGGACCTCTTTGCTCCTATACTCAACTCCTCTTGTTATGAAGGCCAACATTCCATTGGCTTTCTTCACTGCCTGCTGTACCTGCATGCTTCCTTTCAGTGACTGATGCACTAGGACACCCAGATCTCGTTGAACATCCCCTCTTCCTAACTTGACACCATTCAGATAATAATCTGCCTTTCTATTCTTACTTCCAAAGTGAATAACCTCACACTTATCTACATTAAACTGCATCTGCCATGTATCCGCCCACTCACACAACCTGTCCAAGTCGCCCTGCAGCCTTATTGCATCTTCCTCACAATTCACACTACCCCCCAGCTTAGTATCATCTGCAAATTTGCTAATGGTACTTTTAATCCCTTCATCTAAGTCATTAATGTATATCGTAAATAGCTGGGGTCCCAGCACCGAACCTTGCGGTACCCCACTGGTCACTGCCTGCCATTCCGAAAGGGACCTATTTATCCCCACTCTTTGCTTTCTGTCTGTCAACCAATTTTCTATCCATGTCAGTACCCTACCCCCAATACCATGTGCTCTAATTTTGCCCACTAATCTCCTATGTGGGACCTTGTCGAAGGCTTTCCGAAAGTCGAGGTACACCACATCCACTGACTCTCCCCTGTCAATTTTCCTAGTTACATCCTCAAAAAATTCCAGTAGATTTGTCAAGCATGATTTCCCCTTCGTAAATCCATGCTGACTCGGAAAGATCCTGTTACTGCTATCCAAATGCTCAGCAATTTCGTCTTTTATAATTGCCTCCAGCATCTTCCCCACCACTGATGTCAGACTATTGGACCATTACTGAGGTTTGTTTGTATGTCAGAAGTCTCTCAGTTAACGGATTGGAATTTTTGTCTAAATTTAAATAACTTTATACTTTGTCTCTTTTCTACTTCTATCTTCCCAAAAATATTTTTCTTTATGCAGGGCTCCCCTTCTGAAGGTACATTGGGGGAAATCAGAAAGAATATTTTAGCAACATTTTAGTCAAATGTTTAGGATTGTAGAATCCTGCAGCACCAGACAAGGCAGGTGAATAAGTAAGATTATGTTGCCTTTTTAAACTCTTCCATTAATGCATTATGGATAAATCAAGTAACTTTTTGAGAGCCTTAAAACCTGGATTTTATGACTCCTGTCTCTGGGCGATATTTGTGTCTGCTGTTATTAAATATTTTCCTGCCAGTGGAACGTAAGTATTTGAATGTGGTTATTTCAACTATAAATAGCTGAATGATTTAACAAGTGTAATGAAAGGCACTGGAAAATCTATTCAATGAAAACTGAATAGTCCTCTTCATTGTTGAACAAGTTATAAGCAAGTGATATAACTGAAATTGTTTGGGAGAGGAAAATGTACAACAGTGGAGCAGTTGTACTTTTAGACTAAAATTAATTTGGCATAGCTTTTTAAACTATGAGTGTAATATTACTCGCAATAATTTTTACATTCCAGTTTGAAAAATACAAAATCATAATTCTAAATTTCTAGAAAATTGCCCGAACTGAAGAGAACCAGCCGCATGTTTGTTTTATTCAATTCCACTTGTCAGTGTAGTCGTTTAAAGAACTTCGGGTGCATGGCCCCATATTACAAACACTCACTGCACAGCCCGTGCACATGAGCGAGCATTTGGGAGTCTGGCAGGGATGGATTTGTGTGCTGCACGGATGTCCTGTTGTGTGGGAACTCATTTCGTAGGAACGTAGTTTTCAAGAGTTAGATTTAGCTCTTAGGGCTAAGGGAATCAAGGGATTTTGGGGTAAAAGCCGGAACGGGATACTGATTTTGGATTCCATGATCATATTGAATTGGCGGAAAGAGCCAAATGGCCTGCTGCTGTACCTATTTTCTATGTTTCTATGAATCTTATTGCACCTTGCAGAGAAGTCTGGTTGGGTTAAATGCCCTTGTTTAACAGCATGTTGCCCTTGGTTGGCCCATGTTTGAATTTAAATATATTGCCAGCTGGCCACATTTCCACCCTTCTGTGTTACAAGCAGTTCTCATGAACGACGTCCTGCCATAACCCGGGAGGTCCTGTAGGTTTTAACTCTGGAGACTTTCTCTCCTTTATGTACATTTCTTCTCTTCTAAAATCTCTGTAGCCTATGCCCTATTTAAGCCTTTCTACAAAAAAGATAACTGAGATTGAATGTGCTAATTTTCGCATTTCAATTAATTTTCCCTTCAATCCTCCTAAAGGAAGCAACCCCTGGTATCTGGAATGAGCTGCCAGAGATAATGGTGAAGGCAATTAAGAAATGGTACTTGAATGAGCAAGGCAGGGAGGGGTATGGAATTTTAATGTAAGCAAGTGGGACGGTATAGCTAGGTGTGATGGTTTGCATAGGCTTGGGAGGCCAAAGGGCATGATTGTGTGCTGTATAAATTCAAGCTGGTCAAGTGATTTTAGTCATTTATATCTTGGAATAACCATGAATCGTAATGCGCATTAAAGGCATTTATGCTAAGTACTTGAATTGCACAGATGTAAACGTGCAAACCAAAAATTATTATTTTTAATGTAGTGCTGACCACCCTGGGTAATGAATGGGACTATTTTCCAGAGTCCTTAAGTTGATCTTGTCTGCACATTGGGAAATCTACAAAATTACACTAATAATTATCCCTCCACAATATTGTAACCAATGGCATTAAAAGCACACGAGACCGATGGAAAAGAACAATGATTAAAAGTGGAAGGAGAGGAAGCTAATTCTGCCATTGGTAGGAACAAGTGTATGTAAGTACATTGTACTTCTGAGTTTAATGGGAGCTTGCTCATGCAGGTGGTGTCCATAAATCAGGCAATTGTAACCCAGGAGGTGGAGGGGCAAAATAATAGATGAATTTAATATTGATAACAGAAATAAAATGTCATCTATTTCTTGGTAATGACTGCGCTATGTTTTGTTTCTGATTTGCTTTGATGTGATATTTATTTTGTAAATCTTTGAATGTGGGCTGATTAGAACTTCCCTTTGAACTTGAGATAAGTAACAGTGTGCACTTCAGCATTAAAGCCCAAAGTCTTTCTTGCAGTGTAATTTGGAGTTAGCACTAGGAAGCTGGGCAGCAGATGGGGCTTCCTAACTGCAGGATTGCTAAGGTCATTCAGCTGGCTTGGAACGTGAGAATTTGGATATTGGTGGGTGTAATCTGTACTTTCACCTTGTTTTCAGTCTATGCAGCAGAGTTCATTCTTTTCATAAAGGCTATTTGATCTTCTGCATAGTTAAGTTGACTTTTCTAATCTTGGCACTTTATAAAGTGTATCACATGGGGAATGCTCCAGGATTTTACCACAATTTATAATTGTTGGACATTTTACTGCAGATAAGAAAGGAATGTTTATTTATTTATTATCAAAGCCACGTCACTTGTACATGCTCACACTATTAGACAATAGATAATAGGTGCAGGAGTGGGCCATTCGGCCCTTCGAGCCAGCACCGCCATTCAATGTGATCATGGCTGATCATTCTCAATCAGTACCCCGTTCCTGCTTTCTCCCCATACCCCCTGACTCCGCTATCCTTAAGAGCTCTATCTAGCTCTCTCTTGAATGTATTCAGAGAATTGGCCTCCACTGCCCTCTGAGGCAGAGAATTCCACAGATTCACAACTCTCTGACTAAAAAAGTTTTTCCTCATCTCTGTTCTAAATGGCCTACCCCTTATTCTTAAACTTTGGCCCCTGGTTCTGGACCCCCCCAACATTGGGAACATGTTTCCTGCCTCTAACATGTCCAACCCCTTAATAATCTTATACGTTTCGATAAGATCCCCTCTCATCCTTCTAAATTCCAGTGTATACAAACCTAGTCGCTCTAGTCTTTCAACATATGACAGTCCCGCCATTCCGGGAATTAACCTAGTAAACCTACGCTGCACGCCCTCAATAGCAAGAATATCCTTCCTCAAATTTGGAGACCAAAACTGCACACAGTACTCCAGGTGCGGTCTCACTAGGGCCCTGTACAACTGCAGAAGGACCTCTTTGCTCCTATATTCAACTCCTCTCGTTATGAATGCCAACATTCCATTGGCTTTCTTCACTGCCTGCTGTACCTGCATGCTTCCTTTCAGTGACTGATGCACTAAGACACCCAGATCCCGTTGTACGTCCCCTTTTCCTAACTTGACACCATTCAAATAATAATCTGCCTTCCTATTCTTACCACCAAAGTGGATAACCTCACACTTATCCACATTAAACTGCATCTGCCATGCATCCGCCCACTCACACAACCTGTCCAAGTCACCCTGCAACCTCATAGCATCTTCCTCACAGTTCACACTGCCACCTAGCTTTGTATCATCGGCAAATTTGCTAATGGTACTTTTAATCCCTTCATCCAAGTCATTGATGTATATTGTAAATAGCTGCGGTCCCAACACCGAGCCTTGCGGTACCCCACTAGTCACTGCCTGCCATTCTGAAAGGGACCCATTTATCCCCACTCTTTGCTTTCTGTCTGTCAACCAACTTTCTATCCATGTCAGTACCCTACCTCCAATACCATGTGCTCTAATGTTGCCCACCAATCTCTTATGTGGGACCTTGTCGAAGGCTTTCTGAAAGTCGAGGTACACCACATCCACCGGCTCTCCCCTGTCAATTTTCCTAGTTACATCCTCAAAAAATTCCCGTAGATTAGTCAAGCACGATTTCCCCTTCGTAAATCCATGCTGACTCGGAACGATCCTGTTACTGCGATCCAAATGCTCCGCAATTTCGTCTTTTATAATTGACTCCAGCATCTTCCCCACCACTGATGTCAGACTAACTGGTCTATAATTTCCCGTTTTCTCTCTCCCTCCTCTATTAATGTTCTTGACCGTAATCAGATATTACTGCATGAGGCATCAGTGTTAAAAGCAAAAGTTGCAGCACATCTCTTTAAAAGAAGAGCTGAATTGATGGATAATTTCTTGTACCTTGTAGCCACATTGTTTAAATGATTGGTCAATCTGAATTGCTGGTTAGTTGAAACCCAGGATGCGCCCGGGATGAGGTGTTTCACACTAGGGCATCAGAGATGTCCTCATTCTTCAGGAAACGGGGCTTCCCCTCTTCCATTATAGATGAGGCTCTCACTAGGACGTCTTCTATATCCCGCAGCTCCACTCTTGCTTCCCCCTCCTCCCCCCATTCGTAATAAAGACAGAATCCCCCTCGTACTCACCTTCCACCCCATCAGCCAGCGTATCCAACAAATCATCCCCCAACATTTCTGTCACCTCCAACGGGACCCCACTACTTCCCATCCCCTCCCCTTTCTGCGTTCCGCAGAGACCATTCCCTTCGTAACTCCCTGGTCCACTCGTCCCTTCCTACCCAAACCACCCCATCCCCGGGCACTTTCCCCTGCAACCGCAGGAGATGCAACACCTGTCCCTTTACCTCCCCCCCCTCAACTCCATCCAAGGACCCAAACAGTCTTTTCAGGTGAGACAGAGGTTCACCTGCACCTCCTCCAACCTCATCTATTGTATCCGCTGCTCTAGATGTCAACTTCTCTACATCGGCGAAACCAAACGCAGACTCGACGATCGTTTCGCTCAACGCCTTCGCTCAGTCCCCCTTAACCAACCTGATCTTCTCCAACTTTAGATAATTCCTCTGTCCCTCTCTTCCCCTCCCCGTCCCAGTTCTCCCTCTATCTTCCTGTCTCCACCTATATCCTATACTGCTGAGTTACTCCAGCATTTTGTGAATAAATCGATTTGTACCAGCAGCTGCAGTTATTTTCTTATACTATTTATTCCACCTATATCCTTCCTTTGTCCCGCCCCCTGACATCAGTCTGAAGAAGGGTCTCGACCCGAAACATCACCCATTCCTTCTCTCCTGAGATGCTGCCTGACCTGAATTACTCCAGCAACTCTACCGCTGCGCCACCATTTTATTTTGTGTTTGGGAAGAAACTGCAGATAATGGTTTGCACCAAAGATAGATGCAATGCTGGAGTAATTCAGAGGGACAGGCAGCATCGTTGAAGAAGAGGTATGGGTGACGGTTCTGGTCGAGACCCTTCTTCAGACAAAGAGACTAGTTTAGTTTAGAGATACTGTGCAGAAACAGGCCCTCGGTTCACCAAGTTCGCACGGACTAGCGATCCCCGCACATTAACACTATCACACAAACATTAGGGACAATTTACACATACACCAAGCCAATTAACATACATACCTGTACTTCTTTGGAGTGTGGGAAAAAACCGAAGATCTCTAAGAAAACCCACGGGGAGAACGTACAAACTCCATACAGACAGCATCCACAGTCGGGATTGAACCCGGGTCTCCGGTGTGCAAGAGCTGTAAGGCAGCAACTCTACCACTGTGTCACCTTAAACTAGCTTATCCTGCCTTAAACTATGCCCTCTGGTTCCTGATCTCACAGCCCCCCCCCCCCCAAAAGAAAAACCTGGGGAAGAGACCACATTCATCCTATCTTTGTCCTTCATGATTTTGTACACCTTTTAAGATCACCCCTCAGCTCCAGAGGTACTCAAGCATTGGTAGGTTTGTCCACATTAGTCAGACTGGGTGTGGATGGCAAATATAATTTCCTGCAATCTTCCGGTTGCTAAACATTTTAACTCCCTCCCCACCCGCCCCCCATTCCCATACTGACCTTTCTGTCCCAGGCTGCCTCCACTGTCAGTGAGAGGCCAAATGCAAATTGGAGGAACAGCACCTTGTATTTTGCTTGGCCATTTACAACCCAGTGGTATGAATATTAATTCCTCTACCTTCAAGTAAACCTTGCTTTCCCCCTCCATTCCTCCCCCCATCCTAGTTTTCTGACTAATTTCACTGTGCTCTTGATTAATTTTACTGATTATATGTCTCGTCACCTTGCCCATAGCCAACAATGAACCATTCTACATTTCCTTGATCATCGTCTGCTTCCATATCTCTAGTTTCTCTCTCCACTGACTGTCTGAAGAAGGGTCTCGGCCTGAAATGTCACCTGTTCCTTCTCTCCAGAAATGCTGCCTGTTTGGCTGAGTTACTCCAACATTTTGTGTGTCTTATCTTCGGTTTAAACCAGCATCTGCAGTACCTTCCTGCATATTTCATCTGCAGTTCCTACTCATTTTCATGAATTAATCTTGTAGTTTTGTGATTATCATTATTGATGCCTTAGCTTTGCTTTTTAATTCCAAATTATTGACTGAATTTAAATTCCATGGCTGTTTGAGTTTAAACCCTGGTCTGAATTCTAATTTGGTATTTTAACCACTCTCAATGCTGCAAGCATTCCTCAAATCTTCAAATTCTGTTGCAACGTGTGATCTTTGCAAAAAAAAATGTAATTGACTCAATTTTTGTTGCAACATCTGGGAAATGCATCTTTGATCTCTGACATTTGTTTCCACGATGCTGCTTCCATAAGCTAAAGGCTGTGATGCTGTGGGCAATGCCTCAAATCCCAAGCATAAAGGTACCTACACAGCAGGATTCGAAAGAGCAACCGATTAACCTCTTGGACTTTTTTATAATTCAAGTCTAGTTATATAATACAAAGCTAACAATTTAATCTTTGTTTTTCAGCTGCAGAATATACAACCAAATAAAGACATGAATCTTGCTAGTAACCATAGTCTAGCAGAACAGAATCTGCAGTATCACCCCAAATTGGACGACTTGAAACTCCAATTAACCAGGAAATACCAACAACTACGGACACTGTATGAAGCATATCAAATGAGGAAATCAAGATTAGGTAACTTTTTGAGTCTCCTTTAACTGTAGCGCGCACATGCTTTAAAGAGTTTCACTTGTAAATACACTTTTAAATGTTTTGGCATTCAGTATAGCCGTCTAACACTTCATTGCATTTTGATGCAAATGCTCAGTATATTTCTCTGTCTTTCCCTTTAATTTTCTTTACAATCAATGTGTTTGAGTAATATGCAAAACTGTTTCTGCTTCCTAAATACAGGCTCTAACTGTACTTTGGACATCCCTTTTAACCATGAAGAATTAAACATGTTTTACTTGGGAGCTTGGAGATCATGGCTCAATTCATTGGAGTAATGTTAAAAGAACAGGACAACTTGCAGCACAGAGCAGGGCAGCAAAAGATTGTTCATCTGTGGGAATCCTGTCATGGCAAGAGACCTCTACTTTAAGATCCATTCCACAAAGTGGGGTGCAAAAATCTAGGCTGACACTACTTCGGTAGTGGAAAAATTGGCTATTAGGCACATTGGATTGCAGTGACAGGCATTATATGCAAATCTATTGTTCTAACCTTTGTAAAACATCTAGATTCAAGATTCAAGATTCAAGATAGCTTTATTGTCATCCAAATTGGACGAAATTCAGTCACCCACAGTCCAACAACAAAAGCATCAAAATAGGCATTAAAATTACACAACCCCCAAAACACACAAGAAACATCCATCAAGAAAACATCCATCACAGTGAGTCTCCTCCAGTCCTCTCCTCACTGTGATGGAAGGCCACAATGTCTTTTCCCTTCTCCTGCTAATCTCCATTCATGTTCTGTCACTGATCAAAGTACATGAAAAGCCATCATAAAACATTTTAAAAGAACATTATCAGGGACTACATATACCTCAAGTGCTCAGATGCATCACAGTCACCAGGGAATTTTGCCATTACCATGAAGTGAATTAAACCTTTATAAAATATTCAGAGACTTACCACTGCTTTGCTTTATATTGCTGCAATCCTCTTGTTTCAGATGGAGAGGATTTGCCTAATGTTTTCTAAGCCATTGGATGAAAAAAATAGGAAACCATTCCATGATTTTTCATTGAAAGATTTTTGCACACCACTTTGTGGAATGGATCTTAAAGTCACTTGACAGGATTCCCACAGATGAACAATTTTTTGCTGCCCTGCTCTTTACTACAAGTAGTCCTGTTCATTTAACATTACTCTAATGAACTGAGCCAGGATGCAGTATCGGTTCAATTGTTCATGGAACCACATTTTGAGGTGTTACATTTGGAAGGGAATAGTTAGAGTATTTTGTACTACTGCCAATATCTCCATTAGCAGTACGGTGTTTCAGCTATCTTTTTATAGTGTCACAAAATTTGTCACAAGGTACAGTGATCTAACATTGCGGAATGGATCTTAAAGGGAGGAATGTTTGTGTGTATATTCAGATAGCATTCAGATGGCATTTAATACAGCTCCATGTCAAAGATGTACCTTTTCGATTTTGCAAGCTTTAATTTTAGTCAAATTATTATATGGACAAGATTAGTTTTGTTCTTGGGGAGTTCGAAGATGGAGTATACGACTATTTGTGCGTGATTTAGAAAGAATTGACAGAAGTTGTCATAGGAATATATGCTGGGATTTAACTATTCACTATTAATGATGACTAAATCAATAGTGTTTTTAAGATAAGACAGATTGTTTCAGTAAATTATAATTAATGCTGTTTTAGCCTCTTAAAGGGATAAATTTATCCTGTTATTTTGTGATAATAGAACATTCTGCTGATTAACACAATGAGAATATGTTGTTTGCCAGAATACATGGCATTAGCTACTAGCAGTTGGACAAACACGGATTGTTTTCTCTGGAATGTTGGAGGTTGAGGATGACCTGATAGAAATATTGAAAATTGAGAGGCAAAGATTGGGTGGACGGTCAGAACCTTTTCCCAAAAGGGAAATATCAAAGACTAGAAGACAGTGTTAAAAAGTGAGGGGCATAGTTTAAAGGAGTATGATGGGTGTGATGGGTTCAGGTGGTTGTGATAGTGACATTTTAAGAGGGTTTGAGATGGACACGTGGATAGGGAGGGATATGGATCATGTGCAGACAGAGGAGACTTGGCATCATGTTTGATGCTCTTCTGACTCGGGAGAAAACCTTTCTTCCTCAAATGCAAGCAGAAAAGAGTTGAGAACTCCATCTGCTGAAGATGGAAGCAATTGTGAATGCCATAACTGTTTACTTGTTAACAGAATTGCAGTCTGTATGCATTTCATAGGCATTACTGGTTGCAGCATTATTATCATTAAAAGCTGCTGGAGTAACTCGTCAGCCAGCTACTGTGGAGAACATGGATAGTTGTCAGAACCCGAAACATCACATATCCATGTTCTCCAGAGGTGCGACCTGACCTGCGTTACTCCAGCACTTTTTTGTAAATCAGTGTCTGCAGTTCCTCATTTCTAGTATTATCATGTTGAGGGAGTCAAGAACATGAGCTTAAAATGATTTTGGAAATTCCACTATCTGTTTTGAACTCTGAGCCTGGAGGTGAGGTGTAAATGGTGTATAATGTTAACTAGCCAATATTAGCTAACATGAGCTATGGGGCCTGGGACCTGCTGGACCTGACATGCCATCTTGTGGTCTCTACATGTCCTCCTGTCCAATTCCTACAACTGTCCCCCATCGTGCTGGCCCTCGGCACCCTGGAGTCGAGCGATGAGTCGCGAGGGTGATTTGGCCTTGAGCAGCATAGTGCAGATGCTCTGGAAATACCCTAACTGCAAGCCTTAACTAACCTTTTTTTTTTTAATGGTTGTTTTAACGTTATTGTTTCCACTATTTGGAAAACTTTAAAATTAAGTGAATCAAATAGAAATGTTTTACCCTTGGCTTCTTGATCAGCATGTCTAGAAGCACCTCGCTATTGTGACTATGGTTAGTAATCCTATGCCAGATCTTCTTTCGTGTCCATCATCCATGTTTCAAATGTTACATCACTGTCATCGTCCGTCCTGAAAAAGGCGCAAGCTTCTGGTGAAGCTGGGAGCCATCACTTGTACAATAGATGATGGTGGTGGCAGAATTAGCTCAGGACACTTCCAGTTTCCAGCCCCGCGACGTGGATGCTTCTGTTAAGGGGCCATCCTATGCCGGATCAGATCACAGCAGGACCAGAGAGGTGTTTAATGTGCCTTCCCAACAGTAATGCTGGTTAATCCTAGCAATGTTGGTCTCCACCACTGATCTGGCATAGTTCACAATGGAGTACAGTGACATGCAACGTCATCTGTTGCTCAGTGAAGCTTGGTTATGGAGCAGGTCTGCTCAAGGTCAGGATTTGCTTTTGATGAAGTAGCTGAATGCGAATGGGCTCATTTTTGAACAGACAGCAAGGAAGATTAGGCCCTTCAGTTTGAGAGGAGTTCCCTAAATAATCTGAAAATACTGTTGAATTATAAATTATCCTTATTTTTTTTGTGGGAGGGTGAAATCTGCTTGATTTAGTAGTTGGAATTCAAATCAAACTAACATAGCATGAAAAGTATTATTAAGGCAATTAGGTCTGTGTCTGTGCAGTAGTTGCTATATTGATTAGCTCTGGGGGTGTGATGCAAAATCGATGATTAACAGTTGAAATGTTGCATGCATGAACATGCTTTCTTGCACTTAACTTGCAGAAATGAATGATGGAACTGTGAAGAGGTGAGGAATTGTTTATTTTTCATTGACACAACTTTTGATAGCAAAATTAAAAAATCGATACCAAATCTTTCAGTCGTGGAGGGAAAGTTGCATTGCTGCAGCATAATTACTAGTATAGTGAGCCCAGGTTAATTGTTGTTAACTGAAGTGAAATTTAAAGTACAAGGGCATACCTTTGCAATGTAACGTATCCTGGCATTCATTTGACAAACCAATTTTCATGTAGTATTGTTTCAAATACTGTAGAAAGTATTTATTCCAGTGCCTGCATTTCCTTTCTGTGCCATTCTAGAAGGTGGGTATTTACTTCCAATTATATTTGTTCCTTTCTATCAATTACTATTCCTTCCAGGTGTGAAATTGCCAGTTCAGTATCGATCACAGTTTCAATTTTTGCCTTGCAATAGAACTGAGATTGAATTCTGAATTGGCAAGATTCTGTCTTTTCTGTCCATTTGTGTGCTTTAAGGCTGCTGTTCCCTATATGCCTCTCGAGTGTCTTCGCCTTGCTGCACATTCCAACAGATTAGTTAGTAGGATATTTCTGGACATTATTGGTCAGTATTGTACTCCACCTCGGTCAGAGTGAGCAAAACATTAGGTGCAAGTTGTTCCATCTTATGTAGTAAATGTTTAGCTAAACTTATTGGACGTTTTACACTTAGTAGTAACTAAAGCTGGTATTTCAAAAACAAACATCATTATAAAAGCTTGTCTCTATTTTGTGTGATTCTTTTGAAAAGAAAATTTGAAATTGACCATTGGGTCCAGGCAAATTCTTTGTTAAACTTTTTTTCCAGCAAAAATGTAGCAAAATAGCCTGAACTCGGGTCATTGAAGAGTATTCCATCATGCTCATGACTTGAGCCTTGTTAGATGGTGGACAAGCTTTGTGGATTTTAAAGGCATGTTGCTCTCTGCAGGACACCCTGCAGCCTCTGACCTGCCTGGAGCCACATTGTGTATAAATGAATACTCCAGGTCCTTTCTGGTCAATGGTAACTCCCGGATGAGAGTGGGGGATTTAATGATGGTACTGCCGGTAAAAGTTAGGATGGTAGCTGGATTATTTATTTGGATATGTCATTGCTTGGCACTTGTTGTCAGCCACCTACCAGCCCTGGCCTGAATATTGCCCAGGTATTATTTCACTTGGTCGTAAATTATTTCATTGTCTGAGGAGTCACGAATGGCACTGAATGTTGTGTAAGCATAAGCAATCATCCCTACTTCAGATATTTGGCAAGAAGGATAAGAAATTGCAGAAAAGGCCAAGGGGACTTGGTATAGAGATTATTAGTGTTGAGTGAATTGCATGAAGCTCTTTCTTTCTGCCTGTCAGCATCTGACTAATAACGTAAAATGCCCGTGAAGCTGGGGAATGATCATTGCTGGGTCATTCAATGCTTTAACACGGATGGTAGTTGAGACAGAATGCTCCATCGGTTTAGAGTATCAAATAAGCTTTGAAGCAGGTGGAACTAAGGAAGCAAAGGAAATGGGCAATGGAATTTTGTTCCAACATTTTACTATCGGTGATGCAATTAGTTGAATAGATCTGTACTGGGCGGCTCGGGGTGCAGCGGTAGAGCTGATGCCTTGCAGCGCTTTTAGCGTAAGAGACCCGGGTTTTAACCTGATGACGGGTTCTGTCTGTATGGAGTTTGTACGTTCTCCCCGTGACCGCGTGGGTTTCTCCGGGGTCTTTGGTTTCCTCCCACACTCCATAGACGTAGGTTAATTGGCTTGGTATTAATGTAAAAATTGTCCCACGTGTGCGTAGGGCAGTGTTAATATGTGGGGATCCCTGGTCGGCGTGGACTCGGTGGGCCGAAGGGCCTGTTTACACGCTTTATTAAACTAAACTTAAAAATTAATGAACTCATTAGAACACTCATGTTGCAGATGTTATGTGCCTTTCCCAAGTAAAATTTAAGTGCATTTGCAGGATTTAACCCATTTTTTTTTTAAAAAGCGTTGGAATTCATTATTTAAAATCTAAAATTATCAGTGTGGAAATTTGACTTTGAAACAATTTTTCTCTTCATCTTCACAGAAAGTCAATCCGGTGGCACTTCCCTGGACACGCTACTTGCACTCCTACAGACTGAAGGGGCAAAGATTGAAGAGGAAACTGAGGTGGATTTCTCATGATTCAGTTTATGCAAGTCGCTTGCTCAGTAAACTATACAGGCTATGAAACACTGGATCACTGACATTAACTCTTGAGCTGACTAAGCGCAGTTGTGTTTGGTGTCCTTTTAATAGGACAATCATTGCCCTTAATTGTTGAGGTAGAAGTGGGAGGCATTCCAAAAGAATTCGACCAGGATAATCTGTGCTCCACGTGGTCAAATGGGCCATGGCATTTCATTTTGAAGTTTCCTGCTGGGAGGCACAGTGGTGCAATGGTAGAATTGCAGCCTGACAGTGCCCGAGGCCCAGGCTCGATCCTGACCATGGTGCTGTCTGTACGGAGTTTGTTCGTTCTCCACATCACCGTGTGGGTTTTCCCCGGGTGCTCCGGTTTCCTCCCACACTCCAAAAACGTGCAGGTTTCTAGGTTAATAGACCGGTAAAATTGTAAATTGTCCTTAATATGTAGGATATTGTAAGTGTCTGTGGTGATTGCTGGTTGGTGCGGACTCGGTGGGCTGAAGGGTGTGTTTCCACACTGTGTCTAAAGTCTAAGTCCCCTGATTCTTTGTTTATAAACCAGGTATAGAAAATGCAATGTAATTATTTGCTGTGGTGCTGTTTTATTCTTCAAATGTTGCACTATTTCTGCATATGGAATATCTGGTTATCTTCCATGCTGGTAATCTTCGATATCTGGTAAGTGTGACATGCAAGTGTGACACGATTTAAATTCTTAATCCTGAGTTCCTTCCCCCATTTTGGTTCTTGTTTTGTGTATTCTGAGGTCATTCTGACCAAAAGAGGCCACACAACCTGTACTGTAAACAGGGGCATCGTCCTAGTAATTCCATGATAATGACAAACATTAAGTTGTCACAAAGGCAGGAGGCAGTTGTGAGAAATCATGCCCAACATTTTCTCCATTCTTTTCCTCACCTTATTGTCTAATCTCTTCCCACCCACATCTATGTCCAGTACAACCCCCTTGCAATTTTTAATTTCCAGCTTCCTTTTCCAACAGTGATGTTCAGTCTTACCACCATCTGCATGAGAAGACCCATTCTTGTCATTCCCTTCATTCATCACCACTTTCAGCTACATTGACTGTATTTGACTTTTCCACCTCTTATGATGAACTGAGAAAATCCCATTTTTCACACCGTCACATGATCCGCCCTGATTATCCTCTTTTTCATAACTATTTGTTTGAGGATGGATTAGTATTGAGGATGGATTGTTATTCCCTTTATCCTGTGTCTGGACAGTGGAAGGCTCAATTATAGGGCGACACGGTAGCGCAGCGGTAGAGTTGCTGCTTTACAGCGAATGCAGCGCCGGAGACTTAGGTTCGATCCTGACTACGGGTGCTGCACTGTAAGGAGTTTGTATGTTCTCCCCGTGACCTGCGTGGGTTTTCTCCGAGATCTTCGGTTTCCTCCCACACTCCAAAGACGTACAGGTATGTAGGTTAATTGGCTGGGTAAATGTAAAAATTGTCCCTAGTGGGTGTAGGATAGTGTTAATGTACGGGGATCACTGGGCGGCACGGACTTGGAGGGCCGAAAAGGCCTGTTTCCGGCTGTATATATATGATGATATGATGATGATGATGATAATCATGTATAGTCTTTCTGCTGACTGTAACATGCAACAAAGTTTTTCACTGTACTTCGGTACACGTCACAAGCAAAACTACTGACTCTCTTCCTGTTTTATCTCTGTCGAATCCACTGCTTCTAAGGCTTCCCCTTCATTATGAATGACATGACCTCAACAGCATTCATGCCATTTCTTGCAGTTAAGCATTCATCACTTATGTTCCAAAACCAGAATAAAGAGCTCTTGTCCTAGTCTTCCATATCTCCTGCCTGTGTTTAACAGATTGTACACTATTTCTAACGCACCCCTTCACCATATGCGTCAATCCCTTTCTTCATCTTTCAACATTCCATTTCTTTTTCTGCTTTCCTGTCCACAGTATTGCAAATGCAGGTCGTGCTAAATTTGTCCTTCACCAGTTCTCTGCATTCTCAAATATTATCTTCAGATGAAAAGTTAATTGAGTTGCTCTAATTTAAATTTCTTGCTTGCCTCTTACAGAGCCATATTGGGGCATCAATCACAAAATGAAAGACGTGGCATGTCTGTGTTTCATCTGACTATTTGGTTCTTATTTGGTTCCACCTTTCCAGCGTTCTACCTAAACTCGTGAACATGACTTTCATATCAGCACATTATTGCACCCAGACTTGAATGGATTCAACTAATTTAGATCATCATTCCACTATTCCCATTTATTCCTTGAGCTGACCCATCTTGTCTCTTTCTGCTGTGCATCATTATCATTTAATCACATCTAGCCTAATCCAAGACCTGGCTTTTTCATTCCTCCCTGTCCCCTAACTCCCATCAGCATCTCATTACCTTTTGAAAATGTTCCAGTCTTGTTCAAGGCTGTAAACCACCATGTCCAAAGATGCAGTCTGATCAAACTGTGTCTAGCATTTTGCTATTTCAGATTTATAAGGGCGGTATTGTGACTTAGCTGGTAGAACTGCTGCCTCTCAGCACCAGAGGTCCGGATACAATCCTTTCCTTGGTGTTGTACGATGTTTGCATGTACTCTGGTGGCCATGTGAGGTTGTTGCATTGCGCTGATTTCCTTCTACATCCCAATGGTATGTGGGGCTTGTAGGTTCATTGGCCTCTTACACTCCCCCTGGTGTGTAGGGAGTAGATGAGAAAGTAGAATAACACAGAACTAGTTCCTGTTTCCGTGCTGAATCTCAAAACAATTTTTTTTTAAATCATAGCATCTGCATTTTTTATTACTGATCAAACAATTGATTGTTTTAATCTCTACTTTTTTAGATCATGGCTCAAGATTTTCTAGACGGTGAAGTACCCTTGGATGTGTTTATTGAGCAGTATCCAACCAAACGCAAACTGGCACATCAACGGCGGGTAAAAATTGAGAAGCTGCAAGAAATGGTCATAAAAGGGCCAAGGTTAATCCGGCCCCAGTTGCCCCAGTTACCCCAGGCACAAAAGCAACCCGAGCCAACACAGACAACCTGGAATTCCACCGCTGCAGAATGCAACGCTCCCACCGTGATGCCTCGGAGGGTTCCACCACTACCGCCTCAAGTGGGAGCCTCTCCCACCCCTTTTACAAGTGCGGCCCTGGGACCAACATTGGTACCGCCATACCCTGTCCCTTCTTTCCCTCCCATCCCACCTAGATCGGGGAACACTCCTCCAACCTTCGCGACTCCGCTCCAGTACAGGCCACCTTATCCACCTGCCGCTCAGAAAGCAGGGCAACATCCTCCTCAACCTGGCTTTATTTTCCAGTAGTCCTGCAAAACGGGTTCCAAGTGCATTCTTTGCAAAGATACTGCTACAGCATTCGTTGTCTGATGCGTACGTGAACTGTGTTTCTTTAAGAGAATGTTATTGGCAGACTGCAGATCAGAAGTTGGCATGGCATTATTTCATTGAGAATTTCTTAAATCACGCGCAGCCACAAAGTTCTATTTTGTGAAGCATTTTGGACGGAAGACGCAACATAATGGGGCCTTTCTGTAATTCTGAATCGTTTCACTTCTGAAATCTTTTTGCACTTTTTGCAGGGACATTAAGAAATTCTTTAGCAGCAACTGCCATAAAAATACAAGTTTGACAGTCAGTTGACACACAAGTTATAAAAATGTACTTTCTGATGAAAAATGGTATTTCCTCTTCTTTCAAGTACTGTGATGAAGCATAGATTGTGCATAACTACGTAGTTTTTATAGGAGGGCAATTTGTATTCAGAGTTTCAGGGCTCTGAGGTTTGTGCCTATGTGATTGGGTATACTTTTCATAATCATTTTTCATACTTTTGTCCTGCTTTGAAGGAAGGGATTTCATTGTGTTATTTCAGCAAGAACATTATAGATTTATTAAATTCTGATTTAAGTTCTGAAAAATAACTTTGAATGTTTGTCTTATACACACTAAAACTAAACAGATCTGACGGAATGTAAGCTTATTTTGACACATTTGATGTTTAACTTTAACATGCTTCTGCTAGTAAAATGGTCTCAAGATTTAGTCAAAATAGATAATTATTCATTAGCTTTTTATTATGCTCCCAACCATGGGGGGCATTACAATAATACCTGGATTTGCAAACGGGGTGGGTTCTTGGTAAATGAAGTGTTTCTTTGTCAGGAGAATGGTGGCTTTTCGTTATCACAAAAAAACAGCTTCAAAAGTTGAAGATCTATACCCCAAAGAGTCAGTACTGTTATAGCAAAAAAATTATAGATCAGTCATTTGTAAATCGAGGAATTACTGGTAGCATGCAAACTGTTTGATAGTGCTCTATCACATTCTTTGTTTGCAAGAATCATAATCTGGGGCCTGCTGTCAAAACTGGATTTTCACTTAGCTAACTGTACCATGAAACATGTACTTTAAAATTGTGAATGTGAACAGTTTTCAACTGAAGTGTTTGGTAACTGTTCCGATGTGTATTAGTAAAAAATAAATACCCTTTTATTTTAAATGGTAAGCCATGTAACATTTCTCTGTCCCTTGTATCCGCATATTTAGTTCTATTTAGGGCTCTAAACAGATGGACCTTATTTATTTGCAAGCTCAAAGTGTCATCTGCGGCTGTATGTTATGTGCCTTAGCAATATTGAAAATGAAGGACAATTGGAAGTCTTTTACTTGTGATAACACCATCAGTTTTCAAGTTTTTGTTGAAGGGGGCGGAGTGTTTAAGCTAATCAAAATATTTGACTTATTTAAACTAAAATTTATAAATTTAGATTTAGTGGCTAATCAATATTAAAATTAAATAAATTAGTTGATAGCACCATGTGCAAAACTACACTGCTGCAAATGACTGAGATTAAAACTTCCTCTCATGGTTTCCTGAAACACTCATTCAGTACTTTGATCAAGACATCTAGTAACATTTTAAACACAGTTGCAGAGTATGTTTTTGAGTTCACCTTGTAGGATGACTTTGAATGAAGTTGCCTTGAAAGGGCCCCAGGATTGTCCCTACTACAGCTTTTCATCAGTAACTAGAAACAACTTTTATGTTAACGGTGAATAGTGTCTCTCTCAGAAAAATCCTACACTCCATTTTCAGATGTTTTAACTAAATTGTTTGACCGTATTTGTAAAGTCTTATAGTTCATGACTGCTGTCATTAATGTAGTGGTGAGCTAACAAGGTTACCTCAGAATATTTTAATCATGTTCTATTAATAAAATGCATTGTATTATACCCACTCTCCTGTCTTTATTTTCAGCGCCACATTGTGAGCGGTTGGCTCTAATTACTGTGTGCATCAGAATTTGATTTGCTAAGTTCAAGTATTTAAAGTTACATTTGAATATAGCTCTTCTGTAATAAAAGTTGTCACCCAATTCTTTGAATTTTCTATGGAGAACAAACTCTTAAATTCTACCTTATTAGTCATAAGATTTAAATTGTCTATATTTGTAAAAACGCAATGTACAGAATGCAATTTTAGTTAAAAATTATACATTCTCAGTGGAGCTTAACGTTTTGAATAATGGCTTAAGACATTTTTATATCCAGTATTTGTGTGTATATTTTTCTAATGTTTTTAAATCTTGGCACGGTGGCACAGCGGTAGAGTTGCTGCCTTACAGCGAATGCAGCGCCGGAGACTCAGGTTCGATCCTGACTACGGGCGCCGTCTGTACGGAGTTTGTACATTCTCCCCGTGACCTGCGTGGGTTTTCTCCGAGATCTTCGGTTTCCTCCCACACTCCAAAAACGTACAAGCATGTAGGTTAATTGGCTGGGCAAATGTTAAAAAAAATGACCCTAGTGTGTGTAGGATAGTGTTAATGTGCGGGGGATCGCTGGGCGGCGCGGACCCGGTGGGCCGAAGGGCCTGTTTCCGCGCTGTATCTCTAGATCTAAATCTTTTAAAAAAACATCTTTAGGTAAAATGTTTTTACAGTAATCTTGGAAGTATTTATGGGAATTGAATTTTAGAGGTCTCTTTACTGAAAATTCAGAGATTCCAGGCTGTTTCCTTTCAAAGCCTTCACAATTGTGCTGCAATGTGTAAAAGTAGCTATTCTAATTTCAAATAGCTTCATCTGTTTTAATGAAAGAACTTTTCTCATATCATGCGTTGGATAAATCCCAAATGAGAATGTGACAGTAATGCTGATAAATGCACTGTTTATTGAGTATACTTACCCATCTTTTGAGTTAAAGTTAGATGCTAGCTATTGTTTGAATGTAGAACATTTTAAAAGCCATTTATTTTAAAGTTGCATGCATTAATTGCAAATTATTGTTAAAACAAATTTTAATTCTTGCATGAGCTGCCCTGTACAGAGGTATTGTTTTTACAATGTAAAACACTTAGATCATTTTTCTTTGCTTTATCATAGTTACAAATGGGTTGTTGAAATTCTTGTAACCATGGTTGACACAAGTGATCAATCAAACTGGGTCACGTAAAGGCCTTGACTCGCATCTTGGGTGGTTTGCAGTTGCCCATTCCTCATTGCAATTAAAATATCCATGCCTCTTTCAGACATTTGTAATGATGTCTTGTCTGCTGTGAAGTTTAATGCAAGTTGTAAACGTCTGCATTTCGCATTTGTGTATTAATGTGTGTTCTGTATTTCCTCCCAACCAGCACCAACCTCCTGCCACCAATGCTGCTGGTTTGTTTTCAGCAACTTTTATTTATACAGTACTTATAATGTAACAACATGTGATGCTTTGGAATTTGACCAGTTTGGGTTTTATGATTATGTGATTGTCACCTGTGTCACTAAATGAGGCACAACTTTTTTAAACCGCGCTAGAAAGTGGTTAAGTGCAGTGGTCAAACTTGGAGCAAGCGTATGAGATGAGAAGACCACAGTGATAAGACAATGGGTGGATGTGATGCATCTGCAAAGGCAGCAATGCAAGAGCTGTGTAAGATTAGATATGAAGGAGGTGGTGGGGAGCGTGAGCAGCCAGGGTGCAGGGGTGGGAGTGGGTGGCCAGAGGGGAGGGAGTGGGTGGCAAGAGGGGAGGGAGTGGGTGGCAAGAGGGGAGGGAGTGGGCGGGAGAAAGAACTAAGTTTATCTCAAAATATTGAAGATGAGGCGAGTCCTGAACAGGGCCAGGAGAAGGTGGATCTGTAATATATGAGGCAACACTTGCTACAAGAACATGGAACAAAGCTGGAAAAGGAGTGATAAGGACAAAATGGCGGCGCTGCCATAGCAGCTGCGGCCTACCTGCGGTCCATTTGTCTTTGTGTTTTATTGTTTTTTTGTGTCTTAATTGTCGATGTGATGTCGTGTTTTTGTGTTTGTGTACTATGTGTGGGGGAGGGGGGAACTGTAAAATTGTAAATAGGTGTCCCTTCCGAACGGAGACCCGACCTTTGTTTTCTGGGTGGTGTCTCCGTTCCTGCTGCGGCTTACCATCGGCACAACTCCTGGAGCTGGCGGCCTCCAGGGCTCTGGTTCGCAGAGCCCGCGGATCGGACTTACCATCAGCGGAGCCGGCCGTCTTCGGAGGCTGCGGGAGCGGCTGCGACTCGCCTTAGGCTCGGGCCGCGTGGATGCCGACATCGGGAGCTCCGGCAGCGGCAGCATGTTCGCCCGCCCCAGGTCGCGGGGCTTGGGTCGCGGACATTTCACCGTCCGGCGCGGCCTAAAATAAGCCGCGGGATTTCTCTCTGCTGGGCGGGGGCTTCAATGTCGGGAGCCATGACCGCCCCGATGTGCAGCAACAGCGGCAGCGACAGCGTGTTCGCCCGCCCCGGATTGCAGGGCTTGGGTCGGCCCGCTGCGGACCTTTCACCGTCCGGTGCGGCCTACAGCCACAACAACAACCTGACTGTGATGGATGTTTCTTTTTTTTGTGTGTTTTTGGGGTTGTGTAATTTGCCTATTTTAATGCTTTATTGTGTAATGTGCCTAATTTAATGTTTTATTGTTGGACTGTGGGTGACCGAATTTCGTCCAAAAAAAAAATCGTTTTTTTGGATGACAAATAAAGCTATCTTGAATCTTGATATCAGTTGTAGATTAGTAATGAGCTTTAACAAACCACAAGTTCCCAGTGTTTAAGGGTTTGTCTGTGCAAGCATGAGAATAAATGTGCAAGCATGCAAGGGGTTGAACTGCACGCATGAGAATAAATGAGGAAAAACATAAATGCAGTTGGAAACAGGAGGAGCAGCAGATGCTGGAGCGTTGGGCGGCACGGTGGTGCAGCAGTAGAGTTGCTGCCTTACAGCGAATGCAGCGCCGGAGACCCGGGTTTAATCCTGACTAAGGGGGCCGTCTGTATGGAGTTTGTACGTTCTCCCCGTGACCTGCGTGGGTTTTCACCGAGATCTTCGGTTTCCTCCCACATTCCAAAGACGTACAGGTTTGTAGGTTAATTGGCTGGGCAAATGTAAAAATTGTCCCTAGTGGGTGTAGGATAGTGTTAGTGTGCGGGGATCGGTGGGCCGAAGGGCCTGTTTCTGCGCTGTATCTCTAAATCTAAAACTAAAATATCTAAAACAGTGCTGGGGGAATTCGGTGGGTCAGGCAGTATCTGGAGGGGTGGGCAGTCAAGTTTGGGTTGGGACCCTTCCTTTCTCAATTGCTGTTGATAATTTTCCAGTAATTCCTGTTGGATTATGTTTATGTAAACATGAAACCTGATCTTGGCAGAGATGACAAGCTCAGTGACGTGCATTTGAACATTGGGCAGCTGCAAGTATTACCCACCTGGGTAACACGTTTCCTCTTCTATTGTTAA
Source organism: Rhinoraja longicauda (assembly GCF_053455715.1). Lineage (NCBI taxonomy): Eukaryota > Metazoa > Chordata > Chondrichthyes > Rajiformes > Arhynchobatidae > Rhinoraja > Rhinoraja longicauda. The sequence goes on along the minus strand of NC_135977.1, from coordinate 23,468,424 downwards.
GACTAATGGTTTTTAAGGTGTGGCACTTGTAATGCTGTTATATTACATTGTGTAACAAACACAATCGATCCTAAACTTTTCTGAGTTTACAAGGATAGTTTCATCATTCCAATGAATACCATAAGCATAAGTGTCCTTGCATCAGAAAATTCATTCGTGTTTATCAAATTGGGCCAATGACTAACTATTGACTGCCTCTGTCCCTGTTTTTATTTGGAGCTCATTCTCTGGATCAATTTGGATTAATATGGGTTGCATCCAGATCCATGTTTGATCCTCGTTACCAGACCTGGACTCGGGTGGGTTTAGGACCTCTAGTTGGCTTCAGTTGTTTAAGGCTAGGGAGCAGAAATTAGTAATTAGAAATTATTAACAGCTGTTTAGTGACCCACTTTGTTTGGGAGTGTATGCAAAGACAAGATTGAGTGACAAGATGAGTAGAGGAAGGAATGCAAAAGTTTTGATTAAAGATCTTGTTTTGTATTGAAAAATTGCTGTTGCTGCCTTCTGCCTGAACCATGGTCATGTGAAAGAACAAGACAAGCTATTTTTAAGCTTCAAGTTAAAGTACTGAACAAAAACAAGCATTTGGGTGTAGAAATTTCTCAAATTTCTGAAGCCTAATTGTTTGATTAGGATATTGAAATGTATGTGCATATTTCAAATATTCACTACATATTAAGCGGTTTGCTCTGGTTAAGTGAATCTTGTTTCCTTTGAACTTGTATTTCCCATTGTTCAGTGACTCCTTCAGTGATTTGGCATGGTTGCACAATCTCTGCAGGTCATCTTCTGGTTAGGGCAGGGTTCTGTTCCTTTGATCTGTTTGTAACCCAAGCAGTTTGCTAGTGGGAAATTTGGCCAGAGTTCCCACGTGTCGGAGGATGGCTGTAGCCCCACAGCAGCCAGCAACTCCATCCCATCCCACAAACACTTGTTTGTATGCACATGCTGCTCACAAGCTTTACGTTTATAACCGGAGGACCTGTAGTGTTTGGAGTAACTCAACAGGACAGGCAGCATCTATGGGAAAAAAGGAATGGGGACGTTTCGGGTCGACCTGAAATGTCACCCATTCTCTCCAGATACTGCCTGTCCTGCTGAGTTACTCCAGTATGTTGTGCCTATCTTTGGTTTAAACCAGCATCTACAGTTGCTTCCTACACTTGTAGTTTTTGCTTTGATTCACTGCAATAAATGGCATGTGTGCTTGGAGATTGGGATGTTATGAAAGATGATGCAAATTTCATAAGCACCTTCTTTTAATGTAAAAGTCCTGCAGTACTTCACAGAAAAAATTGACACCAGATGGAATTGATACCTTGATGGAAGGACAGAAGCTTGGTTAGGGGTGGTTTCAATGGGTAGAGATGGAACTAGATTCTCAGCTGTTAATAAATGAAAGTATGATTACCAATGGGTAAGGGAGAAGAAAGCTAATATTCAAGAAGCCCAGTGGGAAGCATGGTGGGGTAGCCGTATAGTTGCTCCAGACACGCGGGTTCCACCCTGACTATATGTGCTGTCTGTTAGGATTTTGTTCGTTCTCCCCATGACCTGCATGGGTTTCCTCCCATGCTCCAAAGACGTACAGGTTTGTAGGCTAATTGGCTTGGTATAAATGTAAATTGTCCCAAGTGTGTGTAGGACAGTGTTAATGTGCGGGGGTCGGTGCGGAATCAGTGAACCGAAGGGCCTGTTTCCGCGCTGTATCACTAAACCAGTATTAGAGATGGTTGGGTATTGATCTTTAGGTAAGGATAAGTGTGAACTTGGATGGATTTGAAAATTAATTGGACAGTAATCAGTGGATGAGTAGGCAGCAATGTTGTGGACGATCACATTTTAATGGGGATCATGGGATCTGTAGTTTTGAATTTGTAGTCTGAAAGCAACTGAAAAGTTGTTTGGTTGGTGGGGGGGGGCGGTGGTTAAGAGAGATTTGCACATAAGTTCATAACCAGGAGCGAAAGATAAGGGACAACTGGCCAATGTTTTAGAAGTAGATTAATGCAATCATGGGGTAGCTGTAGGCTAAATTGTAGTTGCGTTTTTCTTCTGATGTTTAAACTCTTATTTGAGTGAAGACCAAGGCAAGCTGTCTTGAGTCTGAAAATTGAATTGGAGCATTTCTCCTGGTTCTTGTACGATTTGAATTCTGGCACAGTTTGCATTACCATTCATGATCGCTGACAATAGTGCTTGTACTCATGATCTGCAGCAAACTCCAACAATCGGGCAATCTTGTAATTATGGTGCCAAACTAGCAGATTTTCTGGATTGAGTTCAGGCTGTGATGGAAATACTTTTTTTAAAGTATTATTCTCCTGTGAACCAGAAGTTCAAAAGGAATGTGGGAAAACCTCACCTGGTGAACCAGTTGGTTGACAAAGCATCAGGACTTTCAGAGAGATGATTGAGTTTTACTGAACCCCATTCACACCACCCATTTTGCAAATGTCTGATGTGGATAAGTGTTGGACGTCCACAGTAAGTCGGGTAACGGCAGTAGAGGAGCAGTTAATGTTTCAGTTTAAAAGACCTGGCATCAGAACTAGGTCAAAGGTTTTATGAAGGGGGATAGTGAGAATGGAGTGCATAAATTGTATGGGTGGATACAAACTAAACAGTAAGCTGATGGTAACTAACTGATTTTGTCTGGGTGTAATAATGGAAGATGGGAATGGGGCAGTGGAGAAATGTTGAAAAGCAAGGATGAGGGGGGCTTGGGAGAAGTTCAGGAAATGGATGTGGCTGAGAGAAATGGATGTGGCTGAGAGAAATGGATGTGGCCGGTCAATTATAGTAGAGGGAAAGACTTGACTGAGGAAATAGAAAATGCAGATGCTGGTTCACACCGACATTAATACTCGTGCCACAGCTTTAAACTTGAATATTCAAAGAGAAACTGAGACCCATCTTAAATTTAAAGGAGCAGCAGATTGGCCGATCCAAGGAATACAAGATTTCCTTGACTTTTGAATTTTTAGTTATATCTGATACACAAAGATAATACACATACTCCGTTTATTTCAAATTTCACATTAAAATTCCTAGGTTTTTCATAAAATTCAATACAGCTGAAGACAAATGTTCATTGGGCAAATTATGTTCTATTGCTAATAAATATACCACACCTATTAAAATTTTCACATACATACAAAATACTTTATATTGCAGTTCCCAGAAATTAGAGTTTAAAAGTATGTACAAAGCTTCTGAAACTACTCAATCTTTCATTATTTAGGTTGCATTCCAGCAACCAAACAAATATCCTGGTCCAATAATAAATGTACAGTGTACTAAACAATCTCTTTATTAAAAAAAAACAATGATAACTAAGTCTGATATTTGAAGGACTGGTTAAAGGTTAGAATGAATGGCTGTTTCATTTCATCCTGCATGACCAATTTGAAATGTTGCCTATTAATGTGAAATTAGCTCCTATAATTTGCTTTGCACTATTTTAATTCAATAAGGGGCTCATCAGAAAAATAAAACTGGCAAGTTTATGGAATGTAACACTGCCATCCAATGTGCTTGACTTGTAAAGAATGCAGAGTCTTGTTCTGTTCCAATATAATGTAGCCACCTTCATGTTTCCTTATTGAGAGTTCCGTAAATGAGAAACATAACCCAGGTCAGGTGCATTTAACTGCAAAATATTGAATAATTACAAGTCAAAAATAATCCAACACACTCGTTCACAAGGCTTTAAATACAGAGGTTGCAGTGGAAAAATTGCTTCCCGTTGTTCTACATAAATTTTACTTCAACTGGGTCAAGTATCTTGGAACATCCTAAAGATGCCAAATCAACAGCTCAATTCGTGGTCTACATCCTTTCATCCAAGTAGTCACTCATTTTAGCAATTAACAGTAGTAGTAAAAGTTGGACCTGATTAGACTTGCCTGTGGATCTTTTTTGGGTGGGATATTTGGCTTTTGAGAAAGTGGTGGCTTCTTTGAAATCTCAGGTTTTGAAGGCAGTTTATTTTCCAATATTTCATCGTGTGTTCCTCCCAGCTCATAATGTTTCTTTCGAAGATCTCCAAGCTTCATTCGTTCCTGCTCCAGTTTATTTTCCAATTCCAGTACTTTCACCTAAACAGAAGCAGTTAGTATGTAAAGATGTGCCATCTGCCTCCTGATTTAAACACCAACCCCATATCTCAATACCCTTAAATGTTAGATAATGTCTTGAACTGAGCCTCCAGTCCCCTTGGGTAGACTTCAAGGATTCACACTCTGTGCGTGTGTGTACATTTAATACCTGATATTAATACCTGATTTCAGTATTAAGAGCCTAGCCCTTAAAGACTATCCTGGCCTCCAACCATGAGTAAACATCATCATAGCATCTTCCATCTCAAGGCTGTAAGATTTGTGTATTTCAATAAGATAACCACCGGGTGGCGCCATCAGGGATGGCAGCCTCGCCTACAGTCAGTCTTTTTGTCATTTTGTGATCAAAGATTGTTTTCTCTGGAGCGTCAGAGGCTGAGGGGAGACTTGATAGACTAACAAAATTAGGGAAAGCATAGATAGGGTAGACAGTCAGAACCTTTTTCCCAGGTTATAAACTACTTGATCTGGTGACAATCTAAAAGTGGTAATGTACCTGTGTTTCAATCTCCTGCTTTTTAAGTTTAATCCTTGAGATTCCTGAAAAATCCATTGTATCTGGAAAAAAAATTGAAACGAGGATGTCACTATCCAAGTCCAAATGAACACAATGCATAATATCAAACTGCATGCATAACCCTGTTAACCTCGTGGGGTCGGTTTACCTTTGTCTTCGATCTGTTCCTGCCCTGACTTTGTTGATGCCACCACATTGGCCGCCATCTCATTTACGTGCCTGGAGGCTTTTTGCAGGCTGGACAGGTTTCTGCTGCTCCGGTCTGCTTTCACCTAGATCACAGCAACAGTGTTCATGAGTGAGTGGGTTGCATTAGCAAAAGTGTAGACAAGAAATGGGAAAGGTGTGTGGCCACAGACTCGGGAGAAGGATGTGACAAAAGACCAATGAATAGGGTGTAGGAATGGAGGCTGTGTTGTCGGGTGAGGTAAAGGGATGTGCTGGGCTAGGAACTCGATGGGTCAATTACAAACAATGGAATCAATCTCCATCTGATGCAGAAGTACTATTTATGACCACCATTTATGGTTTTGTTTCAGATGATCCTGTTTCTGGAGTTCAGTTTAGAGATACAATAATGAAACAGGCCCTTAGGCCCACCAAGTCTGTGCCAACCAGTGGTAATCCCTGTACACTAGCACTAACCTACACACCAGGGACAATTTATAATTTTTTACCGAAGCCATTAACCTACAATCCTGTACGTCTTTGGAGTGTGGGAGGAAACCGGAGCACCTGGGGAAAACCCACACGGTCACAGAAAACGTACAAACTCTACAGACAGCACCCGTAGTCACGATCCAAGCCGGTTTCTGGTGCTGCAAGGCAGCAACGCACCGTTGCTCCACCGCACCGCCCTGTCAATGTGAAACTCTGTCAAATGGTGATGTGCCTGTTCCTTATTTCAGTTGTACTTATCATTTGCTTCACCTGATTTTTAGTCTTCTCACCTTTGATGCAGCCACAAGCTGGGCTGTGCTGGCAGCAACCTCGTGTGAGCAAACAATCAATTCCTCGTACTTCCCTGTCTTGAGCACCACTTTATCAGCTGAATCTCTGCACGCCAAGAATAAACAAAAGCATTACCTCTAGATTTCACCACCTTGACCCCTGGTGCAAGAACTCGGAAAAAACGATTACTCAAAGTGTGAAATAAAACTCCCACAAACTTGCATCTTTTGTGAGTTAATTAACCATCTTTTCAGATGGCTAAATGCATCAAAGCTTCCCTGTCAGTTGATCAGTTACAGTTTTATCAAAAAAGACAAGTCCAGTTGCATCAGTCTGAAGTTGCGTCAGTCTGACCCAAAACTTCCCCTGTCCATTCCCTCCCCTGAAAAAGACAGAGTTGCAATAACAGCGGGTCAGGCAGCAGCACTGGAGAACATAGACTTGCTGAAGAAGGGCCAACCCAAAACGTCACCTGTCCATGTTCTCCAGAGATGCTGCCTGACCTGCTGAGCTACTCATGTCACTTTTTTCTGTAAATCAGCATCTGGAGACCATTGTGTCTTGCAGTTTAATCAAGTAAATTATCCACATCATTGACCTGAATTGGTACAAATGATTTCAGGCTACACTAGAAAAGCCATCTCTTATAATTACCCAAAGCGGGCACAGTTGCTGTTTCCACAGGCTTGTTTGAGGGCAGTGAGCTAACATCAGTGATTGAAAATAACAAAGGCATGGAGGTGGGCAGTAATTCTCACATGCCATCTGCTGGACAGTTACAGAACAGCAGAGCTATTCCTTGGATAAAAGGTGAATGAATGAATGAAAACCCACATTAAAAGTGTTGTAATAAGCAACATGAACTTCAGCCAGCAGTGGACACACTCTTGAAGCTGCTTAGTTTTACATATAACAAATGGTCCTTAGGACAGAGAATACTTCTCCCTAAATCATGCAGGGGGGAGTACAAAAGCTTCTAAGGCTTTGCCAGAAGAGATTATAGTTAGGTAGCCATTAATGTTAACATTGTATAATCATTTTTGGACTTATTTGCAGAGCAATTTTAAATGGGTTGAAGTTTCAGTGTCGGGTAAAACTCTTATTTAGACTAGAATATACAAAAATGTTTGTTTAAAGGACCAAAGTGTGCACCTAGATTCAGTTAGAGGAACCCTGAGCAAAACTATAAAGAGTTACAATCTTAAATGACAGTGGACTTTCCTTTCTAGGCACCATTTCTCAAGGACAGAACTAAGCTTGATTTTGTGAAGAGGATCGAAGGCATGGAATGCAATTCAAGCAGGTAAGTGAAGCAAAGATCACCACATCTAAGCACTGATTTAATATTTAGCTGAAGGGAATAGTGATCTGTGAAACCAGACCAAGGCAGTGAAGCACAATTACAATCAGTTGCCTTCAGCCCAATGCTGTACTCCAGTTTACAGGCAATGGAAAGGAAAATGGCGAGTTTGCTCAAAATGTACCCAGAATTGAACGATTTCTATAAACCGTGAAGACATTTTATTTGATGTGTGATCTGAAGAGATTTTCTCTACGTTAGTCAAATCTCAGCTCGCTGTAGTTTGCAGCAACACTTATTTCTTGCTCTACTAAATTAGCACACCTATTAATTTATCGCCAAACTTTATCCATTTATGATTAAACTTTTATTTATGATAAGGGTCCTGACCTGAAACGTCACCCATCCTTTTTCTCCAGAGATTCTGCCTGACCCGCTAAGTTACTCCAGCATTTTGTGCCTATCTTTGGTATAAACCAGCATCTGCAGTAGTTTATTTCTACTCTATGATTAGACGTTGATGTTTTCTATCTCCATAACACAGGAACTAAACATCCTCCCTATTGTTGTCACAGTTTGATAAAGAGTAAGAGACAATAACTGCCCAGTGTTTGGGACTGGTACTTACACCAACTGCGTGGCTCCCCATCCCACAGCTTTGGAGGCAGAGATTAGACCTTCTGTCCAGCGGGAATTCTTAGCATAGAATTCTTTTGGAGTTGCTGCTCCCTGTAAGACATTTAATGAACCAAATCCAAAAACATTATTTCCATGCATGTCAAAAGGTACAACTAGCTTCACTCAGTCAAATTAAAAGTGTCAGGATTTTCCCAACTCTTTGAATTAGCTTCAGATTATTTTGTACTCTGCTTAATTTCTGTCAAGCGGCGGGTTGCGGGTGGGAGGGAGTTTGATCTTTGGAGAATCAGTGCGGAAACGGTCCACCGAGCCTGCGATGACAACGTATATTAACACTATCCTACACATTAGGGACAATTTTTTTTACAGCTTACCAAAGCCAATTAACCTACAAACCTGTTGTCTTATGAGTGTGGGGAGTAACCTGGACACTGGGAGAATGAACAAACTCCATACAGACAACACCTGTAGTCAGGATCGAACCTGGGTCTCTGGTGCTGTAAGGCAGAAACTCTACTCCTGTGCCACTGCTTCTGGGTAGGGAAAGCCCAATGAAATAGTTGGTGTAATTTTGTTTTTATGTCTGTGGATTATCAAAATACTGAACTCAACTGATCCAGTAAATGGAGCAAAATTTAAGTGCTGTGGTTTGGGGTAGGGTGCCTAAATTAAGTTTTAAGTCTTATGACACAGGCAGAAACTAAACAGATAATAGTTTTAGTTAAATGGGTGATGGTTTACTGGCAATGTTACCAACCCTGTCAAATGTTACCAGTGTAGAGAGACTTTGAGCCTGATACAGCTGAACCTCAGGTGAGAGTAATTTAGAGATACAACATGGAGCAGGCCCTTCCTCGAAGTCTATCCTGCCTAGTCAAACCGCATGTCAAAAACCTCGGCATGATATTTGACTCTGCATTAAAATTTGATAAGCAAGTCAACGCTGTGGTAAAAGCCAGCTTCTTCCAACTTCGAACCATAGCTAAAATCAAACCTTTCCTCCAATTCGACGACACAGAAAAAATCATTCACGCTTTCATTTCCTCCCACCTAGACTACTGCAACTCCCTATACACTGGGATCAGCCAATCTTCCCTGTCCCGCCTGCAACTGGTCCAAAACGCCGCAGCGAGACTCCTGACGGGTACCCGTAAAAGGGACCACATCACCCCGATTCTGGCCTCTCTCCACTGGCTCCCTGTACGGTACAGAATCAACTTCAAGCTCCTCCTATTCACGTATAAAGCCCTAAATGGACACTCCCCCCCCTACATCAAAAATCTTCTAACCCCCCTCTCTAACTCCAGGTCCCTCAGATCGGCCGACTTGGGGCTACTCACTATCCCGCGGTCTAGGCTTAAGCTCAGGGGTGACCGCGCTTTTGCGGTTGCAGCTCCTAGACTGTGGAACAGCATCCCTCTCCCCATCAGAACTGCCCCCTCCATCGACTCCTTTAAGTCCAGGCTCAAAACCTATTTCTACTCCTTAGCGTTTGAGGCTCATTGAGGAGGCGCTGTGAACTGTTTGCGTGCTACTGTATGTTTCATTTTTTTTCCCATTGGAACCTAATCAGATGTACAGCACTTTGGTCAACGTGGGTTGTTTTTAAATGTGCTATACAAATAAAATTGACTTGACTGGACTTGACTTGACTTCCTCACACTGAGTCCATGCCGATCATCACTCACCTGTTCACACTAGTTCTATAATTGTCGCATCCATTAGGAGCAAGTTACGGAGTAATCATTGTGATGGAGTTTCCTTTCAGTGGATCACTGGGGATGTCCTACAATTCTAAAGAGGATAGTGACTCTTATGCTTACCCTTCCACTTTCAACAATCTCCTTCTGCAAGCTCGTTGAGGCCATCACCAGTTGCCGTATTGCCTAAAATGAGGGGGAAATGCAGGTCAGTGACATAGTAAACTTGTACTGATGAGACAACCATGAACTCTGGATTAAAAGGCACCATGTTTAACAAAAATCTCAAACCATCAGCTGTATCTGACCATCTGTTTAAATAAATCAACATATCCTCCAATTAACTCAGCCATAACACCATATTGACATTGCTCTACAATGAAGTGTGCTGACTTTCCTTTTTACATGTAGTAATTATAAGGAAAGGGCTTCATATTTTCATATTATATTTTTCATATTTCAGATACAGCGCGGAAACAGGCCTTTTCGGCCCACCAAGTCCGCACCGCCCAGTGATCCCCGCACACTAACACTATCCTACACACACTAGGGACAATTTTTACATATACCCAGTCAATTAACCTACATACCTGTACTGCTTCGTTTAACATTGTATATTGTCATAGTAAAGAATTTGTTCTGTGGAACATGGAGGCTGTGCAGTACTTACAAAACATTCACTTGCTGACTAATGTTGTTACTTTAATAATTTAATAAACACCTGAAAACTAGTGTGTATTTTCTTACCTTCATGAGACTGGTGCACGAGTTTAAAATTCTGCAATTAAAAAAGTAATAATGTGAAAAACTCTGTACGGTGGTAAAAAATAAATACCAAATCAGTTTTATATAAACCGGGTTCTCTGCATGATTGTGAATTTCTACTAACCTTTCATTAACTTCCAGTTTAATCCCAGAGCTTCCTTGTCGGGCTTGCTTCATCATTTCCTACAGTTTAGAACAACATTAAAGGCTTTCAGCTCTTTGCGCGAGATTCAGAATATACTGGATTGTTCCTCTTCCCAGAAAGGCAATGTAAACTAAGTTTTAACAACACAAAACCTCCCTGCTGGCATGTTCTAAACCAGTGCTTCTTAAACTGGTGAATGGCTCACCCAAGGGTGAATGAAATTAATTTATATATATTTTTTCTATTCATATCATATCATATCATATATCTACAGCCGGAAACAGGCCTTTTCGGCCCTCCAAGTCCGTGCCGCCCAGTGATCCCCGTACATTAACACTATCCTACACCCACTAGGGACAATTTTTACATTTACCCAGCCAATTAACCTACATACCTGTACGTCATACCTGTACGTCTTAAAGGCATTGCCATTAAAGTGGTTAGTAAGCTCTTATGTTTTAATGGCAGTGGAGCTGGAAATTTGATATGTTTTTTTCTCTACCTATGGTTTTCTAATTTCAAAGTAGCAGGATATTTCCCAAATTTACTGTACTATATATAACCTTTTAGGGAAGACCGGACGAGCTAGTGGAATCATAAATTTATAAATGGCAACACTGCAGGATCGTTGTAGGCAACTGTTGAACTGTAACTTTATTTTGTGTTGCCAATTTAGCTACTTTTATGCTAGAACTAGAATTCTATATATATGTTCCGTACTTCAATCTACTAGCACTTATTTGCATCAAGCAACATGAATTCTAGCTATATTAAGGAGATTTGAGCCCCGTTTTTAGGCAATCTAAAGTTAGTGTGCCATTTTCTTGTAGTGATATTCTGCATTTTCTATTCTAGCGACTTCAGTATTTGGTGAGTTTGATTTGCAGATTGAGACACTATGTCTTTGTTGAAGTACCTAAAGAAAACAGCTCTAGAGTGTGCAGGAGGAAGTAGTTCATTTCTGAAAGAAAATTAAACGAACAGGACTCAAGAGGAGGTATGTTCAGGAGACAAGCCACTTGTGACGGGTGACAAGGAAACTGAGGATAATGAATTAAACAATGCAGTTACATATGTTACAGATGATGACTCTGTTAATGATACGGGGAAGGAAAAACGTAATCTCTAGAGAAAATACTAGGACCAAAGTACCCTCTACTCAAAACTCAAGAAAAGAAAGTGGAACGAAGAATATATCAAGTATAGCTTTTTCCTTCCCCAAGATGAACTAACAAGCCCTACTCCCTCAACTCAGTGCATGTTTTGCAGTGTAAAATACAGCAACCAGTGCCTAACTCCTTCAAAATTACAGACTCATTTAAGAACAAAGCATAGCAATCATCAAAACAAGCCCAGTTTTTCAAAAACACTCGTGAGTATTTGTGGAAGCAGCAGAATTTCTTCCAGTCGATGGTAAAGAATGACACTGCGGGAAAAAAATGTCCTCTGTTTGCCTCTTCAAATAGCACATGTGCTCATGAAAGAAAAAAAGCCATACACAGAGGCTGAGAAAGTTGTCAAACCGTGTTTGAAAATCGTTGCCAATCTACTACAGGGTGGAAAGCAAGCAGTGGATAAGGTAGTGCTAATTCCTCTGTCCAGTGGCACATTGAACATTCGGTCTACTATGATTGCTGAAGATCTGAAGATCCAAACCACCTCATCCCCGGGCACTTTCCCCTGCAACCGCACGAGATGCAACACCTGTCCCTTTACCTCCCCCCTCAACTCCATCCAAGGACCCAAACAGTCTTTCCAGGTGAGACAGAGGTTCACCTGCACCTCCTCCAAACTCATCTATTGCACCCGCTGCTCCAGATGTCAACTTATTTACATCGGCGAAACCAAACGCAGGCTCGGCGATCGCTTCGCTCAACACCTGCGCTCGGTCCGCGTTAACCAATCTGATCTCCCGGTGGCCGAGCACTTCAACTACCCCTCCCATTCCCAGTCTGACCTTTCTGTCATGGGCCTCCTCCAGTGTCATAGTGAGGCCCACCGGAAATTGGAGGAACAGCACCTCATATTTCGCCTGGGCAGCTTGCAGCCCAGTGGTATGAACATCGACTTCTCCAACTTTAGATAGTTCCTCTGTCCCTCTCTTCCCCTCCCCCTTCCCAGATCTCCCTCTATCTTCCTGTCTCCACCTATATCCTTCCTTTGTCCCGCCCCCATGACATCAGTCTGAGGAGGGGTCTCGACCCGAAACGTCACCCATTCCTTCTCTCCTGAGATGCTGCCTGACCTGCTGAGTTACTCCAGCATTTTCTGAATAAATACCTTCGCTGAAGATCTGAAGCATCAGCAGATGGTGAAACCTTTTGGAAGTACCATTTTTGTTCTGCAGTTTGATGAAACTACGGACATTTAAAACAATTCACAACTCATTGTGTATTGTCGTTTCCCGGATCAAAGCTTGGGAAAAATTGCCGAGCATTATCTCTTTTGCTTGCCAGTCGGAGAGCAAACTACAGGTGAATTTATTTTCTCCAAGCTTGCGAATTCATGGAAAATGTAAATTTGTCTTGGAGCAAATGTGTTGCTGTGACTACAGACGGTACTGCAGCCATGATGGGGAGACAAAGGAGCCACTGCTCACATCAAAAATCCCATAATTGCACCTTTTTCCATTGTTGTTTACATCGGGAAGCACTGGCTGCCAGGAAACTGAACACTTGTTGCAATGACCAGAAAAATGAGCTGGAAGAATTGTTGCGAGATGTGGTGAAAATTGTCAATGCTATTCGCCCACAAGCAGAAAAATGTCAGCTGTTTTCAGAGCTATGCAAGGATATGTCTGCAGATCACATGATTCTCCTCCTGTATTCTGAGGTTCGACGGTTGTCACGTGGAAGAGTCCTTGAAAGAGTACTGTCCCTGAAGAATGAACTGTCTGTATTTTTTACTGAGCAATGTGACAAGAAAGCAATGCATTTCAACAATGATTTTTGGCTGGCCAAATTGTGTTACATGACTTCTATTTTTGAACATTTGAATCGGCTCAACTTGTTACTTCAAGGTAAAGGAGGTGACATCTTTGATGTCCTTGGGAAAATAGATGCCATGAAAATGAAGATCACCATGTGGCATATTAACATTCCAAAAGGCAATTTCTCCAATTTCCCACATTTGGAAAGCTTCCTCAAAGAGTGTGAGTGGGAAGAAAAGCAACCTGATCTGGAGAAAACACTGAAGGACATTATTTCCGACCATCTGCAGTTGCTGTCTAAAAATTCTGAAACATATTTTCCTCAGAAGCATCTGCAGGACTTGGAAAATTAGATGTGGATAGTAATCCTTTTATCACCAGCCACATCAAGCGAGCAGATTTTGGGAAATGTCAGAAGTATTGATGGAGCTTCATTATGACTTCACTCAAAAATCATCTTTTGAGATGTACTCCTGCTGTGGAGACTATTGGGTTGGATTACTTGCTTTCCCTGAATACAAATCAATTGCCTTGAAGGCCCTTCAACCACTAGTAAGGGAGACAACTTCCCTGTCTGAACAAGGATTTTCGACCTTGGTAGAATTGAAATCCAAAAAACGCAATTCACTTCAGTATGTTGATTCGGTAATGCGGGTAGCTTTGGAGAAGGAAATTGAACCTCTGTTTGAGAAGCTTGTCACAGGAGTACAGGAACATCCTAGTCATTGATGATAAGTTTAGAAGTATACTGCTTGTCATTTATTTGTGGTAAACATACACAATAAGAAAACATTGTTTCTAAGAATCTAATTCTAAGTTCTCAGACGGTTGTTTACTAACTTTACTTTATGTAAACTAGAAAAATTCTAATAATTTTTCTGTTCTTAATTTTTTTTGTCGCTCCTAGTTGGGAGGGCGCCAGATATTCAGAACTGAGCAACAAACAATGGTGTGATGTTGTTTTGAGCATGCACGTGATATATACATGTCAGTACGCATACACAACTTTAAAACATATATCTGAATTTGGAAGAGCAAGCTTCTGGAAAGAAATATTTGGTGGTATTGTGAGTTTTGGTCGGGGAGAGTTATAGAAAGTTACATTAGTTGGATACTAATATATTAAATCACATACTCCATGGGTTTTTTGAGCTAGTTTTCCAAGAAAATATTACTTTTCCAAGTATTCAAAGCCCAAAAGGGTAGGATGGGGCTGAAACGCAGTGTTTAGACTTTGGAATGGTTTTTGATCATTCTAATAGAATGATTTTCCAACTCCAGCTTTAATTAAGCTCTTTTTTTTCACTTCTAGTTTTCTTTACATATTTTTAGGATGTTCAAAAAGTTGAATAAAATAAACATATAAGAAATTAGTTGATTTATGTTTTTCGCTCATGTGACAAAATAAATTATATATAAAATTATACACAAGGGAGAAAAAGACGAAAATTTAGTCGAGGGTGAATGAAATTTTGTGATAAAGACTCAAGGGTGAATGACACTGAAATAGTTTAAGAAGCACTGTTCTAAACCATTAAGGATGCCAATTACATTTGTCATGACAGTTTGAAATAGAACAAACTAAAATCTCCATCTGAATGTTGTTATATTTTTTATCAAAAGCTTTAACGAAGAGAGAAACATTCTAAATTACCCTTCAGCACCCCCCCACTACATTCATATACCCAAATCCATTTATCCTTATGTCCCCCATGATCAACATAACACAATATAATAGTTCTTAACAACTATTGTAGCAGACCCTCTCACATAATAGCTATTTAAGAAAAGGGGTCATTAAGTATAGAGTTCAATTGCTTCTGATCCTTAAAATGAGGATTTTATCGAGCTTGACTAAAGTGCACCGGAACCTGGATTGGTGCTTTAGAACGTTTAGAGAAATTACTTGCTCTGTCTGCCAGGGGTCAGACAAGCTAGAAGGAGTAACCTACAGAAATGTGTGTAAAGACATTACAAGAGTTGTTTTTCTGCAATGGAAATGATTACAGTCATCTTCTGGTGATTTATATCCTTACTATCAGTACAAAATGCTAACCATTTTAGGCATTATGATTTTACAAGAGATCATGGAAACTTTAACTAACCATGATCAGAACCATTTTGCCAGCGTGGAAATGTCCAACACTAGAGGGCACAACTATAAGGTGAGAGGGGAAGAGTTTAACGGAGATGTATGGTGCACGTTTTGTTTACATACAGAGTGGTGGAGGCTTGGAACACATTACCAGGGTGGTGGTGGAGGCAGGCACGATAGTGGCATTTAAGAGGGGCACATGGATAAGCAGGGAATAGAGGGATATGGAACAGGTACAGGCAGATGAGATCAGTTCAACTTGGCATCATGTTTGGCACAGACATTGTGGGCGGAAGGGCCTGTTCCTGTGCTGTACTCTTCTGTGTTCTGAGATTATCTGCTTTCTAGGAAGATGGATTCTACCCTACCTCAATCCTCTTCACTGCATCTTCAATGGCTGCGGATGTTGATGCCATCTCATTGTCCACCATGTCCCCAAGCTCCTCCTGTTTGACATCAATGCTCTTGGGCCTCAACTCCTGGAAGAACATGTTAAAAGTATTCTCTATTTAGGCTATATTTTAAACATTGAAAACATCTACTTAAGATCGCTTAGAATTAAAACCCTTAGTATTTTTTTTATTTTTGCACAACATACTAATAAAAAATATTGCATTTGAATGAAAACAATCAAAATCAATGATATGTACCCTATTGGATATAATAGCACTATTTCCTGCTCTCTCAAGATTTAGTTTCGTTCAGACTGTTGTAACCCAGCTCTCATTCTAGGACAGTGTCATCATGATCAGAATCAAACACTTTGGTGAAAGTTCTTACCCGAGGTCGTGTGGGAGTCCCCCAATCTAGACTGTGATGGGATATAGTGACAAGTGTAAAAAGAACAGTCTAGACTTTTACCCAGAGTTGGGGAATAAAAGAAACAAAGGGCAGATCCCCCCATGGTGAGAGGGGGAAAATTTAATTAGAACCTGAGGGGCAACTTTTTTCACACAGAAGGTGCTGGATATTTAGAACGAGCTGCCAGAGGAGGTCGTTGAGGCAGGTACAATGGCAAGATTAAAAGACATTTGGGCAGATACATGGATGGGAAAGGTTCCGAGGGACATGAACGAAACATGGGCAGGTGGGACTAGTGCAGATGGAGCATCTTGGTCGGCATGTTTCCTTGTTGTGTGACTCTGGCCCTATAACAGAAACACCTTACTGGGGATTTAGCGTAAACCTCAAGAAGGAAGATTTATTACTTTGTTATTGTCATATCTTGCAAACTCAAAGGAGAATCCAGTGTTCGGAAAGCAGAAGCTTCTAACTTCTCCACAGACACTACCATTGCACGCGTGTGTGAGAGAGAACATAAAAGATTATGGAACTAGTGAGGGGAGATGGAGAAAAGCTGCAGATCTATCAAGATACAACTGAATGAGGCCTCCTACTTACATTTTCCTGCCTTCTCCCCTTGACACCCGTTCTAATCAAGAATTTGTCCATCTCTGCCTTAAAAATATCCATTGACTTGGCCTCCACAGCCCTCTGTGGCAATGAGTTCCACAGATTAACTACCCTTTGACTAAAGAAGTTCCTCCTCACCTCCTTTCCAAAAGAGCGCCCTTTAATTCTGAGGCTGTGACCTCTGGTCCTCGACTCTCCCACCAGTGGAAACATCCTTTCCACATCCACTCTATCTATGTCTTTCATTATTCTGTAGGTTTCAATGAGGTCCCCCCTCAACCTTCTAAACTCCAGCGAGTTCAGGCCCAGTGATGTCAAACGCTCAGGTGGGAGTGGTGAGTTGATCATACCTGTCCGAGTTCAAGGATTTTCTGAATCACCCTCCTCACAGCAGCAGGGTCAGCACGGCTGACTGACCGCTGGTCCTTCAGCTCACCCAAATAGCCTAGGCTCTCCTTCCCACACTCTCTGCAACCGTCCGTCAGTCCTGTGAGGATGGTAAATGAATATTAACTCAGTTTTATAGAAATGTTTTCACAATGCATTCAACAGGTTTCAATGTTCCCCTGAGGAAGGCTGATTACTTTGGAACCATATTCCACAGTAACAGCTTCAGGTCTAGGATCTGGTACCTTTTATTGGATCAGTGCTAACATTTACCTGGCGTACAACAAAATTGCAGAGGGCACAGCTGCAGAACTCACAGACCCCCCCTGAGACAAGATTCCTGGAAACCACAAAGAATCCTTAAATATTTAATCTAACAGAGTCATCGTCGTAGAGTCATACAGCAGGAAAAATAAAACAGGCCCTTCAGCCCAGCTAGTCCATGCTGACCAAGATGCCCCATTTACGCTAGTCCCACCTACCTCTGCCTGACTCATATCACTCTAAATCATTCCTATCCATGTACCTATCCAAATGTCATTTAAACGTTATTATACTACCTGCCTCAACTACCTCCCCTGGCAGTTTGTTTCATATATCCACCACCCTCTGTATGAAAGATTTGCCCCACAGGTTCCTATTAATTTTTTCCCCTATCACCTTAAACCTATGTCCTCAGGTTCTTGATTCCCCCTGCACATTCTGATCCAAATCACAAACTGCAATGGGCCCAGCAATGATCCCTGAAGCACACCACTAGTCACAGCTTCCAGTCTGAAAAACAGCTTTCCATCTTCAGTCATCATTGAGTCTGAAGAAGGGTTCCGACCCAAAGCTTCACCCATCCATCTTCTCCAAAGCTGCTGCCTGACCCGCCTGAGTTACTCTAGCGCTTTGTGTGTTTTGTTGTAAACTAACATCTGCAGTTGCTTGTATCTATTTGCCCCACCTCCCTCTGCTTCCTCCCCTGATGTCTCAGTTCTGCAGCTGGACAGGAACACCATCACCTGCTGAATGTGAAGTTAGATTTTTTTTCCCAGCGACTAGGATGTGCTCAGTACTCACTGTCCGCGTGGTCAGTCGGTGCCAGGTGTGACGTGGCACTGCCATTCACGATGGTGTCGGCAATCAAATGAGCAAACCTGGTCAAAGCTTGCAAGAGGCTGCTGGCATCTGTGGGAACCAATGGAAAATAAAGTGGAGAATTCAGTGAAGACACGTTATGTACAGAATCAGTAGAACTAGGAGGAATTGCACATTTTTATTAAATGATTTTTATGTTGCCATAAAAAAGCTTCAGCGTACTAAAAATTCCAGATGAGCCTCTTCAATACCTGCCACTTGGACTGTAACAACTTGTTTAAAACCCCTATTAAGGTATACTTAATAGGACATTAAATCGGGTTTTAATAAGCTCAGACTCCTGAATAACTGAGGCATTCTAATCACAAGGTGCTTGTCAGAGTTGAGTTAATTGATGTGAATGTACAGACAAGGATCAGAAGTAAGGCACTCAGTCCCAGGAACCACAAGATTACGGTCAACTCTGTACTTCCTCCCACCCTTAAAATCCCTCCCCAACCTCTTGTTGTCATTTATTAACCTACTCAATCTAACTGCCTTCAAAATGATCAAAATCTCTGCCTCCACTACCCTATAAGGAAAGGTTTTCCAAAGACTTATGACCCGCAGATAAAATTGCACCTCTTCCGAGTCTTACATGGGCAATTTCACAAAGCAAAATGCAAACTGAAGCAGGGTTAACTACAGGGGAAGGATAGTGGGTAATATTGTCAACCTTTGAAGACCCATTATTTACGGTTAATGGACAGAATAGTATTAGCACCTGGAAACAGATGGTCACAGCCCCCCTTGCTGATAGGAAAGTCCCAATAAAGTGAACGAGGAAAATATTTAAGAAGTATTTTACCTTTAAACTAAGCGCAAATTTATAAGTTCTTAACTCATAGGAACAGAATTAGGCCATTCGGGCCATTTGGCCCATTGGGTCTATACCATTCAAACGTGGCTATCTTTCCCTCTCAACGTCATTCTCCTGCCTTCTCCCCATAACCCTTGACGCTCTTAGTAATCAAGAATCTGTCAATCTCTGCCTGGAAAATACCGAATGACTTGGCCTCCACAGCCGAATGTGGCAATGAATTCCACCGATTCACCACCCTCTGACAAAAGAAATTCCTCCTCGTCTCCTTTCAAAAAGTACGTCCTTTTATTCTTAGGCTGTGCCCTCCGGCCCTAGAGGATTGGGCTTTCAGCATCTAAACTTGCACAACAACTTGATTGTTATCTGTACAGAATGTGGACACGTGTGACTGAGACAGAGGTGGCAGTACCTGCCATGTTCTTTAGGTACTGTGACTGTCCTTGTTGCATCAGGTTCACCGATTCCATGGCTGCTTCTGCCCTGTTGATGAGGTAATCTGTAACAGATGGACAAGGTCAGTTCCCCCTTCTTTAATTAGTGCAAGGTAAACAAGACGGGTCTCGAGGTGATTCCCATCAATATACAAAATCATATATTTTGATGTACATATAGTTTGTTACATATATGGCAATGAATTCAACAGAATTCCATAGAAACAAAGATCTGCAGGTTTCTAGTTAATACCAAAGATAGACACAAAGTGCTGAAGTAACTCAGCGGGTCAGGCAGCATCTCTCGAGATGAAGGAAAGGTGATGTTTCGGACTTGGACCCATCTTCAAAGCATCAGACACAGGTCTAAAGCTCGATCTATGTTGGCGAGGCTGCATTTGGAATATTGTATTCAGTTTTGGTCACCCTGCTATAGCAAGGAAAGAATGCAGAGAAGATATAAGAGGATGTTGCCAGGACTAATAGGGAGAGGTTGGGCAGGCTAGGAATCTATTCCTTGGAGCACAGGAGGCTGAGGAGTGATCTTATAGAGGTGTACACGATCTTGAGAGGAATAGATAAGATTCCTGCATCTGCACGGTGTGTTTTGATCGGGATTAACTGGGTCTGCACGGTGTGTTTTGATCGGGATTGCTGCATCTGCAGCTCCGCGTGTCTGCATGTGATGATCATGAAACTCGTCGGCCGCTTCCTACCTGGCGAGCTGGTGCACCGAATGTGCAGAGGATCGTCGAGCTTGGCCACGGCGTCCTGGATAATGCTCTCGGCTTCCCTCACGGTGCCCTGGACCATGTGGAACTGCTCATCCAGCAGTTTCTGCTGAAGCAGCTGCTCACGGTTTGCCTGAAACATAAATTAAAAGGCGGCTGGCAGCAGGCTGGTTTCCAGCAGTGGCCGGAGGAGAGATGAACAAACGTATCATCTTGTGTAGGAATGAACTGCAGATCTTGTTTACACCTCAGATAGACACAAAAAACTGGAGTAGCTCAGCAGCATCTCTGGAGTAAAGGAATAGATGATATTTTGGGTCGAGGCTCTTCTTATTTTGGAATTAGAAAGACATTGTAGAGTGAGGAAAAGGATAGCAAGCAGCAAGGCCAGCAGGAAGGCAAGCAAAGGGGAAGAGGCAGGGGAGAATGATGGAAGGGTAACGGAGGGATTAAGGACACAAAAGTACCCCCTGAGTTACTTTGTATCCTTGTGTGTATTAACGAGCATCTGCAGTTTAGTTTAGAGATACAACCTCGAAACAGGCCCCATTCGGCCCACCAAGTCCACACCGACCAGCGATCACCCTTACGCTGGTTCTATCCATCACACTGGGGCCAATGTTTTTACAGAAGCCGATTAAACTACAAAGCTGCACATCTATGGAACGTGGGAGGAAACCGGAGCGTCCAGAGAAAACCTACGTGGTCATAGGGAGAACGTACAAACTCCGCACAGACAGCACCCGTAGTTAGGATCGAACCTGGGTCTCTGGCGCTGTGAGGCAGCAGCTCTACTGACGTGCCTCTCTCTGCACCACCCTCAGTTCTTTCTGTCTACTCTCTTCTTTGCATAGTTCCCTGGTGTCTAATGTCAAGAGGGAAGGTGGAAGCTCAGTTTAGCGTTGTCTTTTTTCAGTGCTACGTTGGGTTCAGGCTGGACTTCACACTCTAGCAGGAGGTTTGAACCCATGAGCTTTTGATTCCGTGATGCAGCTACCTCCACAGAGTATAGGGAAAAAAACTGCAGATGCTGGTTTAAATCGAAGGTAAACACAAAATGTTGGAGTAACTCAGCGGATCAGGCAGCATCTCGAGAGAGAGAAGGAACGGGTGACGTTTCGGGTCGAGACCTTTCTTCAGACTGACTGCTGCTGACCCGCTGAGTTACTCCAGCATTTCGTGTCTGCCTCCACGGAGTGATGAGCTGCAACCTATTTAATGAACAAAGCTGGAATGGTAACCCAAGGACTCTGACCTTCTCTGTGAATTTTCCCTGCAGCTCTTCCAGCTCCCTGCAGGCTTTGTCTTTCTCGGTGCGCATCGCCATCTCCCTCTCCTGAATCGTGTTCTGCAGTGAGTACGCCTCAGATTCCTTCTCAGCCACCGTCTTCCTCAGGTTGTCCTTCTCTGCCTCAAGGCTCTGCAGCCTGGAGTTCATCTCTGTACCCGCCTGCAACCAAGGCACACAGTGCTCATTACTACAGTACATCTCTGAGCACAAGGCCCAACCGTGTACACGGCCTTGAGTGCCCGAGCTCATTGATAAATGAAATCTCAAAGTCCTTTCACATACTTCATCGACAGGTGGAACTTCATTTATTGTAAGCAAATGCAGAATTGGATCAATTTGTCCTTCAGATAACATCATTAAAATCCACTTTACATCATAAACTCATAAGTAATAGGATCAGAATTAGGCCATTTGGCCCATCAAGTCCACTCCGCCATTCAATCATGGCTGATCTATCTTTCCCTCCTAACCCCATTCTCCTGCCTTCTCCCCATAACCACATGGAATCACTTCATTGTGAATTAGGCCATTTTGACCACTGTATCATTGCCAGTTGTTTGACAGAAATATCTAGTTTCTTTTAGTTTAGTTTAAGGATACAGCATGGAAACAGGCCCTTCTGCCCTTTGAGTCCACGTTGGTCATCAATCATTGTTCACACTAGTTCTACGTTATCCCACTTTCTCGTCACCTCCCAACACACCAGGGGCAATTTACAGAGGACAATTGACCTACACATTTCTGGGGATGTAGGAGGAAACCAGAGGAAACCCACGCAGTCACAGGTAGAATGTGTAAACTCCGCACAGGCGACACCCAAGGTCACGATGGACCCCGGGTCTCTGGCGCTTCTGATCCAGTGGTGCCAGTGACACCACTGTGCTGCCCTAGTTCCTTGCTCTTTCATCATCACTCTGAACATTTCAGTTATTATATTATTTTTCCTGATTCCATTCTTGCATTGATTGGGCCTCCTCTACCTGCACCAGTCTTGGCCCACAATCTCTTCCACTATTAATGGGAGAATATTCGTTATACAATAGTGTCGCTGGACGACATGATACGTCAACCAGTGGGAGAGATCAAGCATGTTCCTGCCTTGCGACTACCTGGGCCTATCTTTGTGGTAAACAATGGCTCTTGGTGCCCCCGAAATGATGAGGGATACAAGACGCAACATATGCATTGCTCCGGGATTGCTTTCCAATGGTTTATAGTGGAACATGCATTCAAGAAAGCTAAAGCCTAATGAGTGGCCAACTCGGGTAATGATCAACAGTCATGTAACAATATCACAGCACAGGTCAGCACCTTCCACAGCAAGAGGAGAAAAACGGAAGGAAACCGATACACCCTGAGCGTTAGTTCACTCTTGCTCCCCTACTTTACCTGGTCAGAGTTATGCAGTGAGCACTGGATGGTAGCCAGCTCTTCCTTGCTTGCCTCCATTTCCCTCTTCAGTTGTTCCATTATAAAGTTCTGGTCCTCCAGCTGCAGGTATGGATGTTAAGCAGAGTTAAACTTAGGAGAATAAACGTAATTTAGTAATCCCGGCGATCTCCATGAAAATGATATTCCGCACCCTGCCATTCGCTACAACTCATTGGGGGAAGTCACTAGTATGGAAGCATTGAACCAGTGAATGCTACAGTTATCTATCCCAGCTTACTTATGAGTTTAATCCAAATCAAGCACAACTGAGAGATACAGGAGGATATTTTTAAAATAGGATTTCAGTTTAGTTTAAAGATACAGTGTGGAAACAGAGCCTTCAGCACATCGAGTCCACGCTGACCTGCGATCACCCATACACTACACCAGTTCTATCCGACACACCAGGGACAATTTACAGAAGCCAATCAACCTACAAACCCACATGTCACAGGGAGAACTTGCAAACTCCACAAAGACAGCACCCGAGGTCAGGATCAAACACGGGTCTCTGGTGCTGTGGGGCAGCAGCACTACCAGCTGCACCACTGTGCCAACCTGTGAACTCCAATCTATGACTGCAACTAACCTTGAAAGTACTAGGCTGCAGTCTCTTATTTTCATGAGTGAATCTCAGCAGTCACTTCACACCTGAAGCCAACACCATGGGCTATTTGCAAGTACCATTATCAATGCACCATGGGCTATTTGCAAGTACCATTATCAATGCACCATGGGCCATTTGCAAGTACCATTATCAATGTTAAAAAAAAAAAGCAATTTCTCAGGTTGAGTGATTTTTCAACATTTGAAAACATTTGGAAATATCTTTCAGGATACAAAAGCCATTATGGAAAAGTTGGTTGCTGCTTTATTTAATAGAATTTTGTTAAACGCATCAATGAAATTAGATCTCAGCTCAGATAAGCTGTTTATGGAAAGTTGATGAATTCACTTCCAAGTGATATTCAGTCCAAGAAATTATTTTGTAGCTAATCTGACTCTTGGGGACAGCACCTGGCACTAAATAAACATGCCATGCTACTGGTTCAGCGACATGGAGATCGTACTGACATAGGCTGGGAGTTAGAGACACAAGGAACTGCAGATGCTGGAACTTTGAGCAAAACACAAAGTGCTGGAAGAACTCAGCTGGCTCAGCAGAATCTATGGAGGAAATGGACGGACAGGTGACTTTTCAGCACGGGACTTTTCTTCAGTGTGCGGAAGGGTCCCGACCTGAATCAAAACCTGCCCATTCCCTCCACTGATGCTGTCTGTCCCGGTGAGTTCCTCCAGCACTTTGTGTTATAATCAGGGATTTACAGGAAACAGAAATCAAAGAACATTCTCGTATGTTTATGTTTACACAATATAATGACACTATATTCACAGTGTAATTACATTTATTTATACAGTTACGGAGATTATTATAAGATGATATAACTTTAAACATGGCAAAGCCAGGTTAAATGAAATAGTATAATACAATAACAGTTTAATCATAAACTAGTTTAAAAAGACCCAGTAACTGTACAATAAAACTGATGATGTACCTGGCGGTAGAACTTGCTAACATGTATTTAGAAAAATGAGAGGCATATTTAAATCACAAATAACATCCCGCGTGCTTGAGATGAAATCCATCCCTCATATTCAGAACTCAGATTCTGACACAGTGGATCATATTATCCTGCTCTAACATCACTCCATCAGCATCTAGCACAAAGACCTGGCAGCAGGCCTGGTTCACTGCTGTGAAGAAGGGCCCGGCGGGCAGCGACCTACAGGGGAAGGTCAGAATCCCTGAAGAGGAGGAGGGAGCCGCTGACGAGGAGTGGGCCGGTGAGAGAGGGACCAGGGTATTGCCTCCAGCGCCTTCAAGGTCGGCTGCAGGAGGTGCCCCAGGGACACAGAGGCGGGCAGGCAAGGAGAGGGACGTTGGATCTTGGGCCTGCACCAGTCTGGGGCTCACCTGGGCTTTTTCTTTGTAAACGGTGCCAAAATGTGGTGGCTTGTGCAAAATAAATCACTGTGCTGTGCATACATGACACTATAGAATCATTGATGTACACTCCCCTGCTCTATCTTTCCAATCCAGTCACAGACACAGAGTCACTGACAATGGGTAAACTTTCCCTTCTCTCGCCACGGTCTTTGTATTTCCCTGCGGACTAGATCCTAACTTGCTCTTTTTTCTCATCTACATCAGTAGCAGAACATTAAATGTACAGTATGCGCAGAGCACAGCATTATATTGAAACCTCTTGATATATATACCAGTTACACTTCCCCTGATGATCAGGGGAAGGAGAGACCCATTAGGATGCTGGAAGAACTCAGCAGGTCATTAACATCTATGGAGGAAAAAGGTACAAGATGACGTTGAGACGAAACCCTGCATCAGGACCGAGAAGGAACAGGAAAGATTGCCAGTTGTGGAGGGGAAGAGTGTAGGGGGAGGGTATAGGCTGGTAGGCGAAAGGTGGAGGAGATGGAACCAGCTTGGGGGAGTGAGACATAGCCTGGCAGGTGACAGATGTTAAGCAGGTGGGAGGAGGGCACGGCAGAGACGAGCAAGAGAGAAGGAAACCAGGTGGACAGGTGAGTGTGCGGAGGTCACCATCAGGTAACCTCAAATTGGAAGATTCAATGTTCATACCATTGGGTTGTAACTTATCCAGCAGAACATGAGATGTTAGGATTTGGCCTCTCTCTGCTAAAAGAGAAGGCTGACAGACAAGTGGGTGTGGGAGCAGGAAGGAGAATTAGAACATGCCACCAGAAGAAGTATTAAATAACGACATGGTAAGCCATGTAGACCAGCATAATGTAATAAGAAGGAACTAAAAATCTTTACAAGATGGCTAGCTCAAAGCCTCTCACTGTTCCCTTAATTTATCAGCAGCTTTAATAGCCATTGACTAGACTGCAGAAGATTGCGATACATTTATCAGGTTATTAAAGAACTGTCTGAAGGGAGGCTGGGAAATTGTCCTTTAAATGGATTAATGATTGAAAAGACTTTCGGCCAAATCTGATTTAATGCTGTGATTGCTTCTTTGAATACATTATTTAATCATTGCTGCGCTGAAACTCTGTATGTGGTGCTCATCCACATCAATAACTTCAGCAGGACTCTTACGTTATTCATCATTAGACCCAGCACCTTTACAGAGCTCCACCAGACTCCAGCTACAAGTTACCATTAGGGCGGCACAGTGGCACAGCGGTGGAGTTGCTGCCTTACAGCGGCAAAGTCGATCCTGACATTGGGTGCTGTCTGTACGGAGTTTGTACGTTCTCCCTGTGACCATGTGAGTTTTTTTCCGGGTGCTCCGGTTTCCTCCCACACTAAGAGCTACAGTTTTATGGGTTAATTGGCTTGGGTAATAATTGTAAATTATCCCTGGAGTGTAGGATAGTGCTCGTGTATGGATGATTGCTGGTTAGCGTGGACTCGGTGGGCCAAAGGGGATGTTTCCACACTATATCTTTAAACTAAACTCATTGGGATTCATCAGTGGCTCAAATTTGGCCCCAGCGGTGAGGGTTCTGGAGCTCCAGCCTGGCCAGAGCCAGCAGATCCGTCCCACAGCCGACTTCCGTGGCCAATTTGTAGAGGGTATCTCAGCCCCTCAAGGCCATGACCTCTGTTGGTCTGGCAAAACAGATAAAACGGCAAGGCTCTGGAACCAAGGGTTCTGGAAAATCCGTGGGGAACCTGCATTGGATTATTACTGTGACATGTACTGAGATACAGGGAGATACTTTGCCAACATTGCATCGATAGCTGATGAGGAGCACCGGGCTGTGTCTCGACATTGAGGATACCGGTAAGAAGTAACTGCTGCAAACATGCTGTCTTTAATTTGACTATTGGTTAATCATCAGCTTAAATATTAACTAGGTTTGTCTGTTGGTTTATTGTGCAAGCTGTGGGCTGTTATTGCGTTGCAGACACGGGAGTCTCAATGGTAACTTGTCTACAGCTGCCAGGTTTAGTCAGAGAGTCACAGAGCATGGAAACAAGCCCTGCGGCCCAACTTGCCCACACCAACCAACATGTCCCATCTACACTAGTCCCACCTGCCTGTGATTGGCACATATCCTTCCAAACCCGTCCTATCCATGTGCCTGTCCAAATGTTTTTTAAATGTTGATAAGAGTGCCTGCCTCAACAACCTCCTCTGGCAGCTCACTCCATACACTGACACTACACTCCTACCACCCTCTGCGTAAAAAAGTTGCCGCTCAGGTTCCTATTAAAGCTTTCCCCCCTGAATCTTTCCTGATGGCAAGATCTCACTCATTTACCTGGACACCAAGTAAGTTGTAAGGACAAAGAGAATATCCATTAGTGAATTTTGCATTGGCCATCATTATAGTGCAGGACTATTCTGATATTTAAGGTCATTGCCGCATCTGTGGAGGCCTGTTCAGGTCAGGCATCTCCCTTGTAGAGAGATAGGAAACCTGAATGGTAGAACTCAGTCTCACCTTCATCTCGGCCTCCCTCTTGGCTTCCTCCGTGGCAAATTCAAGCTCCTGTTTAGTCCGTGTCTCCTCCTCACGTGTCTGCTGGGTCACTGTCAGTTGTTTCGTTGTCTCAGCACTCTGCATGTATCGAACAAAAAGAAAGAAAATTTAATCCCTTGACTATCACGGCACAATATTTCAGTTGCTCTCTATTAATAGCTCGTTAATCTAGTATAAGCCCAGGAGAATCACAAATAACTCCATTGTGTACAAAATCATGAGGGGAATAGATCTCTTGCCCAGAGTAGGTGAATCGAGGTGATGGGAGGTAAGATTTAATAGGAACCCGAGAGGTAACTTTTTCACACAAAGGGTGGTGGGTGTATGGAACGAGCTACCGGAGGAGGTAGTTGAGGCAGATACTATCGCAACATTTAAGAAACATTTACACAGATACCTAGATAGTACAGGTTTAGAGGGATATGAGCCAAACGCAGGCAGGTGCAACTAGTGTAGATGGGACATGTTGGTCAGAGTGGGCAGGTTGGGCTGAAGAGCCTGAATACTCTAATCATACAAAAACTTTATTATGGATGTGAGTAACTAGTGCGACTCAGAATTACTGAGGACAAAGATTCCGTCTATTGCAATGGCACCATAATCGGGATGATCGCGTGAGACAGAGAGGCCCAGGTCATCTCCCTCTTCGGTAACCAGTGACCATCTCTACTGCTTATTGCCCTGCCACCTCTGTGTGTGAATATTGATGTTCTGAGCACCAGTAGTGATGGAGACCACGCCGCCCTACGATCACCCATTCACACAAGTTCTATGTTATCCCACTTTCTCATCCACTCCCGACACACTCGGGGCAATTTGAAGAGGCCTATTAACCTACAAACCCACTCCTCCACACCTGGGAGTAAACACGAGTCCCCAGGGAAAACCCATGCAGTCACAAGGAGAACGTGCAAACTCCACACAGACAGAACCAAATGTCAGGATCGAACCTGGGTCTCCGACACTGTGAAGCAGCAACTCTACAAGCTGCCCACTGCCCTGTATTTGCTAAAAAAAAGCTAATTTTTGCTTATTGTTTGTCCCAGTTAATAAAGTCAACATTCTGGGAGATTTGCGGGCAGTCTGACGGATGTGGGCTAAATGCAGGACTAGTGGAGACAGTGCATCTTGGTCGGCATGGGCAAGTTGGGCCGAAGGGCCAGTTTCCACTCTGTTTGACTCAATGACTAACAAAGCCTGGTGCCCAGCTTTGATGGGAAGGTGGGAGACTGGCTCTTGCAGTTTGGAAACGTCCCCATCTTCTCCCGTCGCCATGAAGAAACCGGGTCAACACGTTAATGGTCAGCTGTGGTTTCCAGAGGCTGACAATGTCAAGGTTCCAGTTTGAGGCCCACCACAGACAGCAAAGCACCAGGCCCCGAGGATGCATTCCATGACATGACACATCACAAGGCACTAAGGTGTGTGCAAGTATGTCAATTCTCCAGGAAATATTTACAATCAGATCAATATTTCAGCCGACTTATCCTATCACACCCAAACAATGACAGATATTGCACAAATTTTGCATTGTAAACCGGCTGTGTGAACCGGTCAACCCACCTTCTACAACAGCCTCTGGGAAAGTTTTAAAAGGTGTAATTAATTAGGAAACATCTTCTGCAATGTGCAATCTGTTCAGCTTCATATGTTTTTCAACATCTTCGAAACATGTTGAAATGCTTTCAACAACATATTCCAGTCAACAGAATAAGAGGAGGAAATTGGTCCCATTTCCAAACATGGTCTGATTTCAAGGGTCATTTCAAAAGGTTGCTGCAGGAATTAGAAATAATCCAAGCCTAATTCCAAAGCACTTCTAAATATCTGCAGCATTAATACAAATATCCAACCACGCACATTCAAAAACAAAAATCAAGGATGAGTCTCACCCCAGTCACTCCCTCTTCTCCCCTCTCCCATCAGGCAAGAGGGTCAGAAGTGTGAAAACGCACACCTTCAGATTCAGGGTCAGTTTATGAGGCAACTGAACCATCCTACCAACAACTAGAGAGCATTCCTGACCTACCATCTACCTCATTAAAGACCCTCAAACTATTTTTAATCAGACTTTACTGGACTTCACCCTGCACTAAAGTTATTCCCTTTATCCTGTATCCTATACACTGTGGACGGCTTGACTGAAATCATGTGTAGTCTTTCTGCTGACGCAACAAAAAAGTTTTTCACTGTACCTCGGTACACGTGACAATAATAAACTAAACGAAGCAAGTGTAAATGGCCACAAACGTGTGAGAGAGAGAAAGCTCAGTCAAACTTCCTGTTGGGAACCAGGAACCCACCTTAACCTTACACATGGAACACAAACACAAAAGATTCACTGCTAATAAAATGTGCTCCAGTCAAGGGCAAAAATATCTCCAGATCGACACAAAATGCTGGAGTAACTCAGTGGGACAAGGAGCATCTCTGGAGAGAAGGAATAGGTGACGTTTCGGGTCCAGACCCTCCTTCAGACTGATGTCAGGGGAAAGGGAGATGCATAGATAAGGAAGTGTAAGGTGTGAAAATAGGACAACGGGAATGGAGATCAAGGAAAATGTAGAATAGATGATTGTTAGCTGGGAGAAGATAAACAACAAAGCAAACAGGGATTAAAAGTAGTTGGAGACAGTGACTGGGTGGAGAACTGGGAAAGGGGAGGGATGGAGAAAGAGGGAAAGTAAGGGTTACTTGAAGTTAGAGAAGCATGTCTCTCTGAGTTACTCCAGAATTTTGTGTCTATCTTCGGTTTAAACCAGCATCTGCAGTTCCTTCCTATGCAAAATTACCTCTGCTCATTTTGACATGGAATGTGCCCAGTGCAAGGCTTCTCGTACCTTTCTGAGGAGCTCTGCGTGAGTGTTGACAAGATCGCTGTGCTTTTCTTTTAGTTTGTTGTAGCGCTGCTCGTTCGCTTGGACTTTCTCTGCAAAAGCAAATTAAGCGACATTGAAGTGAAACTGGACGCAGCTGGTGTTAAATTAAGACGCCAGGTTTTAGCAGGTGATTTGTGTTGACATTTAGTGAGTTTTCTGTGCTCTTTCCAAGTAACGTACTCTCAGAAGAACAACAGAATCCAGAAATGGTCCTGTTCTCAAGAGAGAACTCTGACACCTGGTAGACACAAAAAGCTGGAGTAACTCAGCGGGCCAGGCAGCATCTTGGAAGCAGAGTCTCGACCCGAAATGTCACCTCTTCATTTTCTCCAGAGACGCTGCCTGACCTGCTGAGTTACTCCAACTTTTTGTGTCTATCTTTGGTGAAAACTAGCATTTGCAGTTCCTTCCTACACATTTCATCTGATACGTCCACTGGCTCAGGCCAGAATAGATACTAAGTGGCAGCACAGTTAACTATTCTTCTGTGGTTGGACTCATTGTGACTAAAAACAAAAGCCAACCAATAAATACTTCATATACATCCTCAGAGTCAGGGGTATTTCCATCAACTATCGCACTGTGATAATTATCACATTTACTGATGCAAAATTAGAGTTGTCTGCATTCTCAATGGCATTCTGTCCACTTGTTTCCCTTATTTCCTGTTGCTTATGTCTACAGTAGATATACATAACCAAGACAAATATGCAAATTCCTGAATGAAATGGACTAGAAATGGTCAATTATAAAAGACGAAATTGCGGAGCATTTGGTTAGTAGTAACAGGATTGTTCCGAGTCAGCATGGATTTACGAAGGGGAAATCATGCTTGACTAATCTTCTGGAATTCTTTGAGGATGTAACCAGGAAAATTGACAGGGGAGAGCCGGTGGATGTGGTGTACCTTGACTTTCAGAAAGCCTTCGACAAGGTTCCACATAGGAGATTAGTGGGCAAAATTAGAGCACGTGGTATTGGAGGTAGGGTACTGACATGGATAGAAAATTGGTTGACAGACAGAAAGCAAAGAGTGGGGATAAATGGGTCCCTTTCAGAATGGCAGGCAGTAATTAGTGGAGTACCGCAAGGCTCGGTGCTGGGACCGCAGCTATTTACAATATACATTAATGACTTGGATGAAGGGATTAAAAGTACCATTAGCAAATTTGCAGATGATACAAAGCTGGGTAGTAGTGTGAACTGTGAGGAAGATGCTATGAGGTTGCAGGGTGACTTGGACTGGTTGTGTGAGTGGGCGGATGCATGGCAGATGCAGTTTGTGGATAAGTGTGGATAAGTGTGAGGTTATCCACTTTGGTGGTAAGAATAGGAAGGCAGAGTATTATCTGAATGGTGTCAAGTTAGGAACAGGGGACGTACAACGAGATCTGGGTGTCCTAGTGCATCAGTCACTGAAAGGAAGCATGCAGGTACAGCAGGCAGTGAAGAAAGCCAATAGAATGTTGGCCTTCATAACAAGAGGAGTTGAGTATAGGAGCAAAGAGGTCCTTCTGCAGTTGTACAGGGCCCTAGTGAGACCGCACCTGGAATACTGTGTGCAGTTTTGGTCTCCAAATTTGAGGAAGGATATTCTTGCTATTGAGGGCGTGCAGCGTAGGTTTACTAGGTTAATTCCCGGAATGGCGGGACTTTCATATGTTGAAAGACTGGAGCGACTAGGCTTGTATGCACTGGAATTTAGAAGGATGAGAGGAGATCTTATCAAAATGTATAAGATTATTAAGGGGTTGGACACGTTAGAGGCAGGAAACATGTTCCCAATGTTGGGGGAGTCCAGAACAAGGGGCCACAGTTTAAGAATAAGGGGTAGGCCATTTAGAACTGAGATGAGGAAAATCTTTTTCAGTCAGAGAGTTGTGAATCTGTGGAATTCTCTGCCTCAGAAGGCAGTGGAGGCCGATTCTCTGAATGCATTCAAGAGAGAGCTCTTAAGGATAGCGGAGTCAGGGGGTATGGGGAGAAGGCAGGAACGGGGTACTGATTGAGAATGATCAGCCATGATCACATTGAATGGCGGTGCTGGCTCGAAGGGCCGAATGGCCTCTTCCTGCACATATTGTCTATTGTCTATAATCTAGAATTTCCAGCTTTGGATGATAATGGTGCTTTTTAATTATGTTTAATAAGTGCTTTTTAATTATGTTTTCCTTTTGTGAAATCCTTTCTGTGACTCAAAGGAAATGGAAGTCTCAACAATGTGTAGGAAAGAAACTCAGATGTAGGTTTAAACCGAAGAAAGACATGAAAAGATGGAGTAACTCAGCGGGTCAGACAGCATCTCTGGAGAAAAGGAGTAGGTGACCTTTCGGGTCGACTCAGGTGGAAAGAAGAATCTCGACCAAAAACGAACTAAAAGGTCAGAAAACCTCCTTTTCTCCAGAGGTGCTGTCTGACCCGTTGAGTTAGTCCAGTTTTTTGCGTCTATCTTTGGAAGTCTCAACAAGATAGGTTGGTAAATGCCCAATCATTATGATTAAAATCAAGTCCTTAAACAGACTCAAGAATCTCCTCTCTGGTCAAAATCCTCTCCTCGATGTCAGTCACTTACTAATGGCATATCTTTGCCATATTTTGAAGAGTGCATGAAATCCAAATGCTATTCTATACAATACCAGGTCTCAGCTGTGTAATGAATGGGACATGAATGAGATAGGTTGAAACTTAAGATTCAAAAATCTCCACTCCTTGGTGATTATGAGTGGGAGTGAAGAATACGCAGGGATAGGTTAGAATATGGCAAAAATGCACAGATATCATTAAGTAGGAGCAGTAGCACAGGGGCGGCACAGTGGTGCAGCAGGTAGAGCTGCTGCCTTCCACCTCCACAGTCCAGGGTTCGATCCTGCTGTCTGTGAGATGCATTTGGTTTAGCTTAGCTTACTTTAGAGATACAGCGTGGCAACAGGCCCTTCAGACCACCAGCGAACACCTGTACACCAGGTCCAACCTACTCACTAGGAACAATTTACAGAAGCCAATTAGCCTACAAGCTCACACGTCTTTCGAATGTGGAAGGAAACCGGAGCACCTGGAGAAAACTCACGTGGTCACAGGGAGAACGCACAAACTCCGTACAGGCAACACCCATGATGAGGATCGAACCTGGGTCCCTGGTCCTGTGAAACAGCAACTCCACCACTGCACCACCCCTGCGATGTGGAGTCTGCACGTTCTCACTGAACCGTGCGTGTTTCCCCCGGGTGCTCCGGTTTCCTCCCACATCCCAAAGGATGTGCAGGTTTGTAGGTTAATGGGCCCTCTGTAAATTGCCCCTGGTGTGTAGGGAGTAGATGCGTAAGTGGGGTAACACAGGCCAGTATTATTGTGTGTCATGTGCTGTCAATTGAATGTGAGCGTCCCACCCATTGGATCAGCCGCTGTTGTAAACACCAGCCACTGCTCTATAACGAACATGGCAGAACTTACTCTCTGCCTCCACGACCAGGAACTGCGTTTTATCCACGTCGCCTTTCTGCCTCCGCAGGTTTTCCAGCTCGCCCCTCAGCTCCTCGTTATCGACCAGCGCCTTCTGCTTCAGCTTGCGGGTTTCCTCCAGCTCCGTTTCCAGGCCATTAATCTGGGCTTTCAGTTGTGCGATGTACTTCTGGGCCTGACGACAACATAAAACCAACATCAGCTGCTTCTGCCAGGACAAGTTTCTTCTGTACAAGTGCTTCACGACTGCTGCACGTGTCACCACTGGTCTTTATTTGGCAACTACAACAACCAGGCAGCATGCAGCAACATTGCCATACAATGAATCAGGACACCAAACAGTCAAATGTAGACAGGAGGGTTCTGACCTCAAACATCACCCATCCATGTTCTCCAGAGATGCTGCCTGACCCACTGAGTCACTCCAGCACTATCTTCAGTATAAACGAGCATCTGCGGTTCCTTTCTACAGAACAGTACAGCACAGGAACAGGTCCTTTGACCCACAATGTCTGTGCTGTACATGATGCGGTTAAACTGATCTCTGCCTGTATGCAATCCATATCACTCCATCTCCACTCCATTGCCGATGCCAAAGCCCCCTAAATGCCATGATCATATCTGCCTCCACTGCCAGCTCTGGCACCCACCACTCTGTGTGTATATTACCCCGCATATCTCCTTTGAACTTTGTCCCTCTCCCCGTCCTCGAAGTTCAAGTTGAAGTTCATGCAGAAGTGCCCCACCTCAGACTTTACTCTTTCCAGCTCAACTTTCAGCAGCTCCACCTCCTTCTTCAGATTGTCAATTTGAAGGTCTCTGCAGAAAATCACACAAAAGGAAACATCAAATGGAAGCAAAAACATATGTTACTGCACCCAGCCATTCATTGCCAAAGCTCAGCTTACCGGTCATCCTTCACAAAACCATTATTAGTTGGAGGTCCAAAAGTAGCATCGAAAATGTCCACATCCACCAAATTCTAGAAAAAAAAGATGTTCAGCTTTTTAATATACAAATGTTTCTCAACTTTTTATAACCTATACAAAGCTAAAAAGCCAAAGCAGTTAATAAAACATAGAACGGTACAGCACAGGAAAAGGCCCTTCGGCCCACAGTGTCTGTGCTGAACATGATGCCAAGACTAACTCTTATCTGCCGGCACATGATCCATATCCCTCCGTTCCCTGCACATCTATGTGCCTATCCAAAAGTTTCCTAAACACCACTATCATATCTGCCCCCACAACCACCCCCAGCAGCCCATTCCTGGCAACTCACCACCCTCTGTAAAAAAAACGTGCCCCATACATCTCCTTTAAACTTTGTTCCTTTCACCTTATAGTTATTCCCACTATTCTTTGATATTTCCATGCTGGGAAAAAGCATATCTCACCCGCCTCATTACTGATCTATAACCTTATTTAGTCACATTCACTGAATATGAAAATACTCATTAATTTAACATTAAAAGAGCAGCAGAATGGTGCAGAGGTAGAGTTGCTGCCTTACAGCGCTGGAGACCCGTGTTCGATCCAGACGACGGGAGATCTCTGTGCCGAGTTTGTACGTTCTCCCTGTGACTGCGCGGGTTTTCTCTGTGTGTTCCTGTTTCCTCCCACACTCCAACGACGTACAGGTTTGTAGGTTAATTTGGCTTCTTTAAATTGTCCCTGATGTGTAGGATAGTGTTAACTGCAGGGATCGCTGGTCGGAGCGGACTCAGTAGGCGAAGGGCCCATTTCCACGCTGTATCTCTAAGTTAAACACTCACACTCCATCATTCACTCTTCCCCAGCCTCTTCTTTCTAAGGATTTTGTTTGTGGTCTTACTTTAGACATCTTGAAAATCTGCTACACTTATTTCAAGGCGAGCAAAAATTATTCACCGGGAGGATCTTGTTGCAAAAATCTTTCTCTCACCTGGGATTCAGTCACTGGAGCGGCAGAAACCTCGATGAGACTCTCCGGTTCCTCGATGTCATCTGTCGGGACTTCATCAGGAATTATCACCACTGGTTTCACATGCTCTGCCAGAGCAGAAGCTCTCAAAAAATTTGGTGGACTCTGCCAAAAAGAGAATGTTACACATCTATATTATGTCCAAAAATATTAATATCTATCTTTGGCTCTATGAATTACATGTACACGGTGGTTTAATTAAATTAAATGGTGGTTGAGCAAGTTTGCTGATGATGCAAAAGTTTGTGGTTTTGCAGATAATGAAGATGGTTGTGAAAAATTACAGCAGGATCTTGATCGATTGGCCAGATGGGCCGAGGAATGGATGATGGAATTTAACACAGAGAAATGTGAGGTGTTGCATCTCGGGTAGTCTAACATGGGCAGGACCTACCCAGTGAATGGTAGGGCTTTGGGGAGTGTTGTAGAGCAGAGGGATCTAGGAGTGCAGGTGCATGGTTCCTTGAAGGTCGAGTCACAGGTAGATAAGGTGGTCAAAAAGGCTTTTGGCACATTGGCCTTTATCAGTCAGAGTATTGAGTATAGAAGTTGGGAGGTCATGTTGCAGTTGTGTAAGACTTTGGTGAGACCACATTTAGAGTATTTTGTTCAGTTCTGGGCACCATGTTATAGGAAAGATGTTGTCAAGCTGGAAAGGGTACAGAGATGATTTATAAGGATATTGCCAGGACTTGAGGGTCTGAGCTATAGGGAGAGGTTGTGTAGGCTGGGACTCTATTTCTTGGAATGCAGGAGGATGAGGGGTGATCTTATAGAGGTGTATAAAATCATGAAATAGATTGGGTAGATGCACAGTCTCTTGCCCAGAGTAGGTGAATTGAGGACCAGGCGACATAGGTTTAAGGTGAAGAGGCAAAGATTTAATAGGAATCTGAGGGGTAACTTTTTCACACAAAGGGTGGTGGGTGTATGGAGCAAGCTGCTAGAGGAGGTAGTTGAGGCTGGGACTATCCCAATGTTTAAGAAACAGTTAGACAGGTACATGGAAAGGACAGGTTTGGATGGATATGGACTAAACGCAGGCAGGTGTGACTCGTGTAGCTGAGATATGTTGGGCCGAAGGGCCTGTTTCCACGCTGTATCATTCTATTGCTATGAATGGGTAGGACTTTCCCTATATTCTGGTCACCACATCTAAAGGTAGCTGGCAGTGAGGAAAGTCCTGGTAGCTGTAACTCAGAAGTTTTGGATCATCAGCCAAAAGCATAGATTGCATTCAAACCCTGGTTTTACTTTGGGGGGGCTTTAGGTTTAGGTTTATTACTGTCATGCTCACTGGAGTATAGTGGAAAGCTTTATTTTGCATGATTTCCAATCAGATTAAATAATACTATGTATAAATACAATCAAGTCAAACTCAAGTACAATAGGTAGAACAAAGGGGCGGATACTGAGTGCAGAATATAGTTCTCAGCAGAGTCGCGCACCAATTCCAAAGACAAAGTCCAACGTCTGCAAGGGGGTAGAAGTGAAATAGACAGTACCCCAGCTTATGGAAGGACCGTTCCAGAGTCTGATAACAGAGGGGATGAAGCTGTTCCTGAGTCTGGTCGGGCACGCTTTCAAACTTCTGTACTTTATACCCAATGGCAGCAGGGAGAAAGAATGACCGGGGTGGGACAAGTCTTTGATTGTGTCGGGTGTTTTTTTGAGGGAGCATGAATTGTAGATGGAGTCAATGATGGGGAGTCAGCTCTGTGTGCTGGATGGACAGGGCTACATCCACAACTCTGCAATTTCTTGCGGTCTTTGATACAGAGTATGAACCCGATTCTCAGATCTGGATTCAGAAGAGATGGGAACAAAATAAATTGAGGCGCAACCCTGACTAATACTAATCTCAAATTGGAATGAAATAATGAAATACTATTAACATTAACAAACTAAGTTTACATTTATTATAGTCGACACGTGAAATTATTTAAAATATTATTTTGCTCTGTAAACCACAAGGAAATGGGTAGAATTAATGACTTTCAGGAGCTGCAAAATGGTGAGTGCCACACTAAACTCTTAAAAGTGTAAACTTAGCAAAATCAACAGCAAATATAATGGAAGCCGGTAGTTTATAAGAAGTTAAACGGAACAGATAAAGGCCTCATTCGCAAATACTTTGCGCTATTTTTCTGCAGAACCCCCATACCTCAGGCAACTTGGGGATCTGGATGAGACGTTTGAAATACAACATGTCACGAGAACGACTGAAGAAACTCTTTAGACTGCAATAAAATCAAAGACAGCAAAATTAAATCATCTCTGCGTCATGTCCATAAATTATTATTATTTTGCGTGCATTACAATGAATAACTTCACACTTTGTGGCACGGTGGCGCAGCGGTAGAGTTGCTGCCTCACAGTGCCAGAGACCCGGGTTCGATCCTGACTATGGGTGGTGTCTGTACGGAGTTTGTACGTTCTCCCTGTGACCGCGTGGGGTTTCTCCGGGTGCTCCGGTTTCCTCCCACGCTCCAAAAACGTACAGGTTTGTAGGCTAATTGGCTTCAGTAAAATTGTAAATCATCCCTGGTGTGTGTAGGATAGTGTTAGGTTGCGTGGATTGGTGTTCGATGCAGACTCGGCGGACCGAAGGCCCTGTTTCCGTGCTGTATCTCTAAACTAAACTAAACTTATTCACTAAAAAGTACTTTTCCCAAGTATCTTTCCAAAGTCCTTTACATCTGAAGAAGGGTCTCGACCCGAAACGTCACCCATTCCTTCTCTCCAGAGATGCTGCCTGTTCCGCTGAGTTACTCCGGCTTTTTGTGTCTATTTACAATCTCTCTCATCAGGTTCATGCCCGATTTTGTGATATCAGCAATTTCAAGATTATGTGTTGCACGCCCATGTCTATTTAAACACATACAGGACAAAGGTGAACCTAGCACTAACCTACAGCGTAAACAAGGAGAATGTCATGTAAGTGCTAAATGCTGCTTCATGACGTGGCACAATTCAACAGGGGCAGCCTAGTGATGCAGTTGGTAGAGCTGCCGCCTCACAGCACCAGGGACCCAGGTTCAATCCTGACCTTGGGTGCTGTCTGAGTGCACATTCTCCCTGGGACCACGTGGGTTCCTCCAGGTACTCTGGTTTACCCCGCATCCCAAAGACACGCGGGTTTATAGAATCATAGAAATACACAGCAACGGGCTCTTCGGCCCAACTCGTCCAGGATGATCAAGATGTCCCATTCACAATAGTCTCATTTACCCGTGTTTGGCCCACATCCCTCTACACCTTTCCTATACAGGTACCCCAGTGTCTTTTAAATGCTGTTTTTTGTACTTGCAAGGTTAATTGGTTGCTGTAAATTTCCCAATATGTGCAGTTGAGTGATAGAATCTGGGGAAATTAATGACAATATGGAGAGAATAAAGTTGGATTGATTAGTGTGGGATTAGTGTAAATGAGTGCTTCATAAATTCATGTTCTAGGAGCAGGATAAGGCCATTCGGGCCATCAAGTCCACTCTGCCATTCAATTATGGCTGATCTATCTTTCCCTCCCAACCTTATTCCCCTGCCTTCGCTCCATAACTCCTGACACCTTTACAAATCAAGAATCTGTTCATCTCCGCCTTAAAAATATCCATTGACTTGGCCTCCACAGCCGTCTGTGGCAATGAATTCCACAGGTTCACCACCCTTGATGGTCAGTGTGGACACGATGGGCCGAAGGGCCCGCTTCCATGCTGTATCTCTCTCTTTAAGGCATGGTTAACTACAGACCGAGTGCTGGTAAATGGAATTAGTACAGACAGATATTAGATGGTTGGCATGGACATGATGGGCCAAGGAGCCTATTTCTGTTCTGTACAACCTATAAACACCATAAAAGTACAATGAGCTTGGTGCTGAGAGGAGGTGCATTTAGTCTTTAGGTAGATGCAAAATGCTGGAGTAACTCAGCGGGTCAGGCAGCATCTCGTTAGTTGTGACAAGTTGATTATGTGGTAGCACACATCTTTCAGCATAATTCCACACACAATTAGTGTGAAAACATTATCCAAACTTTCCTTCCTTGCTGCTCCATTGTTCCAACTTAGCAAAGATCTGCAGCATCTGTAGATGGGTTTATTCTCTCACCCATCTATCCATTGCACATTGCAGAACGTTTATTCTCTCACCCATCTATCCATCCAGAAAACGTGGCTCGACTAACGTTTCCAGGCAGGACCTATTTCTGGTTTGTTCAGATTAGAGCCTTAAAATCATACAGCACGGAAACTTCAGACCAACTCCTCCATGCTGACCAAGATGCCCCATCTAAGCTAGTCCCATTTGCCCACATTTGGCCCATATCCCTCTGAACATTTCCTATTCATGTACCTGTCCAAATTTTTTGTACATAGTGATGTCGTACCTGCCTCACCTTCCTCTTCTGGTGGTTCATTCCATTTACCTACCACCCATAAGACCATAAGACAGAGGAGCAGAATAAGACCATTCGGCCAATCGAGTCTACTCCGCCATTCAATCATGGCCGATCAAACTTTCCCCTTCAAACCCATTCTCCTGCCTTATCACCATAACCTTTGATGCCCTCTAAATGAAAAAGTTACCCTTCAGGGTCCTATTAAATCTTTCCCCTCTTACCTTAAACCTATGTCATCTGGTTCTTGATTCCCCTACATCGAGTAAAAAATACCTCTGTGCATTCATCCTGTCGATTGCCGCATGGTTTTATTTACCTAAACTTGTAATAAAATTATTTGGTACCTGTGAAATTCATCGTAGAATCGGTCCCTATGTCCTTGCAATGTCTCAGCTGGCAGACCTGTTTAAGGTAAACATTAACACAATTTAAGTCATGAACTGTCCATTCATAATTATCTTTTTAAAATTATTATTATTTATTTACTTTTTCCGGTCAATACAATACACAGACTGACCATACAATTGTGAAAGTTAAATAGTACGAAATAATTATATCAAAAATAAAACAAAATAATCACACATGATATTCTCTGACCGAAAAAAAAGGTGTACGCAGAAGCCAAAGCTTATTGTCCTACTACAAATTGAAGGAATGATATTTTATTATCACACATGACATGTCACAATGAAATTCTTTGCTTTGCAAACCACACACAAGTAACCAAAGAGTCGCTACGTATAGGGTGCCAACGTATAGGGCCCCTTTGTTCTCGACAGCGATTCCACGCATACCATGACTTCTATTGCCCTCTTAACTATTTAGTAAATTGTTGTGACGCTGGCAATCATGGTAATCTTTTAGTCTGGTAGTACTTCACTGAACAGGTGTTGGAGGGTCTATTGGTGGCTTAGCGGTAGAGTTGCTACCTTACAGCACCAGAGACCCGGGTTCGATCCTGACTACGGGTGCTATCTGTATGGAGTTTGTACGTTCTCCCTGTGACCGCGTGCGTTTTCTCCGGATACTCTGGTTTCCTCCCACACTCCAAAGACGTGCAGGTTTGTAGGTTAATTGGATTCTGTAAATTGTCCCTAGGGTGCAGCATAGAACTAGTGTACGAGAATCACTGGTCGGCGTGGACTCGGTGGGCCGAAGTGCCTGTTTCCATTCTATGTCTCTATACTAAGCTAAACTATTGCATTCATTGTGAAACAGGTTTGCAAGAGGAAGGAGGAAAAGTAGGACGTGGATGTGGCAGGAAGAATAGAGGCTGCAGGAAGGTGAGAAATTAATCTGGTCACGCGAGGATGTGGAAAGTGGTGCATCACCAGATAGGTGCTGATGAATGATTTGTTCAGGAAGAACAGACTCCCTCCCACACATCACATGGGTGTGTCACAGCATCACACCATGAACTGGCCAAGCCTGTTTTTCCAGGCAATTCCCTGCTCAGCTTTCAATGAAAGGTCAAGAAGATAAAGAGAGACAACAGATGCTGGAGTGTGGAACAAAATATCATATCCTTTCCCCCTCCCACTTCTATCCACCCATCAGCTTCTCCCCAGCTGGCTCCACACATCACCTAATAGCCTGTCCCTTCCCCACCCGGCATACTGCTAAACACCGGGCGGCACGGTGGCGCAGCGGTAGAGTTGCTACCTTACAGTGTCAGGTTTGATCCTGACTAAAGGTGTTGTCTGTACGGAGTTTGTACATTCTTCCTGTGACCTGTGTGGGTTTTATCCGTGTGCTCTGGTTTCCTCCCACACTCCAAAGACGTACAGGTTTATGGGTTAATTGGCTTCGCTAAAAATTGTAAATTGTCCTTAGTGTGCAGGATAGTGCTGGTGTACAGGGTGATTGCTGGTCAGCATGGACTGACTCGGTGGGCCGAAGGGCCTGTATCTCTAAATTAAAACATTAATTTCTAATACTGCACCATAACATGACCAACGCACAAAGTGCAGGAGTAACTCAGCGGGTCAGGCGGCATTTATGGAGGGAATGGGCGGATGACGTTTCGGGTCAGGACCCTTCTTCAGACTTGTGTAGTAGGAGTGAGAAAGCTGGAGAAAAATGTGAGGATAGAACTTTGACCTGCTGAGTTACTCCAGCATTTTGTGAATAAATACCTTTGATTTGTACCAGCATCTGCAGTTATTTTCTTATAAAGACAAATGATAGGTGGATACAGGTTAGGGGAGGTTTCCAAGTTGGGACCCTTTTTCAAAGAGGCTCTGAAGAAGGTACTGACCCAAAATATCCTCTGGTTATTCCCTCCACAAATGCTGCCTGATCCGCTGAGTTACTCCAGCACTTTGTAGTTTGCTCAAGATTCTGTAGTTCCTTGTATATCCATAACAATACCAACTTCTTTCCACAGGGGCAGCACTAAAATCTATCGTGTGCCATTAACTCACACCAGGAATCAACAACACTGCATGAAAATCATGCTTGCGTTGAATTTACTTTAGATATGCATGCTCAACACAAGCACACCTCCCTGAACCGTGCAGTCCATTCACTTGGACAGAGTACTCTCTGGAAACTTGCCCACGGCCGCTGGTCTGACAGTGCTCAACCTAACCAGTCAATTGGTGCAGCAGCAGCTTAACGGAGCTCAACACCACTATAAGGCAGCTGGTGCTGTAACTGATCCAAACCCTCATCTATCCATTTTCTCAGGAGTTGCTACCTGGCCTGATGTGGTACTCCAGTAATTTGTGTCTATCTTTGGTATAAACCAGCATCTGCAGTTCCTTTTTATTACATTGTGCTGTAATCCGTCCGCTATGTTTACTATGAAGCCATAGCTGTGAATACTTATTATTATGTTATATAAGCTGTCACACTAATGACATGTTTGTTGCAAAGTTAACATGTAAATTGAGAATGTGGAATAATTTTCTCTCAATGTGTTGCGCTACACAATTTTATTTAGGCTTATCTACAACACAACCCTAATTATTCAGCTGCCTTCAACAAACAAATTTCAACCATCAAGGACTCTGTGGCGAACTCCATGTTGGTAAAGAGTCCCAAAGCTCTTGGTAAAGATGAAAGGAAAATTGTACGGTCGAGGCAAGGGATGTTAAGGGGAAAGCAGACAAATAAGGGTGTCTTTACAGGTTGGATCTGGATTAGAATGTCCAATTCTGAACCCAGAGTTGAGTGGTTGGTCCAGAGATTGTAATCGATGCCAAACATAGAGAGGTGGATATATGGAACAAGACGCCAGAGAAGGTAACTG
Organism: Rhinoraja longicauda; assembly: GCF_053455715.1. NCBI lineage: Eukaryota > Metazoa > Chordata > Chondrichthyes > Rajiformes > Arhynchobatidae > Rhinoraja > Rhinoraja longicauda. The sequence continues at coordinate 23,425,143 of NC_135977.1, read as the reverse complement.
AGGCAGATAATATTAACAGCATTTAAAAACATTTGGACAGGTACATGGATAGTGTAGGCTTAGACAGATAGAGGCCAAATGCAGGCAGGTAATGCAGGTAATGCCAAATGCAGGCAGTGTAAATGGGGCATGTTGTTCGGTGTGGGCAAGTTGGCTGTTTCCATGCTGTGTAACTCAATGACGACAGGCTTAGTCTTGGCATTGTGTTCGGCACTGACATTGCGGGCCAAACGGCCTGTGGAGGTACTGTCCTCTTCTATGCTCTATTTATTCTTTTTGCAGTCTCCAGTTTCATCAGATATTTACAAGGTGTTGCAGAATAGTTGGTACTTACACGAGTGAAGTTTGAACATTAGCTTTACGGTGTAGTGGTACAGGTGGCTGCAGTCCTGAACCACCTGAATGAGAGGGGCCAGGCGGCACTGACCAGAGGGCGTCTGTGATACCGCATACGAAGTATCCAGCGACCTGAAGACTAAAAATAAAGAACAAGAACAAAGATGTTATAAAGGGTGCTATCAGTGTAAACTAGGGTTATCATATCATATCATATATATACAGCCGGAAACAGGCCTTTTTCGGCCCACCAAGTCCGTGCCGCCCAGCGATCCCCGTACATTAACACTATCCTACACCCACTAGGGACAATTTAAAAAAAAACATTTACCCAGCCAATTAACCTACATACCTGCACGTCTTTGGAGTTGGGTTGCAGGATGTAGGAGAACAGGTTGGTCTACACTGTAGTAATTTTAAAAGACCCATTAAATTAGAAACAGAGACTGATTGATTGATCGATTCATTCGTTCATTCGTTGTTTCATTCATTCATTCATTCATTCATTCATTCATTCATTCATTCATTCATTCGTTCAATGATTGAAGTAAGCAGGCCCTTCGGCCCACCGAGTCCACGCTGACCATTAAACACCCGTTCACACTAGTTCCACATTATCCCACTTTCGCATCCACTCCCGACACACTAGAGGCAATTTACAGAGGCCGATTAACCTACAAACCAGCACATCTTTGGAATGTAGGAGAAAGCCAGAGCACCTGGAGGAAACCCAGGTGGTCACAGGGAGACCGTGCAAACTCCACACATACAGCACCCGAGGTCAGGATTGAACCCGGATCTCTGGCACTGTGAGGCAGCAGCTCTACCCACTGCGCTAACGTTTGTGAACAGAACCTGAAAAGCAGTGTGAGCTGCAATGAGGATGCTATGAGGTTGTAGGGTGACTTGGATAGGTTGTGTGAGTGAGCAGATGCATGGCAGATGCCACATAATGCGGATAAATGTGAGGTTATCCACTTTGGTGATAAGAACAGGGAAGCAGATTATTATATGAATGGTGTCAGATTAGGAAAAGGGGAGGTACAACGAGACCTGGGTGTGCTTATACATCAGTCACTGAAAGTAAGCATGCAGGTACAGCAGGCAGTGAAAAAAGCTAATAGTATGTTGGCCTTCATTGCGAGAGGATTTGAGTTTAGGAGCAAGGAGGTCCTACTGCAGTTGTGCAGGGCCCTGGTGAGACTGTACTTGGAGTATTGTGTGCAATTTTGGTCTAATTTGAGGAAGGACATTATTGCTATTGCTGGAGTGCAGCGTAGGTTCATCAGGTTAATTCCCGGGATGGACATATGGTGAAAGAATGGGTCGACTGGGCTTGTATTCACTGGATTTTAGAAGGATGAGAAGGGATCTTATAGAAACATATAAAATTCTTAAAGGATTGGACAAGGCTGGATGCAGGAAAAATGTTCCCAATGTTAGGGGAGTCCAGACCCAGGGGACACAGTTTAAAAATAAGGGGTAGGCCATTTAGGACTGAAATGAGAAACCATTTTTTCACATTTTTGCAGCGCCGGAGACCCGGGTTCGATCCCGACTACAGGCGCCGTCTGTACGGAGTTTCTACACTCTCTCCGTGACTGCGTGGGTTTTCTCCGAGATCTTCGGTTTCCTCCCACACTCCAAAGACGTACAGATTTGTAGGTTAATTGGCCTGGTGTATGTGTAAATGGTCCCTATAGTGTGTGTTAGGGTAGCGTTAATGTATTGGGATCACTGGTCGGTGCGGACTCGGTGGGCCAAAGGGCCTGTTTCCGCACTATATGTCTAAACTAAACTGAAAGTAGAGAAATCAATAAACTGAGGACATAAGTTTAAGATGAAAGGGGAAATATTTCCCCTGAGGGGCAACCTTTTCATACAGAGGGTTGTGGATATATGGAACGAGCTGCCAGAGGAGGTAGTAGAGGCAGGTACAATAACCATTTAAAAGAGACAGATATATTCATGGACAGGAAGGGTTTAAAGGGACACAGGCAAATGGACTTGATTAAATGGGGCATCTTGGTCTGCATGGACAAGTTGGGCTGAAGGGCCCATTTCCATGCTCTTTGACTATCTAAGGTCAGTCAAGATTTTGAATTAATTTCACTATTTATTTACAAATACATTAGCTTCTTGGATGCCTAAATGACTCTTGTAACACTCCTTACAATCTCAGGGTTGTGTTCATTGGCCCTAGCTGGTGACATTAAATTAATGTGGCAGGGGGATGGGAGCATGAGCAGAGAGACAGAGGGGTGTAAAATGAGGGTAGAAGCAATAGGTAGCAAGGTGAAAAGTAAAAGTGGCAGACAGACAAATCCAGGGCAAAAATCAAAAAGGGCCACTTCTCAACATAATTGTATAAGGGGTAAGAGAGTTGTAAAAACAAGCCTGAAGGCTTTGTGTCTCAATGCAAGGAGTATACGTAATAAGGTGGATGAATTAAATGTGGAGATAGTTATTAATGATTATGATATAGTTGGGATTACGGAGACATGGCTCCAGGGTGACCAAGGCTGGGAGCTCAACATCCAGGGATATTCTATATTCAGGCGGGATAGACAGAAAGGAAAAGGAGGTGGGGTAGCGTTGCTGGTTAGAGAGGAGATTAAAGCAGTGGAAAGGAAGGACATTAGCTTGGAGGATGTGGAATCGATATGGGTAGAGCTGCGAAACACTAAGGGGCAGAAAACGCTAGTGGGAGTTGTGTACAGGCCACCTAACAGCAGTAGTGAGGTTGGGGATGGCATCAAACAGGAAATTAGAAATGCGTGCACCAAAGGTGCAGCAGTTATAATGGGTGACTTCAATCTACATATAGATTGGGTGATCCAAATTGGCAGGGGTGCTGAGGAGGAGGATTTCTTGGAATGTTTGCGAGATGGTTTTCTAAACCAACATGTCGAGGAACCAACGAGAGAGCAGGCCATTCTAGACTGGGTATTGAGTAATGAGGAAGGGTTAGTTAGCAGTCTTGTTGTGCGAGGCCCCTTGGGCAAGAGTGATCATAATATGGTGGAGTTCTTCATTAGGATGGAGAGTGACAAAGTCAATACAGAAACAAGTGTTCTGAACTTAAAGAAAGGTAACTTTGAGGGTATGAGGCGGGAATTGTCCAAGATAGACTGGCAATTGATGCTGAAAGGGTTGACGGTGGACATGCAATAGAAGGCATTTAAAGATTTAAAGATCGCATGGATGAACTACAGCAAGTGTTCATCCCAATTTGGCAAAAGAACAAACCAGGAAAGGTAGTGCATCCGTGGCTAACAAGGGAAATCAAGGATAGTATTAAAACAAAAGATGAAGCATACAGATTAGCCAGAAAAAGTAGCATACCAGAGGACTAGGAGAAATTCAGAGTCCAGCAGAGGAGGACAAAGGGCTTAATTAGGAAAGGGAAAATAGATAATGAGGGAAAACTGGCAAGGAACATAAAAACTGACTTCAAAAGCTTTTATAGATATGAGAAGAGAAAAAGATTCGTTAAGACAAATGTAGGTCCCTTGCAGTCGGAAACAGGTGAATTGATCATAGGGAACAAGGAGATGGCAGACCAATTGAACGACTACTTTGGTTCTGTCTTCACTAAGGAAGACATAAACAGTCTGCCGGAAATAGCGGGGGACCGGGGGTCTAATGAGATGGAGGAACTGAGGGAAATCCAGGTTAGTCGGGAAATGGTGTTAGGTAAATTAAATGGATTAAAGGCAGATAAATCCCCAGGGCCAGATAGGCTGCATCCCAGAGTGCTTAAAGAAGTGGCCTCAGAAATAGTGGATGCATTAGTGATAATTTTTCAAAACTCTTTAGATTCTGGAGTAGTTCCTGAGGATTTAGAACGGAGATGAGGAAGAACTTTTTCAGTCAGAGACTGGTGAAGGTGTGGAATTCTCTGCCTCAGAAGGCAGTGGAGGCCAGTTTGTTGGATGCTTTCAAGAGAGAGCTGGATAGAGCTCTTAAGGATAGTGGAGTGAGGGGTATGGGGAGAAGGCAGGAACGGGGTACTGATTGAGAGTGATCAGCCATGATCGCATTGAATGGCGGTGCTGGCTCGAAGGGCTGAATGGCCTACTCCTGCACCTATTGTCTATTGTCTATTGACTGGAGGGTAGCTAATGTAACCCCACTTTTTAAAAAGGGAGAGAGAGAGAAAACGGGGAATTATAGACCAGTTAGCCTAACATCAGTAGTGGGGAAAATGCTAGAGTCAGTTATTAAAGATGTGATAGCATCACATTTGGAAAGTGGTGAAATCATCGGACAAAGTCAGCATGGATTTACAAAAGGCAAATCATGTCTGACGAATCTTATAGAATTTTTCGAGGATGTAACTAGTAGAGTGGATAAGGGAGAACCAGTGTTGTATCTGGACTTTCAGAAGGCCTTCGTCAAGGTCCCACTTAGGAGATTGGTGTACAAACTTAAAGCACACCGTATTGAGGGTTCAGTGTTGAGGTGGATAGAAAATTGGTTGGCGGACAGGAAGCAAAGAGTAGGAATAAACGGGTCCTTTTCGGAATGGCAGGCAGTGACTAGTGGGGTACCGCAAGGCTCAGTGCTGGGACCCCATTTATTTACAGTGTATATTATTGATTTGGACGAGGGAATTGAATGCAACATCTCTAAGTTTGCGGATGACACGAAGCTGGGTGGCAGTGTTAGCTGAGAGGAGGATGCTAGGAGGCTGCAGAGCGACTTGGAAGATTAGGCGAGTGGGCAAATGCATGGCAGATGCAATATAATGTGGATAAATGTGAGGTTATCCACTTTGGCGGCAAGAACAGGAAAGCAGCGTATTACCTGAATGGTGACCGATTGGGAGAAGGGGAGATGCAACGTGACCTGGGTGTCATGGTGCACCAGTCATTGAAAGCAAGCATGCAGGTGCAGCAGGCAGTGAAGAAGGCGAATGGTATGTTGGCATTCATAGCAAGAGGATTTGAGTTTAGGAGCAGGGAGGTTCTACTGCAGTTGTACAGGGCATTGGTGAGACCGCACCTGGAGTATTGTGTGCAGTTTTGGTCTCCTAATCTGAGGAAAGCCGTTCTTACCTTAGAGGGAGTACAGAGAAGGTTCACCAGATTGATCCCTGGGATGGCGGGACTTTCATATGAAGAAAGACTGGATAGACTAGGCTTGTACTCACTGGAATTTAGAAGACTGAGGGGGGATCTTATAGAAACATATAAAATTCTTAAGGGGTTGGAGAGGCTAGATGCGGGAAGATTGTTCCCGATGTTGGGGGAGTCCAGAACCAGGGGTCACAGCTTAAGGATAAGAGGGAAGTCTTTTAGGACCGAGATGAGAAAACATTTCTTCACACAGAGAGTGGTGAGTCTGTGGAATCTTCTGCCACAGAAGGTAGTTGAAGCCAGTTCATTGGCTATATTTAAGAGGGAGTTAGATGTGGCCCTTGTGGCTAAAGGGATCAGGGGGTATGGAGAGAAGGCAGGTACAGGTTACTGAGCTGGATGATCAGCCATGATCATATTGAATGGCGGTGCAGGCTCGAAGGGCCGAATGGCCTACTCCTGCACCTATTTTCTATGTTTCTATGTTTCTATTTGGTATATTGAGTCCGTGGTATTGAACAGAAAACCTGCATGCACTTCTTCTGAAGTCAGTGTCTGTATACAGATCTGGACTCAGATAAATAGACCATTAGAAAATTAAAGCTCAGGAGATCATTACAAATTTGGCTCCTTCTTGCAACTTTATACATTTTTATTTAAAACCTTCCCTCTCAGCTAAGAGTACTCTTCTATAAATACATATGTATTGGTAAAATCCAGTTCCTTACGAGGATAAATTTATTGCCTATGGATAAGTAGTCCAAACAAAGGTACACTTCTAACTCATCTATTTATATATGATGTATATTATAAAAGGATGAGGTGGGAGCTGCTTTACTTCCTCATTATCCACCCTGGGTGGTTCTACGGAACTGGCAAAATTTGCAGCAAAGCATCAACTACGGTCCTCTGAAGCACCAATTGCCACTTTTGATTGTTGTAGTTGACATACGAAAGAAGAAGATAAAAGGATATTATAAAATGAATTGATAACCTTCACTGTTTAGAGGGATCAACTGTGCTGACAAATACTTCCTTTTGTAAACATTAATTAATTAAACTGGAGATTAACCCAAATGAATTAATCGGAACTACTGATAATTTCAGGGCCACTGGAGATCTGATTTGTCCATGAATCAGGATAATACAGTATTGGCAGCACTGTTTTGTTCGGTTGATCCTCCAGCTGTTCTATTTTGCATAATAAATAGAATGGTGCGGGAGGGGTGAGAGGGGACAATGCAGGGATAACAACTGCAACAAACATCTCTGCGATGTGCAGGGTTCTGTTGCAATATCAATTATTTAAAACATCAATTCCATTTGCGGGTGACAACTAAGTGGTGTATGGCAAACTTATTGTAGATTGTCCAAGCACCAAGCCACAGCTTCCTGACAATCAGGCGTTGCATAATCACGGCCACTCATTTGTTGATTTACCAGATTCTTCAAAACCGGCAAGACCAGACTTGGCACTGTGGAAGCATACAATCTTTGTGGGGCCTTCACGTTCAGTGCACCAATCACAGAGCCACAGAGCATGGAAACAGGCCCTTCGACCCAACTTGCCCACACCAACCAACATGCCCCATCTACACTAGTCCCACCTTGCAACTGCACTTGGCACATATCCCTCTAAACCTATCCTATCTATGTACCTGTCTCAATGTTTTTTAAAAGTTGTGATAGTCCCTGCCTCAACTACCCCTGGCTGCTCGTTCCATACAACCACCACCGTTTGTGTAACCAAAATTACCTCTCAGGTTCCTATTAAATCTTCCCCCCCTCATCTTAAACCGATGGCCTCTTTTCACCCATTCTTGGGAAGAATCTGTGCATTTACCCATTCTATTCCTCTCATGATTTTGAACACCTCAAAAAGATCACCCCTCATCCTCCTGCACTCCAAGGAATAGAGTCCTAACCTGCTCAACCTCTTCCTATAGCTCAGACCCTCCAGTCCTGGCAACATTCCTCCATTCCCCCCCCTACATCAAAAATCTTCTAACCCACCTCTCTAACTCCAGGTCCCTCAGGTCGGCCGACTTGGGGCTACTCACTATCCCGCGGTCTAGGCTTAAGCTCAGGGGTGACCGCACTTTTGCGGTTGCAGCTCCTAGACTGTGGAACAGCATCCCTCTCCCCATCAGAACTGCCCCCTCCATCGACTCCTTTAAGTCCAGGCTCAAAACCTATTTCTACTCCCTAGCGTTTGAGGCTCATTGAGGCGGCGCTGTGAACTGTTTGCGTGCTACTGTATGTTTCATTTTTTTCCTTAGTACCTAATCAGATGTACAGCACTTTGGTCAACGTGGGTTGTTTTTAAATGTGCTATACAAATAAAATTGACTTGACTTGACTTGACATCCTCGTAAATCTTCTCTGCACACTCTCCAGCTTGGCAGCATCAATTCAATCATATTTGCAGTGTGACTTGCAGCAAGTTGCACTCGAGTCAGGCAGCACGGAAACAAGCCCTTCGGCCCGACTCCTCCACACAGGTCAAGATGCCACATCCAAGTTGGCTGCGTTTGCCTGCGACTGTGTTAAACTTAATAATGGGCTCAAATTGTATTTTGAGGGCTGCTGAACTAACACCTGTGTTTCTCTTTAACCAGAGAGTGAATGTTGAGATAGACTGACGGATGACAGAGAAAGAGGACAAAGTCTTGTCAAAATTAGATACTAAGATTGCATGGAGATGGAGGGGGCTCGGGGAAATGGGTAGGAAGGTACAAACAACTCCACCCCACCCCATTTTTACATTTTTAACATCAAGGGACAATTTTACCATCTGTATGAACGAGTATCAGAGATGAAACTTCAGCTCGAAGGTTTGACACAAAATGCTGGAGTAACTCAATGGGACAGGCAGCATCTCTGGAGAGAAAGAATGGCAGCCATTTCTTCTCTCCAGAGATGTTGCCCATCCCACTGAGTTACTCCAGCATTTTGTGTCACCCATTCCTTCTCTCCAGAATTGCTGCCTGTCCCGCTGAGTTACTCCAGCATTTTGTATCACCCATTCCTTCTCTCCAGAGATGCTGCCTGTCCCACTGAGTTACTCCAGCATTTTGTGTCTACCTTCAATTTAAACCAGCATCTGCTGTTCTATCCTACACATGAAACTTCAGCTTATGGGCCAAAGATTTTGATTTACGTTGCACTAACAATTGCCATCTTATTAAATGGACACAAAAATCATTAGTTACTAGTTTCCTGTGGCAAGTCAATTATTAATCAAAGTGCAAATCCAGTAAAATGGCTATTGGTAAATAAGGTGTTGCTTATGCAAATAACCAGTGTGTATTTAAACCCCCTGAAGATAAATAAAGATATTTGACATTAACAACACCAAGTACAATTACAGATAAATTAATGAGAAGCAAACCAAACTGAATATCCTAGAAATCTGCAGTAAAAACAAACAACATTGAAGACACTCAATAATATTTTCAGTTTACAATGCTCATTCTACACTCCAGTCTGAACTCCTGCACATTAAAGCAAATTTGTACAAACAGCTCTGGGATGTTCAATCGAGATGAGTTCAGGATTAGTGACAGGCCAAAACGACAATTATAAATATGACATCCGATTTCCTTTCCACTTCCTCCCCAGCCTCAATAATCACAAACTTCCATATCCTGACACCTCACCTTCTCCGAGCTTCAGTGGCTACAGTACGTTTCCAGTCAATAGGTAGAATGCCTGATATATAAAGTTATGAGAGGCATGGGTAGACAATCAAAGTCTTTTTCCCCAGGGAGGAAATGTTAAAGGCTGGAGGGCGTGGATTTAAGAGGAGGAAGGGCAAAGTTTTAAGGTGAGGGGGGGGGAAAGTTTAAAGGTATTGTGCAGGGCAATTAAGATTTTTTTTTAACCACACACACACACACGATGGTGGGTGCCTGGAATGTGCTGTCAGAGGTGGTGGTGGAGACAGATTCAAAGTTACATCAACTAAATAGATAGGCTAAATGCACAGACTCTTTTAGACAGAGTAGGGGCATCAAGAACCAGAGAACATAGGTGAGGGGAGAGGGCTGGGGGGAGGAGGGTAGATTTAATAGGAACCTGAGGATATTGAATGTCCAGTATATGGGCAGCTTGCAGCCCAGTGGTATGAACATTGACTTCTCCAACTTTAGATAGTTCCTCTGACCCTCTCTTCCCCTCCCCCTTCCCAGTTCTCCCTCTATCTTCCTGTCTCCACCTATATCCTTCCTTTGTCCCACCCCCCTGACATCAGTCTGAAGAAGGGTCTCGACCCGAAACGTCACCCATTCCTTCTCTCCTGAGATGCTGCCTGTCCTGCTGATTTACTCCAGCACTTTGTGAATAAATACCTCCAGCATATTAGGAAATAAGTTGCCTGGTTTGCAATACTTAGCATGGCAGTGTCAGGGCATAAATGTTGAGGGGGGGAGTTCTGCCAGGTTCTTCACTCCACCTTGGGAACCTTGCACCGCGGATGCTTATGGAACAGAGGATCAATGATGGCTGATTGGCTTGTTGACCTCAGGCTGCTCTGTACGTCACCTCATGATGTGCCTAAAATCAAGTGGGATATCTAATGGCCAACTAACAAATTCCAGGAGTCCATTGCTCTCTGTGCTGTTGGGTGATACATTAAAGCCACTGTCAGTCCACCGCCGATCTTCCGGCAGCTAGTGGTCCAGCACTTCCTTTAATCCGGACAAAATCGCGAGAGAGCATTTGAAATCCACCGCGGAAGTCCCCCCGCAAATGTGGCGCCTCGGCCGGGTGAGGCGTCCGATTTTGACCTAATCGGGACTTCCCCGCCGATCAGTGGGTCGAATCTGCCCCCTGCGGCCAGGGCTCTGGAACTCCGGCTTGGCCGGTGCAGGCAGATCCGTTCTCACGGCCGACTTTGTGGGCCGGTATCTCACACCCCTCCGGGCCGTGGCCTCTGCTGGTCCAGTGAAACAAATAATATGGCAAGGCACTGGAACCAAGGGTGTCAGAAAATCAGTGTTGGACCTGTACTGTCTAGGGAACAACTCCACTGACAACCGTGAATTGAAAAAAAGGAATGCACACTATTTCATTCCACTATATTTCAAACTCTAGATATACATCCACTGATCCTTGTTGACTGTTCTGTACACTCTACAGTACAACACTCTACAGAGTAACGCACCGCCAAATTATAAAAGATTCTAATAATGACCACCTGTGAGTTCTTCAATGCTAAATGCAATCAATGTAGTTTAGAAATCTAACGCCATCTCCGAAAGTAGTTTTTTTCTTTACTCAAAATTATTTTCTTCAACTGCAAATATTAAAAATACACTTAAGAATAACAGAATAAATATAGGCTGCTAGAATTAGATGTCAGGAATCTCTAAAGGCATCTGTGTAACGAGGACATGTTTAGAATCAAGACGCCTGTGAGTTTAAAATACTGCAGAAGATTGGGACATTAATTTCACAGCGCAGAAAGTAGGTCCTTTAAAAGCCTGGAAAGAAGTGAGCGCAGCAGAGAAGAAGGATGTTTACTGGCATCGAGTTCCGTCATTAGACATTGGAGATACAGTGCGGAAACAGGCCCTTTGGCCCATCGAGTCCACGCCGACCATCGATCACCTCATACACTAGGACTGTCCAGCACGGTAAGGACAATTTACAATTTTACCGAAGCCGATTAACCTAAAAATCTGCACATCTTTGGGTGTGTGTGAGAAAACCAGAGCACCTGGAGAAAACCCACGGGGAAAACGTACAACGTCCATACAGACAGCACCCAGAGTCAGGATCAAACCTGGGTCTCTGGAGCTGTAAGGCAGCAACTCGACTGCTGCACCACCTGGGCCCTTGGTTTGCCCAACCTACTCCACCCACCCCTCCCCTGCCACTTTCCACTACAACCACAGGAGGTGCAACACCTGCCCATACACCACCTCCCTCACCTCCACAGGTGCAACACCTGCCCATACACTGCCTCCATCACCTCCACAGGAGGTGCAACACCTGCCCATACACCACCTCCCTCACCTCCACAGGTGCAACACCTGCCCATACACCACCTCCCTCACCTCCACAGGTGCAACACCTGCCCATACACTGCCTCCCTCACCTCCACAGGAGGTGCAACACCTGCCCATACACCGCCTCCCTCACCTCCACTGAGGGACTCCTACAGCACCTCCAGGAGGGACAGTTTACATGCACCTCCACCAGCCTCGTCTACTGAATTCAGCGTTCCTGATGCGGCCTCCCTCACATTGGCGAGACCAGGTGTAGCCTGGAGAACTGTTTCACTAAACAATTAGTTTCCAACCATATTAACTCCCCTTCCCATTCCCATACTGAGTTTGCAGTCCGGGCCTCTTCCATTGCCAGAGTGAGGCAACGCTCAAACTGGAAGAGCAGAACCCTATATTCCACCTGGGCAGCTTACAACCCAACGGCATGAACAGTGAATTCTCCAATTTCAGCCAAAAGGTCAGTTGGGGCGGCACAGTGACGCAGCAATAGAGCTGCTGCCGCACACGCAAGAGTCCCAGGTTCGATCCTGACCTCGGGCGCTACCTGTGTGGCGTTTGTACATTCTCCCTGTGACCTCGTGGGTTTTTGCCAGGTGCTCCAGTTTCCTCCCGCATGCCAAAGACGTGTGGGTTTGTAGGTTAATTGGCTTCTGAAATTTCCTCCTAGTGTGTAGGGCGGCACGGTGGCGCAGCGGTAGAGTTGCTGCCTTACAGCGAATGCAGCGCCGGAGACCCAGGTTCAATCCTGACTACGGGCGCCGTCTGTCCGGAGTTTGTACCTTCTCCCCGTGACCTGCGTGGGTTTTCTCTGAGATCTTCGGTTTCCTCCCACACTCCAAAGACGTACAGGTATGCAGGTTAATTGGCTGGGCAAATGTTTTTTTTTAAATTGTCCCTTGTGGGTGTAGGATAGTGTTAGTGTGCGGGGATCGCTGGGCGGCGCGGACCCGGTGGGCCGAAGGGCCTGTTTCTGCGCTGTTTCTCTAACATCAAATTGGACGTGAAGGGCTGAACGGCCCCTTTTTCTGAGCTGTAGAAATCTATAACACTATGGCTTAAAAATCTCTTTCATCAGCCCAGCTAGACATCAATTAACATTCCAGACAAATGGTGCAATAAAAGTGTATCCACGTGAAACATGCTTACCAGATTCAGCAACCTTAAGTTCACAGTCCATGTAATCAAACATTTCCACCGTGAGCTGAAAGCTGCAATTAAAAGAAAGTTTACTCTAACATCGAATCTGTAACAGAGCATATTCAGACATGTAACTGCACTTTCTCGTCCTCTGCACCTAATATCATTAACCAGTCTCTGAAATTGATTAACTGCAACAGAAGCACAATGGCATCGGTACGACACCTACCGACACCCACCCTCCACCTTCTCAAATGCCACTTTGTGTTTGAGAATCATATTCATACACAACGGAAACAGGCCCTTCGGCCCAGCCTGCCCATGCTGACCAAGGTGCCCCCAATCTATTCTTGTCCCACCTGCTTGCATTTGGCCCATATCCCTCTAAACCTCTCCTTTCTATGCATCTGTACAAATGCCTTTTAAATGTTGTTATTGTTTCTACCTCTACTACCTCCTCTGGCCGCTCGTTCCATATACCCACCACCCTCTGTGTGAAACGTGAACTGAAGGGTGAGCAAAGTCAAGTCTGTACCTTGAGGAGAAAACAACACCCTCTGAAACGTAGACACAAGGAACTGCAGGTGTTGGAACCTTGAGCAAAGCACAAAGTGCTGGAGGAGCCCAGGAGATCAAGTCAAGTTCCTCCAGCTCTTTGGGTTTTACCCACTGAAAAGTAATGGTCAGCCTCAACAACAGAAGCCAAGCAGGAGTCACAGTAATCACTCATCATTGCCTGTCCCAGGTAGTCAAGTGCACCATCGTTCCCTGATATCACTAGGGAAGCAAACACAGCCTGAATACTCCAGTCTGAAAAATCATCAGCATTGCACACATCAACAACTACTTAAAGAAAATACTCTGTTTCCCCTTGGATGCGGCCGTAACTCCAAGTGTATTTGTCGAGCTTTCATTTTAAGAGATCACCAGTGCAGTGACATTTATTCACAAAATGCTAGAGTAACTCAGCAGGTCGGGCAGCATCTCAGGAGAGAAGGAATGGGCGACGTTTCGGGTCGAGACCCTTCTTCAGACTGAAAAAGGGTCTCGACCCGAAACGTCGCCCATTCCTTCTCTCCTGAGATGCTGCCTGCCCTGCTGAGTTACTCCAGCATTTTGTGAATAAATACCTTCGATTTGTACCAGCATCTGCAGTTATTTTCTTACATTACCAGTGCAGTGACAGGACTGTAGGTTGATTGGCCATTGTGGAAAAAAAGCCCTAGGCGTGTCAGGAGTGGATGAGAAAGTGGGATAACATAGAACTAATGTGTGCAAGTGATTGATGGTCAGCGCAGACATGATGGGCCGAAGGGCCTGTTTCCACACTAGGTCTCTAAAATTAAAATTATGATGTTAACAATCTCAGTGCTATGTCCTGGCCAAAACATATTTGGAGATTTCTAAATATAATGATCTACAAAGTGTAAATGTTGAGATAAGCCAATTACACTTTTTTAGGGCAGGGATTGCAAACAGAAATAAAGATCACATTTGGCACTGTATTTTTTTTTAATGTAATTTTTTTCTATGGATTTATTGGCCACTGTCCAGAAATCTGACGTTCTCAGGACCTGGCAACTCAGGTCTGGCTCATGTTGTAACCAGCATGGGCGAGCCGGTGGGATACTTGGAGCTGCCCAAGCCACAAGCAAGTGTCTGTTCTTCATCCAGATCCACATGAATGGAATAATATTTGCCCTCCAAGTTGTCATTTTTAATCCAGGGACCTCTCCTTCCTCCCCAAACCCAAATCCCTCCCAGTCCACCACCACATGCCAAGACGGCCAAAGCAACGATGCATCTCTGGAATATGAAGGGCCCCACCCCAAAACATCATCTGTCCACTCCCTCCACAGATGCTGCCTGACCCACCAAGTCCCTCCAGCACTTTGTGTTTTGTTCAAGGTTCCAGCATCTGGAACCAGAGGACTTAGGTTTAAGGTGAGGGGAGAAAGATTTAATAGGAACCTGAGGGGTATCTTTTTCTCACAGAGAGTGGTGGATGTATGGAACACGCTGCAGGAGGAGTTGAGGCAGGTACTATCGCAACGTTTAAGAAACATTTAAACAGGTACATGGACAGGACAGGTTTTGAGGGATATGGGCCAAATGCCGGCAGGTGGGACTAGTGCAGATGGGACATGTCGGCTGGTGTGCGTAAGTTGGTCCAAAGAGCCTATTTCCACGCTGTAAGACTATGACTCTATCTGCAGCTCCTTGTGGAAATATCTTGATTCTCAGATCCCCATTCAAAAAACAAATGTTTTACTGAGAGATGACAGGAACTATTATTTAGCTACAACAGTGTACATCTGCTAGCATGTTTGTTCCTCTTAGGTAGTCACTGTAGTAAAGTAAGCTTTCTTTTTTTTTTTTTAACTCTCCTATAAATGCAACAAAGTTAGAGCCCAAATGATGAATTCAATGCCACTAAAAAAAGTTCAGATTTAAATGCAAACCAATGCAAATTAGTCATTATGCCTTTATTGAAAAGTCACCATAGCTTGTGTTTGTTAGAAACATGCTCTAAACCGAAGGGCCTGTTAGGTTAGTGGATGCTACAGATAGACATTTAGAGCAACTGTGCTCTGGGTCACACAAGAATAATACTTTGCTGCTATTCTGCTTTTGCATTTAGACCAGGAGGCTGGTTTCTCTAATGATATCAAGCTGTTCAATCTATAAATACAAGATGCAGAATCACTATTTTTATAACTTCAATTCATCAGCAGTTTCAAAGTCCCACACGTGTATGCATGCATGGTGGCCAGGCGTGTCAAAATAACATAACACAAGACAATTTGGTAAAAAAACCAGCACAATCACACCCCTTCCCTCACCTGTATCCACCTATCACTTGCCAGGCTTTGTTCATCCCCACCTCTCTTTTCTTGATTAGTACGGGTGTCAGGGATTATGGGGAAAATGCAGGAGAATGGGATTAAGAGGGAGAGATAGATCAGCCATGATTGAATGGCGGAGTAGACTTGATGGGCCGAATGGCCCAATTCTTCTGCTATATCTTATGAACTTTTCCAGTTTTCCCCCTACTCCAATCAGTTTGACGGCGGTCAAAATATTATTGATCCAATCCACAGATGCTGCCTGACCCACTGAGATCCTCCAGCCCTGTGTGTTTTGTTCAGGGTCTACATTGTTCCCCCACCTATTAACGCAAAGGCACCTTAATTTTGGAAAAGGCTAATAGCACATTATTTGTGAAGATAGTCCTTTGCCTGATGCAAATATGGAACTAAATAATTATCTATTTACCCATTCAGGACAATAGCCTTTGGTCAACAGTCATGAGGTATGGTGAACAAGAACGACAAAGAGCATTGACAGTGTGCTCTTTCACCACCTTTATAAATTGGGACGGTCAATGTTAATGTTTACAAACGTAAACCAAATGATGCAAAGTGCACTAAGTTGCACAGAAATGCAGTATTTGAACAAAAATCTACCAAAAAGTTTGCTTACAATGTCTTAAGATCAGTCCGTGAAGAGTCACTTGATCTACAAACTACAGTCTTTCACTGTCAGTTAAATTAGAAGATCAGCATTTTAGGGTTTTAATGCAAAAGAGAGAGCAAATCTCGATGTTTTAAAAGAGGACTGACAGTAATTCGTAAACATCAGACTTTCCTGTTCCAATAGACCTTTGAAGGCTATATTCTTCATACCAGTGCTAATTACACCAGAAATGCCCTGCCAACATTCTTTCAATACAAAATTATCTTTATTGCTCAAAATTATAAGATTTGAGGTCAGCTGCAATTGTCCTGAACTTGGGGGGGAGGGGGAGGGGGGTATGGTATGATATGATGATAAATATTATTACAGAAAACAGCCAATGTTAGTGGGATCATTTTTCAGCTCACTCACTGAGAAAATGGCATCCAGGGACTGTCTTTTAAACTCACCTCCAAAAAGAGAATAATGCTCTATAAAAGGTACAAACAGTAATGCTGAGTTTGATCACAGAAAACAAATACTGGGGAGAATATTTTACTGTGGGTGTGAAAGGACGTTTCCTAATTTTAAGCATGCACTGACTTTTTCTAGTTTCTAGTTTCTAGTTAGCAACCGGGAGATCCAGCAGGTCTTAGACAAGCTGGTCTGTTCCACTGGGATTCTTTGTTGCCTTCATTCAGCTGAGATATCACTAGCACCTCTCTTGTCCATCCTCATAGTTCAGGTAATAATCAATGAGTCCAGGGCACTACTTTGAGAGAACAGTAAGGTTCTACACATGTCCAAGGCTTGCAAGTAATCTTAACCTCTGAAGTCTTCTGTAAAAATGAATCTGGTTTATGGACATGCCCAACTTACATAAAGCTCTCCCAATATTTCTTCCCAAGGAGAAAATCATTTGATTTTAACATTGGATAAATACAAAGTTGGACAAACTTGGACACAGTTCAAAAACAGAAGAGGATTGGGGCAGAGCTTCAAGCAGCTCTTCCTTGTTCCCCAGAGATCATTCATACAGCAGCAGTGTATGTGACCAAGGGAACTTATCTGTGCCTCTTAGTTTAGTTTAATTTACCTTATTGAAACAGCATGGAAACTGGACCTTCGGCCCATGCCGACCATCAATCACCCATTCACACTAGTTCGATGTTATGCCACTTTCTTACCCACTCCGTACACACTAGGGGCAAATTACAGAGGCCAATTAACCTACAAACCCGCACGTCTTTGGGATATGGAAGGAAACCGGAGTACCCAGAGGAAACCCACGCAGTTCTTTGTTTGTTTAGAGATACAGCGTGGAAACAGGCCCTTTAGGCCCACCGGGTCCGCACCGACCAGCGATCCCCGCACACTAACACTATCCGAAATGCACTAGGGACAATTTTTACATTTACCAAGCCAATTAACCTACATACCTGTACTCTTTGGAGTGTGGAAGGAAACCGATGATCTCAGAAAAAACCCACGCAGGTCATGGGGAGAACGTACAAACTCCATACAGACAGCACCCATCGTCGGGATCGAACCCGGTCGCCAGCACTGCAATCACTGCAAGGCAGCAACTCTACCGCTGCGCCACCGTGCCGCCTCACAGTCACAGGGAGAATGTGCGAAATTCACACGGACAGCACCCGAAGTCAGGATCAAACCCGGGTCTCTGGCATTGTGAGGCAGCAGCTCTACCTGCTGCGCCACCGTGCCGCCCAATTGTTCAGATGTGGCACGAAAAGCCCAGAGGCAGTAAAGTGAAATGCATATTCAGGTAACTATTTTGATTTTGAGAATAACAAGCACTCGATAAATTTATAAATCATGTGAATCACCTGAGATATTCTCACAGTTCAAGATATTATTGAAACTACTTAAAGATTTCGACCACTTAATTCAATTTAAGATTTAGCAAGGCAAATTAACTAGGTTGAGGTTAAAAATATAACTACTCCGTCAAATTGTACATTGATAAATGGGCTCATTCCATCTGGGCCAAATGTATGTGGTTGAGGAGGAACACATGTTCTTCCTTTCAATCTCTCCAGTAATGTAGGAATCCTCTAACAATGGAATTTGCTTGTAAATCTCAGTGGGTCCGAGATCCCTCTCAAAATTATTGGGCAGTGGACAGTGCAAGCACAGCTAGTATTTATTGCCAATCCGTAAATGTCCATGTGCAGCTAGTGGGTTATAGATACCATGAACCATTCAGGAACGACACAGTGGCACAGCTGGTAGAGTTGCTGCCTCATACCACCAGAGACCCGGGTTTGATCCTGACCTCGGGTGCTGTCTGTGTGGAGTTTGCACGTTCTCCCCAATTTAAGGCCCCATGGTGGAACAGTTGGTAGGATTGCTGCCTCATGGTGCCAAAGACTCGGGTTTTAGAGTTTTTAGAGATACAGCGTGGAAACAGGCCCTTTCGGCCCACCGGGTCCGCGCCAATCAGCGATCTCCGTACATTAACACTATCCTATACCCACTAGGGACATTTTTTACATTTACCAAGCCAATTAACCTACATACCTGCATGTCTTTGGAGTGTGGGAGGAAGCTGAAGATCTCGGAGAAAACCCACGCAAGTCACGGGAGAACGTACAAACTCCGTACAGATGGCGCCCATAGTCGGGATCGAACCCGGGTCTCCGGTGCTGCATTCGCTGCAAGGCAGCAACTCTACCGCTGTGCCACCGTGCCGCCCCTTTCAAACCCATTCTCTAACAATCCTGCTCTCCCCCCCCCCCCCCCACCCCCACCCCACCCTCCCCCCACCTTGTCCATCTATCTCCCTTCCTTGGGCTTCACATTCTTCGCCTCTTCTGTCCTTATCTCTGGCGCCAGTGACTTGGGTTCAATCCTGTCGGAGTAGAGTTTGCACATTCTCGCTGTAATTACTTGCGTTTTCTCTAGGTGCTCCAGTTTCCTCCCACATCCCAAAAATGTGCAGGTTTGTTGGTTAATTGGCCTCCGTAAATCGCCCCTAGTGTGCAGGGATGGATGCAAAAGTGGGGTAACGTAGAACTAGTGTGACCGGGTGGTCGATGGCCAGCATGGACCCGGTGGGCCGAAGGGACCTTTTTCTATGCTGTATCTTTCAATCAATCAATCAATCAATTACTTTCCTCCTTCTGATGAAACTGCACTATTGGGTCGGTATCTGTAGAATTTAGACCCAGTGATGGGGAAATAATTGCCATATGTTTCTAAGTCAGGATGTTGGACATGTTGGAGGGGACCTTGCAGGGTGGTGGTGTTCCTGTGTGTCCTCTGCCCTTGTGCTTCCTGATGCTAGAGGGTGCAGAGTGACCAGGGTGAATGACCCTGGTCTATGTTGGAGATGGTGCACAATTCAGGCACTGGTGAGAATCAGTATCGCGGGCGGTAGAGGGAATGCCTCTGCTGGTTGCTGTCAAGGGTAAGTGATGGGGCCTCATTCAACCATCCGAGTGGAGTG
Organism: Rhinoraja longicauda; assembly: GCF_053455715.1. Lineage (NCBI taxonomy): Eukaryota > Metazoa > Chordata > Chondrichthyes > Rajiformes > Arhynchobatidae > Rhinoraja > Rhinoraja longicauda. Next base: position 23,405,653 of record NC_135977.1, on the reverse strand, counting down.
TGTTTCACCATGTTCGTGACTGGTGCATTGTGGAAAGTTGGAATAGTGTTGGGGTGTCAGGGGGTGAGACCCTCAGGACTGCATACCCAGCCCCTCTTGTAGTCTTGCAACCAATATGATTTAGTTTCCAGTTAAGTGGGATCTGCAGGACATTGATAGTAATATCATTGAAAGTAATAGAGACGGAAGCAGGCCCTTCAGCCCAACTTTACTTTAGACTTTAGAGATACAGTGTGTTAATAGGCACTTTGGCCCACCGAGTCCATGCCGAACAGTGTTCACCCCGTATACCAGCATTATTCCACACACCGGGACAATTTACGATTTAAAGAAGCTAATTAACCTACAAACATGGATGTCTTTGGAGTGTGGGTGGAAACCGGAGCATCCGGAGAAAACCCACTCAGTCATAGGGAGAACGTACAGACTCCACACAGACAGCACCCATAGTCAGGATTGAACCCAGCTCTTTAGCGCTGTAAGGCAACAACTCTGCTACTGTGCCATTGGGCTGCCCAACTTGTCCAGGCCAAGCAACATGACCAATCTAAGCTAGTCCCATTTGCCCGCATTTGGCCTACATCCCTCTAAACCTTTCCTATCCATGTAGCTATCTGAAAGCCTAGCTTGTTAGTCCATCGTTTGCTGGAGATCGACAAGGCCCGGCACTTTTGAGGCACAAATGTTATTTGCAACCTCACAGTAATCGGCAGGATATTGCCTACGTCTTGCAGCATGCAGGCATGAGTTACTTTCTGAGGAATTGCCACTGGAATTTAACATCGTGCAATCAATTAGGAGCCATACTTGCATTGTAGAACTATACGGCACAGGAACAGGCCCTTCAGCCCACAATGTCTGTGCTGAGCATGTGATGGAAGGAGGGCAAGTGTTGAAGATTGAAAGGCCAAGGACAACTTGCTGAGGAACTCCTGCAGTGAAGTCCAAGCCTGGGACAACTGGCCAACAATCACAACCATCCTCAGCGGGTATCATTCCAACTACTCCTCCCATAAACACGCTCAGATCAATTCAATGCATCACCTTCAAAAGAAACACAGTCGTGGCCTGGCGTTGATCAGACTTACATATTGTTTACATCTGTGCCAGAAGCTTTATCCAGTGCTTCATCAGTCACTTCCAGATTCGTTGGGAACTCAGAATGCTGTGCAAAATAATAACCACAAAAGGTATTCAGGACGTGACCTCATTTGAGAGTTAGAACATACAACAATACAGCGGAAGAACGGGCCCTTCAGCCCACAATGTATAAGCCGAATATGATGCCAAGAACAGATTGTAGAAGGGTTCCGACCCAAAATGTTACTCATCAGTGGGGGCGTGACAAAGCCTGGCCAGAGATGCCGCCTGACCCGCTGAGTTACTCCAACACATTGTGTCTAACTATGATACCACGACCAACTCTTATCTGCCTGCACAAAATCCATATCCCTCCATATTCACATGCCTATCCAAAAGCCTCAAACCCACTATTATATCTGCCTCCACCACCACCCCTGGCAGCATGTTCCAGGCATCTGCCACTACCACCCTCTACGTAAAATACACCCCGCCATTTCCCTTTATACCCTTCACCATGAAACTATGCCCTCTAGCCTTTGACAATTCCACCCTGGGGAAAAAGGTTCTGACTGTCTACCAACCCTATCTATCTATGCCTCTCATCATTTTATATACATATCTCACAGAATCTGTTTCTCACACAAAAAAAGACACAAAGTGCTGAAATAACTCATCGGATCAGGCAGTATCTCTGGAGAACACGAATAGGTGATGTTTCTGGTCGGGACGCTTTTTCCCGACCCGAAATGTCAGCTATCCATTTTCCCCAGAGATGCTGCCTGTCCCGCTGAGTTACTTCAGCACTTTGTGTCTTTTGTTGTAAACTACTATCTGCAGTTCCTTGCGCCTCATTTCCCTCACCTACTTAGTTAACATTCTAAAAGAAATCAATTTCTTTCCTACCCTGAATTAAATTAACAATAACTGTTAAATTTATTCAGCACATTAAATAGCAATTACATCTACGGTGACACTCCAGCAAGTAACAGCTGCTGCCAGCAGCAAGCATTGCAAGCAAACACCAAGTACCTAAACTGTCTGTATACAACCTTGTTGGGCACCTTTCCCTGTAGGCATCTAAATGCACAATGTAAATACACCGCTTCCAGCCTGGATTACAGAATCTTCAATTCTCAGCTTTAATTCTAGTTTTTTTAACTTTCCTCATGTTTAGTTTAGTTTAGAGATACAGCGCGGAAACAGGCTCTTCGACCCACCGAGTCCGCACCGACCAGCGATCCCCGCACATTAACACTGCCCTACGCACACTAGGAACAATTTTACACATACACCAAGCCAACTAACCTGCAAACCTGTACGTCTTTGGGGTGTGGGTGGAAACCGAAGATCTCGGAGAAAACCCACACAGTCACGGGGAGAACGTACAAACTCCGCACAGACAGCACCTGTGGTCGGGATCGAACCAGGGCGGGTCTCTGGCGCTGCAAGGCAGCAACTCTACCGCTACGCCACCATACTGCCCTAGTGTCAAGTTCTTCCAATTATTGTAAGGTTAGATCAATTTGGTAGCATGAGAGGTCTCCCTTGGACTTTCCTATGGTTATCATAAACCTGCTGGTAAGTACCTACTGTACGTAATGCAATTGTGATTGAAAAATGGTGGAGTTATGAATAACCAACACAGGCTGCATTGGGATATGGGAGAGCAAGTGGATGTGGGACCTTCAGAAAATCTCACGGAAGAAATTAAGTGTGCAAACTTAACGCACTTAAGACTGGGGGTCACATTCTGACCTGAAAAGAAAGTTAACAGGAAACAGAAGAAAAAGCGGATCTTTTTGAAGGCAGTCGGGGCTGGCCAGGGTGGTACCACAGGTACCAGTGCTGGGGCCCCTGCAATTCACCAAATCTATCAATGATTTGGGTGGGAGAAACTAACTCTACTATTTCTAAGTTTGCTGATGACAGAAAATTTTGATAAAGAGGCTTCAGGGCAATTTAGGCAAGTTAATTAAGTGGAAAAATACACACAGATATTAATGAAGATAAAACAGAAATAAAGCATATTATTTAAATGGTGAGGGATTGGAAAACATTGATATTCAAAGAGATCTCAGGGCTCTTTGCCATGAATCACTAAAAGCAAACAACAGGAGCGGAAAGCAATTAAGAAAGGCAAATAGTACTTAGGTCTTAATGAGACACAAAGTGCTGGAGTAAATCAGCATCTCTGGAAAACATGGATAGATGACGTTTCAGGTCGGGACTCTTCTTCAGACTGATTGTGATGTGGGAGAGAAAGTTGGAAGAGAGATGGGTGCGTGACAAAACCTGGCAAGTGATAGGTGGATACAGGTGAGGGGGGGTTTGATTGGCAGATGGTTGACAAAAGGGGAGGGATGAAAAGACAAAAAGTGTGAGGTAAGGATAGAAGGGGTTCGAATTGTGAAGCTAGAGGAAGGAATATAGGTGTAAGGGACAGGGGAAGGACCAAGAGAGATATGGGTGCGCATCCAGGTGGGGCACAGAGTAGAGAGGGAAAAACAGAGGTACTTTGACCTGCATAGCACGTGGGTTGGAGTCGAGGGCAACCAGGCCTTCATTCACCAGCATTTAGAAGATAGAAATGTACAAAATCTCACAGGTTCGTCAAGCTGAAAGCCGAGGGTGATGATTCCCTTGGCTGAAGGTTCCAGAAGCATGAGTTTCAGTCCCTGGATACAGGCCAAGGCACTTAGCACTGAGAAGAGGAGAAATAGCTTGACTTGGTGAACCAACAGAATTTTCTACTGCAGAAGGCCACAGAGGCCAAGTCGCTGCATATATTTGAGGAAGTGATCAATAAATGTCAGGATGTAAACAGTGTGGTAGAGCTTTCAGCTGAGATATTAAATAAAGGTCCCTCTTGCCCTGTCAAGAGGACATTTATGATTTCACGTCACTATTTCAAAGTGGTGAGGAGGCATGTGATAATTTATTTGAGTCATAGAGTGATACAGTGTGGAAATAAGCCCTTCGGCCCAACTTGCCCACACCGACCAACATGTCCCATCTACATTAGTCCCACCTGCCTGCATTTGGCCCATATTCCTCTAAACCTGTCCTATGCATATACCTGTCTAAATACTTCTTAAATGTTGCGATAGTCCCCACCTCAACTACCTCCTCCGGCAGCGCGTTCCATACTCCTACCACCCTTTGTGTGGAAAGAGTTATCCCACAAATTCCTATTAAATCTTTCCCCCCTCACCTTAAACCAATGTCCTCTGGTTCTCGATTCCCCTACTCTGGGCAAGAGACTCTGTGCGTCTACCCGATCTATTTCTCTCAAGGTTTTGTACACTTTTATTCTGTAGGGAAGACAAGCCAAAAGATACATATTGTATATTGTACTGCTGTTTAAGGGCCCTTTTTTTCTGAATTAATTGGTTCAACCAGTATCTTGTTGGATGTGGGGCCTTCTGCCGATTTGTGAAGCTACATAAATTGAAGCATATCTTTCTTTAGGAATCGTTTAATTTACCATAAGACAATAAATTGACACATTAACATCCATAAAGTGCAAATCCCATGCATGCCAACGTGAAGTGGGGCTTGTGCTTTTAAAATGCTACTCATTTTTAACAATTAAAGAAGAGAAATGGAAGGGTGGTGAATCAGTGGAATTCATTGCACAGATTGCTGTGGAGGCCAAGTCAATAGACAATAGACAATAGGTGCAGGAGGAGGCCATTCGGCCCTTCGAGCCAGCACCGCCATTCAATGTGATCATGGCTCATCATTCTCAATCAGTTCCCCGTTCCTGCCTTCTCCCCATACCCCCTGACTCCGCTATCCTTATGGGCTCTATCTAGTCGTTGGGTATTTTAAAGAGGAAATTGACAGATTCCTGATTAGTAAGAGTGTCAAAGATTACAGGGAGAAGGCAGGAGAATGGGGATGAGAGGGAAAGATATATCATTCATGATTGAATGGCGGATTAGACTTGATGAGCCGACTGCCTTATTCTGCTCCTATGACATGAACTTGTGAAGAGATCACAGTCATAGAGAGGCATAGGGTCATACAGCATGGAAACAGGCTCTTCAGCCCAACTTGCCCATGCAACCAAGATGCCCCATCGAAACTGGTCCCATCTGCCTGCGTTTGGCTCATTTCCCTCCAACCTTGTCTTACCCGTGTACCTGTCCAAATGTCTTTTAAATGTTGCTATGGTATCTGCCTCAACTACCTTTCTCTGGCAGTTCGGCCAATTTGTTTGGAAGCAAATTGAAATATTTGAAGGGATGAAAGAAATTGAGCCGAAGGTAGACGCAAAAATTTGCAGTTCCTTCCTACACAAAGAAATTGAGCCAGTAAGTTCAAGATTGGCCCATTCCGAAGATGGACCTGAGAATGCTGAGGGCAAGTGTACCGTAGCTTGACGGTGACTGTATGTTGGAGAAAATGTACCAGGGAACTGTCAGGATTATGCATTAACAGGTAAGAGTTTGCGCACAATCTTGTTGGTAAGAAAACAGTGCTCACCCCACCCACCACGGGTGACACTGAAGTTGTTCAGAATTTAGATTGTCTGGTTATTCTTAATGATAATAATAAAAAAGGGCAGACTTTAAATTGCACGGTCTTTAAAGGATGTTCTAGAGGATGCATTATGCAGTGTTCAATTACTAAGGAGCTGCTTCAGAAACCCACCTTCCACAGCTAATTGTTTGAAATTGCCTGGAGTATTGTGTGCAGTTTTGGTCTCCTAACCTGAGGAAAGACGTTCTTGCCTTAGAGGGAGTACAGAGAAGGTTCACCAGATTAATCCCTGGGATGGCGGGACTTGCATATGAGGAAAGACTGGATAGACTGGGCTTGTACTCGCTGGAATTTAGAAGACTGAGGGGGGATCTTATAGAAACATATAAAATTCTTAAGGGGTTGGAGAGGCTAGATGCGGGAAGATTGTTCCCGATGTTGGGGGAGTCCAGAACCAGGGGTCACAGCTTAAGGATAAGGGGGAAGTCTTTTAGGACCGAGATGAGAAAACATTTCTTCACACAGAGAGTGGTGAGTCTGTGGAATTCTCTGCCACAGAAGGTAGTTGAGGCCAGTTCATTGGCTATATTTAAGAGGGAGTTAGATGTGGCCCTTTTTGCTAAAGGGATCAGGGGGTATGGAGAGAAGGCAGGTACAGGCTACTGAGCTGGATGATCAGCCATGATCATATTGAATGGCGGTGCAGGCTCGAAAGGCCGAATGGCCTACTCCTGCACCTATTTTCTATGTTTCTATGTTTCTATGAAATTGCCTTCTTAATAAGACTAAGCTTCAAAAGTCACCTTGTTGGATGCAAGCCAGGAAATATAGAAGGCACTCTGCAAATGCACTCTAACACTGTAGAAGATCAATGGAGCCGGTACATTAACATCAGCAGACAAATTGTTCATGAAATATTCATTTGTATTTAGATTTTAGTGGCAGCACACTGGCGCAGGGGCAGTGAGGTAGACTAAGGTAGAGTTGCTGCCTTAGAGCGCCAGAGACCCGGGTTCGACCCTGACCTCGGGTGCTGTCTGTATGAAGTTTGTACGTTCTCCCTGTGACCGTGTAGGTTTTTTCCGAGTGTTCCAGTTTCCTCCCTCACTCCAAAGACGTGCAGGTTTGCAGATTAATTGGCTGCTGTAAATTGCCCCTAATGTGTAGGGTAGAACTAGTGTACGGATGATCGCTGGTCGGCGTGGGCTCGGTGGGCCTGGTTCTACACTGCATCTCTAGACTCCTTTAGTTTACTTTAGAGATTCAGCAGGGAAACAGGCCCTTTGGCCCATTGAATCCATGTCAACTATCGATCACCTGTTCACACCAGTTCTATGTTATCCCACTTTCTCATCCACTCCCTACACATTTCAGAAGTCAATTAACCTATAAACCCAAACATCTTTGGGATGTGGGAGAAAACTAGAGCACCTGGAGGAAATACACGGGGTCACAGGAAGAACGTGCAAACTGCACAGGGGCAGCACCCAAAGACAGCATCGAACCCGGGTCTCTGGCGCTATGAGGTAGCAGCTCCACTGTGCTGACCTTGCACAACATCATATTTAACTAAGATAGACTCAAAGACTGAAGAAGGGTCTCGATCCGATACTTCCACCATTCTGTCTCTCCAGAGATGCTCCCTGACCTGCTGAGTTACTCCAGCATTTTGTGTCTATCGTAGATTTAAGCCAGCATCTGCAGTTCTTTCTGACACATATTATATTTAACTATTTATTTACAAAATGCTGGAGTAACTCAGCAGGTCAGGCAGCATCTCGGGAGAGAAGGAATGGGTGACGTTTCGGGTCGAGACCCTTCTTCAGACACAAAGACTGACGAAGGGTCTCGACCCGAAACGTCACCCATTCCTTCTCTCCCGAGATGCTGCCTGACCTGCTGAGTTACTCCAGCATTTTGTGAATAAATACCTTCGATTTGTACCAGCATCTGCAGTTATTTTCTTATATTATATTTAACTATGTTGTTTCTGGATACTTTCAGTATAAAAAACATAAAATAATGCACGCTAGTCAAACAATCTTGTGTGAAAAGAAAATACCTTTTTATGAAATTCCATCTTGGTGTTGAGAAGTTTAACGTAGATACTTGCCAGTTGTCCATAACGATCATGCATGTGAGCCTAGAAAAATAAAAAAAAGATAGTACCACAAAATTAAAAGGTAGTGTTCCAACTGGAACAGTTTCTGTTTATGGCGAAGCCCTCGTCTCCCACGTGGACACATCGCACCCCTCAAATTTACATCCAAGCAACCATCTTTTCTTTGTCTCCAAAGATGTGGCTGTTCTATTTGCCTCTCACAATGATATCGGTCGTTCAGTGATTACCAGGGTAATTTTAAGCCTTCCAAATTGTTAAATTTGGATCGGGCAAGAGTTTAAAAAGGTTAAAAAGCTAAAACGACTCATGATTTACGTAGAGCAAGACGAGGGCAGAAACCAATCCACTACTAGAGGAAGATCAGTCACTTTAAAGCTTTTAAGTCAGATTGGATATTTGAAGAGTGTTTCTGCTTTTAAACTACGTTAGCCCCCAGTACGGCTGCCTGTCAGAAATCCAGCAGTCGTAAATAGACAGGCAGCACTATACACGGGAAAGGCCAAGAGTTGCTGGAGCGTGACCCATCGATGGAGCAAATGCCACCCAGCAGATAACTCAAACCCATGGTCTCATGTCCTCTCAAAACCTGGGCATCACTTCGTCTCCAATAATGACCAACACTGCCCTACCTTCAACGTCAACGTCTGGTGTGCAGGAAACCTAATGAAAGTGAACATCTTACCTCCCATATTCCACATAGGATTTCTACTATCCCCTGTGTGGGCATGCAACTCCATGAATATCAAGGACTAATTGATGCCAGACAACATATTTTGAACATTACTGGTGACATGGATATGGGTGGGGTGGGGTAGGTGGGATGGAATAGGGTGGGATGATGGAGAATGGAAATAAGCCATTTGGCCCACTAAGCCCACATCGACTATCGCTCACCCGTTCACTCTGGTTCCATGTTATCTCGTTTTCGCATCCTGCACACTAGGGGCAATTTACAGAGGCCATTTAACCTACAAACCCACGCGTCCTTGGGATGTGGGAGGAAAATGGAACACCCGTGGGAAACCCATGCGGTCTCAGGGAGAACGTGCTAACTCTACACAGAGAGCGTCCGTGGTCAGGATTGAATCTAGGTCTCTGACACTGTGAGGCAGCAGCTCTACCAGCTACACCACTGTTCCACTCAACTTTAATGAAGCCAGCATTGTTCTAGTACATTTTCTGCTGGAATGGTGGACAGGTAGACCAAGCCTGGTGTAAAAATCCAGTGTGCTGATGGTGAGAGTCTCCCACCAGTGCCAGGAGGAGTACGGTACACTAGGATATCATGCAATGATGTTAATGCAATATTTAAGGAAGGCTAAATATGAAATTGAAAATGAGACACTTTACTGTCAAATTGGCCAAGCTGGATTAAAGCAAAGCTATCCACTGTGAAAATCTTCAACAAATTCCTTAGAGTTCTGAAGCCCTAATTGTCAGATAATCGATAGCACCGAGTCGCATTCTAATAGAGATGGGAACTTTTCAAATGTGAGTGTAATGAAGACAATGATGCATACATTGTGCGATGTAATATTACCCAGAATCAGTAAGGTCTATTGCCTTACTTTCCAGTGGTGTTAATTCAATTCAAGAGATATGAATTATGTGCAGGCAGATAAGAGTTGGTCTTGGCCTCATGTTTGGCATAGACATTGTGGGCCGAAGTGCCTGTACCAGTGCTGTATTGCTCTATGTACGTTTTAAACTGTTGGATTGTCCTATCACGTGAATAAATATGTCCCACGCCCTCAAGATGCTGCCACTGGGGAATGTTAGTGTGTGTGTGTGTGTAAGTGGCTCAGATGGTAACCTTGTGGCCCTGTGAGAAATGCAGTCTGACAGGACCCAGTGTAAATCTGTGCTTGTATATTCAGGTGGGTTCAGCCTGACTGGTTAGCTGCAATGATTTTAACAGTAGTTATCCTAGAAAAGAAATCAAAATACTTTTTGTCATCCAATAGCTCTTTCCATAAAATGTGGACCTATTCCCACTATATTCCCACGATAAGGTGGCGCAGCAGTAGAGTTGCTGCCCTGCAGCCTAAAAACTTGGGTTCGATCCTGATTATGGGTGCTGTCTGTACGGAGTTTCTACGTTCTCCCTGTGACCGCGTGGGTTTTCCCCGGGTGCTCCGGTTTCCGCCCACACTCCAAAGACCTACAGGTTTGCAGATTAATTTGGCTTCGGTAAAAATTATGAATTATCCCTAGTGTGTAGGATAATGCTAGTGTACAGGTTGGTGCGGATTCAGTAGGTCACAGGGCCTGTTTCTGCACTGTATCTCTAAATTAAACTAAACACTACTGGATGAAGCCCAGACTGGGCACAGAAATTAAAGTACAGTCAGTCATTGTACATTTTCTACCTGCGTGGCCATGTATATAAATGAAATCAATTACAATGATTTCATCCACCAACCCACATGACTACTTTCATATTTAATTTACAACATACTAAAGTCAGATTCCCAATCAATAAGTTAATTTTACCTTCACATCCAGAATTGTATTTCTATATTATTGATCCGGGACCCAACAAAACGGCAAGTTTCATTTTAGCAAGAAGTGCAAGGATTAAAGGTTCCCATCCTGAAGGTGATTGGATACTTCAGTTTAGTTTAGTATACTTTAGAGATACAGCATGGAATCAAGTCCTTCGGCCCACCGAGTCCGCGCCGACCAGCAACTCCCACACACTGGTTCCATCCTACACATTAGGGATAATCTACAGAAGCCAATTAACCTACAAACCTGTACGTCTTTGGAATGTGAGAGGAAACTGAAGCACCCAGAGAAAACACAAGTGGTCACAGGGAGAACATACAAACTCTGTACAGACAACACCCGTAGTCAGGATCAAACTCAGCTCCCTGGCACTGTAAGGTAGCATCTCTACCACTACACCACTGTGCCGCCCCAAATAGTTATGGCATAAAACTGAATTACAGTGGTGAATAATACTTGTAAAAGTGAAACTCTTCAATTCAGAAGCAGATTCGTTAGTTATCTCACAATTGGCTGAGTCATGCCAAACAAGCAGGACTTGGCTCATTGGCAGACCTTGTGGGATTGCTTAGTCACTTGATCTCTGGGATGGGATATCATTAGAGGTTTCATTAACCTCTATAATCATTAACCTCAGCCGCTCCAAATTGCCTGGGGCAAAGATGAAATATTACCCCAGGATTCCTATAGAAAGTGGGCATTGTGCAAGTGTGGTTTTGGGTTCAGCTCTTGTACTCTAGGGCTGACTACACTGCCAGCATTCAGCACCAAAACTTACAAAATGCCTGCTGGAACAAATATTGCGGAAAGAGGCAGGCCTCACACCTCCAACACACTCAGAAATAAAGGGGAAGCATTATCAAGAATTGTTTTAAACAGCCTGATTACAACTGTGATAATGAAACTAGCTGGGATGTTCTTTGTACTTTACACCGCCCATACATACACTTGTCAAGTGTGATAAATGGAGATCAGACAGGCAAATTTATCAACATATGGAAGATGGCATTTATCGCGTCAGGGCACTTTGAAAGCAACAGGCAAGGAATGGGATGATACATTTGTGAAAACGGAGGCTGGAGAGGTTGGATTAATAGTGCTATCTAGGTTTTTAAAAATCTAGAGATGATTACAATCAGAAACCATACATGAGTGCAACAGGTAGTGCAAAGAGAAAGCGAACGGAGTGCAGAATATATTGTCACAGCGAAAGAGAGTGTAATTAAAGAAAAGGACAAGGTCCACAATGGCATAGATTGGGGAAGATCCAGGCAAAAATACTTTCCCGTAAAGTGAGAGTAAAGATAAGCAGAATTGTTTAAAACATCACTATAGGTTATAAAAGAGTCAAGAGTGTTTTATTGTCATATGTCCCAGGCAGAACTATGAAATTCTTAATACTATATATATCATACATATATATATATACATATACACACATATATATACACACATACACACACACATATATATACACACATACACACACACATATATATACACATATACACATACACACACACATACACACACATACACGCACACACACACACACACACGCACACACACACACACACACACACATATATATATATATATATATATATATAGTATGTATATATGTATATATACGGTACATATATAAAATCAAGACTCCAAGGGAACAAAGAATCTTATAAGTTAACCACTCGGATGTGAATTTCCTAAGCAACAATATAGAGAATTAATTCCTAAAGGTCATTCTGTTGGAAGACAAATGTTTGTTTTGACAAGAAGAATTGCTAAAATATGCAATGGTGTGGGTGTGAGCGAAATGGGTTTGTATCTATTCTATGTATCATATATTCTATGTATGATATAGCCGAGTACATTCACAATCTTTAACCAAACTCGATGGCATCATCATTGTGCCTGTGTTTCTACCTATAACCTATGATAAACCTATTTCTGTCGACACTCGCTCTCATTACAAATTTGTACTTTTGTACACATAATGGATAAGGTCTATGCAACATTGGTCAGTTAACAGCCTCACACTCATCCCGATGGAATCCACCTGTGCAAAACTAGTCAGACAATAACTACACATACCTTCCTCCCTATGGAATGTACCTCCGTAAACTTGTCTTGCTACAGTCACACCCTTAACCCAGTTCTACCACTGCCAAGTATGCGTATAGTGAAGAATATTTACATCTTCCATTATAAAAGCAAATAAAAAGAAATTTATAATAAAAATAGAAAATCAAAGACAACACATATCACTTCCGAAAGCAGACTGAATGGCATCAGAACTGTGTGGTCCAGTTATTGCTCCATTCATCCAAACTTAGTTTTGTTTATTTCATTAAGTTTAGTTTAGTTTAGAGATACAGCACAGAAACAGACCATTCAGCCAACCGAGTTCACACCAACCAGTGATCTGTGAAGTACACTAGCACTTTACGACACACTAGGGACAATTTTACAGAAGCCAATTAACCTACAAACCTGCACGTCTTTGGAGTGTGGGAGGAAACCGGAGCAAGCGGAGAAAACTCATGCGGTCACAAGGAGAACGTACAAACTCCATACAGACGGCACCTGTGGTCACGATCAAACCCGGGTATCTGGCACTGTAAGGCAGCAACTCTACCACCTCGCCACTTCATTGAAAAAACGGAACTTTCTTTTCACCTTACAAACAATGTTACAGATCTCAACTACGGTAAACATTCCTCTCTCCCTCCAATTAAAACCTTATGTTACTTTTTATGAACACTGCATGTGTAAATATTGCATTAGAATTTCCAATGATTACAAACAGGAAAAAAAAAGAAAACATTTATGATGTTTTTCAAAAAATCAATTCATCAGAATGTCGTAATTTTCACGACCCAACATACCCATAAATTTCCCATTTCACGGATGTTACTTTTATGCCTGGTAAAATCGTGAAGAACCTAAAAATAAGCAAAAGCAGAATTTAGTGGTAACACCCTTTTTAAAACCATCAGCATTATTCAACAAAACAATCCTCAAGAAAAAAATGATCAGTGTTTTAGGCAGAGGGACAAATGTTGCATCCATATACATGGTTGTTCAATACTTCACAACGGATTACAGCCCCTTCCCAATGAACTAGAGACTTTAGTTTTTTTGGATTTGCGGTAATCTTCACCCAGTAGTCTTCAAAAACCAAATGTATGAAATGCTGAATATACTGTAAATATTGACAATGCTGGAAATTATCATGCTATGTTCTGGTAGATATTCTGATGGAAGGTTATTGACCCGAAACATTAACTCCATTTCTGCCCAACCTGCTGATTATTTCCAGAAATGTACGTTTTTGCTTCAGGGTAAATATCACATCTCTTGGATACTCTGCATGACTATAATGAAATGTGTCACCTCCCTTTAGAAGGAATGCCTCAAATGTACAGCAAACACAACGTATCATAAATGTTTTCATTAAGCAACATTCATGGCTGCCCTACACACATTTGGCTGTCCCACCAACCTGGTGCTCCTAAATGACACCTTATTGGCAAGGTCTACCAGAACAAAGAGGGTTGTACATCTTCAAAATCTTCCCCATCAAAGGCCTGGTGATACTCAATAGTAAAGTACATTCCAGGCCAAGACTCCCACATTAATGGACAACTAGGAAGCCCAAGGATATAAAGTTCAGGAAGCAAAGTCAACAAATGTTGGGGTGACTTCATAAGTTCATCAGTTATGGGAGCAGAATTAGGCTATTCAGACCATCAAGTCTCCTCCGCCATTCAATCATGGCTGATCTATCTTTCCCTCTCAAACTCATTCTCCTGCCTTCTCCCCATAACCCCTTACACTTGTGTCGCCTTAGGTCCTTAATGTTACAGAGGAACAGCTACACAATCCATGCTGCCAGCCCTTGGATGAGATGGTAAAACCAAGACCCCCTCTATTCTCAGTTATCTAGCACTATCTTAAGGAAAATGAGAGAATTTGATGTTAGTGGAAAATAGTCATTCTCTAATCAACATCACTCACTGCTTATCAGGCCATTGCAGTTTGGGAAATACTGCTTTGCGCATATTGGTTGCCACAATTCCTACATCACAACATTGGCATTAAAGTTTCTAAAAGCTATATTCGAAGTGCATTATAGGTAAATGATAATTACATTTAATGGCACAGCTAAAAACTACTTTCTTTCATTAGAGTATTCTTAGGTAGAAAAGAGTGACTTACATTTGGATGTCCATCTCTCAAGATTTTGTGGAGAACGTGGCAGAACTTCCAGCTCATGATGGAGCTGCTGGACAATGGAAGCCCAATGGCGTAGGACCAGAAGGTAAAGGCTCCTTTCTCATGATGCGTCCCCAATATAATTCATACAGAGGGAGTCAAGAAAATTCACAAGTGCTTGGAGTAAATATGACACCGTTCAATCATTTTAAATTAATATTCTGTCCGTCCATAATATCAGTCTGTTGTAACATGCACTGCTATCATTTACAGAGAACAAGTATTTAAATGTAAACGGATAATTCTTCAAAGAAGATGTTCTATGATTCTACTCCAAGAAAAACATTTTTTCGCTCCCTGAAGTAAAACATTTTCATTCAAATTATTCTGTAGTTATATTTAGTTTGGTTTAGTGATACAGCATAGAAACAGGCCCTTCGGCCCACTAAGTCCGCGCCGACCAGCGATCTCCGTAGACTAGTTCTACTCTACATACTTGGAGCAATTTGTAATTTGCAACAGAAGCCAATTAACCTACAAACCTGTACGCCTTTGGAATGTGGGAGGAAACCGGAGCACCTGGAGAAACCACAAATGGTCACAGGGAGAACGTACAAACTCCATAGAGCAGGATCAGGAGTCAGGATCAAATCGGGGTCTCTAGTGGTGTAAGACAGCGACTCTCCCACTGTGCCACTGTGCCACCATTCTGTAGGGCATATAGTGTTGGAATAACTCAGTAGGTCAGGCAACGTCTCTGGAGAACATGGATAGGTGTCGTTTTGAGTCGGGACTCTTCTTCAAACTTCGGGACCCTTTGTCTGTTATCTTCAGCAGTTTGAAGGTAGCAAAGTTCGAGGGAGAGACATACAGATTGCCAAATGAGCAAATGAGTAAAATAATTATTAACAAGTAAGATTCATATTACTGTCATATGAATTATTGCATTTCAAATATAACACATTCAATTTCATGCTGCCATTGAAAAATTATCTTGCTGTTAGTTCTGCGCAGTCTTGGAATTTAAAATTGATTGGAAAGAATCTTTGAATTGAAGTTATTAAAAAAAGAGATTTCTGTCCAGCTCATTTAGTTGGTTCCTTGTTTGGATTGTGCAATGTTGGCCTGACCAAATATCACAAAATGTACACACAAGAAACTGCAGATGCTGAAATCTTGAGCAAAGCACAACGTGCTGGAGGAACTCAGCGCGTCAGGCAGCACCTGTGGAGGTAATGGATAGGCAATGTTTCGGATCGAGACCCTTCTTTTCCAGACCCAAAATTTCATCCAACCCATTCCCCCCACAGATGCTGCCCGACCCGCCGGGTTACTCCAGCACTTTGTGTTTTGATCTCGATAGGTAGTCTGGTGAAAAAGAGGGAAAACCATACAGGGTCTGACGTCAAGTGCAGAGTCGTAATTACAAGTCGTAATCTAGTCAACATTTGGAAATGCAAATGAAGCTTTTTCCTAATCTAATTCCTTCTGGTTAATCGTCGTTCTCTTTACATTCCTCTTTCAGATCGGCATACAGGAAGAAAGGATGACCAATTAAAAAGTAATCAAATTTATAATCAAGATTATCTGGATGGGAAAGAGTGGAAAATATAGTTAATGTACTTGATTTGATGGTAAAATTCGATATTAAATTCAGTCACTTAATGCAAATCGAGTTGGTGACAGATTTATTTTCACTTCAAAGGCCCATTGTACTACGTGACTCATCCCTTTGAAGGTGCCCCATCCCACTAACTCAGCTTTTTCCCTGATCAGAATAAAAGGACGTACCTTTAGAAACGAGATGAAGAGGAATTTCTTTAGTCAAGGGTGGTGAATCTGTGGAATTCATTGTTACAGACAGTTGTGGGGGCCAAGTCAATGGATATTTTTAAGGTGGAGATTGACAGATTCTTGATTAGTCCGGGCTTCAGGGATTATGGGGGGAAGGCAGGAGAATGGGGTTGAGAGGGAAAGATAGATTAGCCATGATTGAATGGCGGAGTAGACTTGATGGACCGAATGGCCTAATTCTGCTCGTTACTTATGAACTTATTATGAGCTTGCTTTGTGTCCTCTTTTTGTAAACCACCATCTGCAGTTCCTTGTGCGCACTAAATGAAGGGTGTGATGGTATTCGATCTCTGCTTGGTTTCACTTGCTTAACCTTTAGTCTTTGCAGAGTAAGGATACTGCGTGCATGCTTTTCTTTGACGGGCACCTCCTGGCTGTTGATAGCCTTGCTGATGCTGGCCGCCTGGGAAAGAGAAAGAGACAACAGCTGTCAGCAAGATGTAAACAGAGGCGTCAGCAGAACGTACACAATATGCAACGATACGATAGAGCTTTATTTATCCAAGGAGGGAAATTGATCTGCCAACAGTCATAAAACACAAAATACATGAAACTAAAGTGACGAGTGGAAAGGTTTGGGGATGTGCAAAGATTGGGATGGTGGGGGGTGGGGGGTGTAGTCAGTCTGCCCCACGACAAAAGGGGGAGGAGTTGTACAGTTTGATAGCCACAGGGAAGAAGGATCTCCTGTGGCCTCTGTACTGCAGGTGGTTTAATACCAATGCAACTGCAACCTGTCACACAGAGAACTCCAAAGAGTCACAAAATACTGGAGTAACTCAGCGGGCCAGGCAGCATCTCTGGAGAAATGGATGGGTGATGTTTCGGGTCGGGACCCTTCATGAATCTGCACCTGCTGTCTGAAGAAGGGTCTCGACCCAAAACGTCACCCATTCCTTCTCTCCAGAGATTCTACCTGTCCCGCTGAGTTACTCCAGCATTTTGCATCTATCTTTGGTGTAAACCAGCATCTGCAGTTCCTTCCTGCAGCATCTGCAGTTCATTGTTTCCACAGAGAAGTCCGCCTGAGATTGATTATCTGCACCAACAGCAGATCGATGATAGCAGGTTTTTGTTTCAGCTTCCTCTCCTCTGTTCCATAGCTTATCACTATTTGCAATTCATGCCAATGAAACAAACGCTTCTGTGTCCTTCTCTTTCCATTAGTGCACTCACACCTGAAAGTACTCCCTTTGGCGCCATAACAGATAACAGAATGATAAAACACACACCTGCAGTATGAACACTGAATTCTCCAGTTTTAGGTAATAGTCCCCCCCTCTCGCTTTCCTATGCCATCCCCAACTGGGTTGCGCACTCATTTCTCACACTATCCCACCCATTTTCCCCTCTCCCCATCCTGTTTTGTTCTACCTCTATCCCTCCTTGCGGCTTCACATTTAATTCCTCCTCTTCTCTACTTATCTGACACTCTGTTGTCTTCTTTTCATCTCTAGCCTTTGTCACTGACTCCACCCATGTGCCAATCAACCCCCTCCCCTGTATCCACCTATCACTTGCCACATTTTGACCGGTCCCCACCTCTCTTTTCCAGCTTTCTCCCCTAATTCCAATCAATTTGAAGAAGGGTCCACACCCGAAAAGTCACCTGGCCACTCCCTCCACACTTGCTGCCTGACCCATTGAGTTCCTCCAGCACTTTGTGCTTTACTCAAGATTCCAGCATCTTGCAGTTTCTTGTGTCCCCAAATATCTTAAATTGGTCTGCACTTCCTGAAAGAACATTGAAACCCATATCCTGAAGAAAACATCAACTCTAAAGCTAAAGTGAAACAATAACTGGTCAACAGTTCAATAAAAGGATTAGAGAAATAGATGAAGGTTGAGCAACAATTGCAGGTGGCACAGGTAGCCCCGCGGCCTCACAGCACCAGAGAACAGGGTCAATCCAGACCGGTTGTTGGCTGTGTGGTTTTCACATTCTCCCTGAGACCGTGTGGGTTTCCTCCGAGTGCTCCGGTTTCCACCCACGTCCCAAAGACGTGCAGGTTTGTAGGTGAATTGGCCCTTGGTAAATTGGTCCTAGTGTGTAGGGAGTGGATGAGAAAGTGGGATAACATAGAGCTGGTGTGAACGGGTGATCAACAGTTGATGTGGACTTAGAGGGGCAAAGGGCCTGTTTCCGTGCTTTATCTCTAAACAAAACTGAATTAAGAGAGGAAGAATCCAAGCAGAATCCAAAAGCCCTGTGGCTCAGAACATAAAAGGACACAAAGTGCTGGAGTAACTCAGCGGTGTCAGGCAGCATCTCTGGAGAACATGGATTGGTGACGTTTTACATCGGGGCCCTTCTTCAGAACACAACACTCCTGCAATACCATTCTCAGCCTCCAGAGGGACTGAGCAGCAACTGGACATGACAATGTTCTGTCCAAGCCTGATTTACAACAAATAACTCACATTTAGAAGGTGCTATTTTAAGAACGTATGGCACTGCATTGAGGTGTATAGGACCCAGGTGTAAGAGAAAAAGCATTTGACGGAGAAATCAAGCTGCAAAGTTCCAGCTGACCACAGTGGAAAATATTTACATTAATGACATAAATGGTTTGTTTTTGTCTTGTGCCCAAAGGAAACCTGGTTGGAGTTCATCAAGGAAATGAAGAACCTTGTATGGCAAGCTTGCATTGCCAGCGGAGGTAGTTGAGGCATGTTTAAAAAACATTTGGACAGGTACATGGATAGGATAGGTTTAGAAGGATAAGGGCCAAAAGCAGGCAGGTGGCACCAGTGTAGAGGGGCATGTTGGTCGGTGTGAGCAAATTGGGCCGAAGGGCTTGTTTCCACACTTGATGATTCTATGACTCTAAGCTTGATTTTCCACACACAAGAGTATATCTTTGGACAAATTCCTCAACGTTTGATCTTTCGAATAAAAATAAAACCCTAGGTAACAATTGTTCTGAAAGACACCTTTTCAACTTGCACACAAAACCTGAGCACACTTGAAATCCTCCCCGGAAATACGCCTGAAAATGTGGTGCTTAGGCCGGGTGAGGCGTGTAATCTCAACCTCATCAGGACTTCCGCGGCCAATCGGTGGGTCGCATTTGCCGCCTAGGCCAGGGCTCTGGTGTTCCGGCCCAGCTAGAGCCGGCAGATCCGTCCCCATAGCCGACTTCCACGGCCGACTTTGTGGGTCATGTCTTGGGCACCCCCCCCACCCCAAGGCCGTGGCCTCTATTGGTCCAGCAAAACGGATAATCCAGCAAGGACCAAGGGTGTCAGGAAATCAGTGGTGGACCTGTACTTCTACTAGCTTTTTCCTCAACCTCCATACAGTTTCCCCTGGAATCCCACTCTCCAAACCTCCTGGGCTACAGTGCTCCAAACTGAAAGTAGAAAAATATCTACTTATTTCTCTCTCATAGCAGATTGACAATCACATATGGTGATCACACAACCATTTCCAGATTAAAAATGCCCATAAGCATCCGAGTGTAAGCTGATTTCCAAAATCCTTTCAGCATTATACTTATCTAGCATTATACTTATCTAAAGGCAATTATGATGTTCCTTGTGATATTGGAAAATGCACGGAAGAATGATGACACAGATGTCAGACTATGCTCTGACACACTAAAAATATGATTAGTCTTGTAGTTAAAAATTTACAGTGTATTTCCACAATGATTGATTTCTTCTCAATAGACATTAGCACATGTCACTGAGTAGCTCCTTCAGTGACAGACTCCTTCACCCCAAGTGTATGAAGGAGAGATATTGGAGGTCCTTCCTTCCCGCTGCTGTGAGACTGCACAACCAGCGCTACATCCAGCAGACCAGTCAACAGACCAGTCAACTGTAATAGTAAAGGAAAAACACAGTAAATGATGACAATTATCCTTATCTTTATTTTTATTTATAACTAATGTCTCTTGCTATCCACTTTGCAGCCGTAACACTGCAAATTTCCCCGGTGTGGGACAAATAAAGGAATATATTATTATTATTATGAGTCAGAAAATATAGTCCTACAACTCTGCACCATGCATTACTGGAAAGCACACACTGACAGTCTCACCCGGAGTTCAGAGATAACTTCCAAGTAGATACCAGTGTCCAAAGAATGTGGGTACCTTCCTGATCTTACTGACCATACAGAACTGAAAGGCCTTTCAACCTATAAACTTGGCCAAAATGCTCTGAATGTGACAAGCATCAGACTGTGCAAATCCTTCTACATGGGCAGCACAGTGGTGCAGCTGGTCGAACTGCTGCCTCACAGCGCCAGAGACCCGGGTTCCCTCTTGATCTTGAGTGCTCTCTGTGTAGAGTTTGTACATTCTACTGTGACTGCATGGGTATCCTCCAGGTGCTCCAGTTTCCCACTACAGCCCAGCAGGTTTGCAGGTTAATTAGCTCTCTGTAAATTGCCTCTCTGCATGGCCCCCTTGTCAGCATCCCTCTAAACCTATCATAACCATGTAACTATCTGAATGTTTCTTAAACATTGTGATAGTCCGTCCTCCCCTTCTCCATCATGGTCTGGTTTGACTCAGCCACCAAGCACGACATCCGGAGGCTGTAACGGATCATTCGCACAGATGAGAAGGTTGTTGGCTGCAACCTTCCCCCCATTGACGAACTGTACACTGCAAGGGCCAGGAAGCGAGCGGGCAATATCATCTCTGACCCCTCTCACCCTGGCCACAAACTCTTTGAAGCACTTCCCTCTGGAAGGCGACTCCGGACTGTCAAAGCAGCCACAGCCAGACATAAAAACAGCTTTTTTCCACGAGTGGTAGTTCTACTCAATAACCAAATTCTGTAGTTTCTTTTTTGCTCTGGTTTATTTTCACCCACATGTTTAGACTGTAATGTTGTATGTATGTTTTGATGTGTTTATGTTTTATTCTTAATTGTTAACTGTATGTTTGTGTTGTCATTTGTGAGCGGAGCACCAAGGCACATTCCTTGTATATGCACCTACTTGGCCAATAAACTCATTCATTCATTCATTCATTCATTCATTATTCATTCATAGTACCTGCCTCAACTACCTCCTCCAGCAGCTCATTCCTAACACCCACCACCTTTTGTGTAGAAATGTTGCCCCTCAGGTTACGATTAGATCTACCTTACCTTACCTTAAACCCATGTCCTCTGGTTCTCAATTCCCCTACTCTGGGTAAAAGACTTTGCGCATTCACCCTATCTATGATCTTTCACAGCTCCACTTGTATAGGAATATGGATTGGAAAGGTTTAGAGGGATATTGGCCAAATGCGGGGAAAATGGGACCAGCTTAGATGGGCCACCTTGGTCGGCATGGACAAGTTGGGCTGAAGGACCTGTTTCCGAGCTGCGTGATTCCATGGCATGGACGAGTTGGGCTGAGAGGTCTGTTTCTGGGCTGTATAGCACCATAAAGCACCACCATTATTCTAAGCTGGTCTTTTCTGAATTTCAAGGCAGTGCCCGTTATTTTAAATCATCGCCAAGAGGGGTTGGCATTTTGACAGTGAAGAATACAATGCTAAAAAAGGATGTTTCCAATGTGTATCCCCTCCTCTACCCAAACATTAACACTCCTCTTTGTATCCCTTGCGCTCAGTCTGCACTGTACCGTTTACTTAAATGGCAAAATACTCCACAAATATGACCTCATTTAACACAAAAGGTCTTCTGTGTCCCTCCACAATTCACAGTCAGAGATCTTCAGTGGGCTGCGAAGTGCTTTTGAACGTTACCTTATCATTCCAGCTGTACTCATCTACACAAATCTGTATGTGAGGGACAGTACGCCGAGACAAAACTGAACAATGAGTTATTGTGCCTCTGCTACTAACAGCTGGGATTTCTCTCGGGGCACCAGAACTCATTGAAATCATTCCCAGCTTCTCCATTCACTGGGATGGAAGGCGCAGCCAAATTGCCACAATTGCACATTTATAGTTTTGTCACACTGTTAAATGCTCAAAACGTTTTTAAGTTAAAACATTGTCCTCCTAGTCTCATCATTTTATTGCAGACTGAAGTGGTCATATGGTTAAATGTGTTATCTATATGAATGCTGAGAACTGTATTCTGCACTCTGTACCTTTCCCTATGCTCTATCTATTCTTGAGCTTGACTTGATTGTATTTACTCTCAGAATCAAAGGACATACCTTTAGAAAGGAGATGGGGAGGAATTTCTTTAGTCAGAGGGTGGTGAATCGGTGGAATTCATTGCCACAGACGGCTATGGAGGTTGTCATTGGGTATTTTTTAAGCGGAGATTGACAGGTTCCTGATTAGTAAAAGTGTCATACATTACGGGGAGAAGGCTGGAGAATAGGGCTGAGAGGAACAGATAGATCAGACATGAATGAACGGTAGAGTAGACTTGATGTGGTGATTGGCCTAATTCTGCTCCTATGACTTATCTACTTATGTATCTGATCTGTTTGGATATCATGGAAAAAAAAGCTTTTCACTGTACCTCGGTACACGTGACAATAATAAACCTGAACCCAAACCTATGTTACTGTGTAGTCACTGTTTACTCTGCAGGTTTCATGCAAACAAGTAATTTCATTGCACTCTGGTGTATATCAATGCTACTTTGCCCATGTATAGTGAAATTCCTTTTTTTACATGCAATTCAATAAAACGTTTGCTATGCATAAGCACAATCATACTTAAGTACAAGTGTGTAAGAATAATAAATTACACCGAGGCAATGCACAAGAGTTGCCACGTTTCTGGCACCAACTTGTATCCTTCAGGTTCTTAAAAATATAGAAATATAGAATAAAAAATATATACACAACAATAACTGTGCAAAAACTCTTCATACATTCTCTATGCATTCAATAATGTCATACTCAGTAGTGTAGGAAAATAACTGCAGATGCTGGTTCAAATTGAAGGTAGACACAAAATGCTGGAGTAACTCAGCAGGTCAGGCAGCATCTCAGGAGAGAAGGAATGGGTGATGTCACCCATTCCTTCTCTCCTGAGATGCTGAGTTACTCCAGCATTTTGTGCCTACTATACTCAGTAGTGGTTCGCTTCTATCTTTAAACATGATACCTTTGCAACTCAGGTGGCCCTCTGGGGTGATATCCCTTCCCTTGTTTGAGGGTTGTACCTCAATGTCCACCAGCAGAAGAACTTGAGATTATGGACCCACAGACCCTTGGCGCTGATTCGTTCCTTTGCCTCAAGAGCCTGTGGTCCAGTACATGACAATAAATTAACCTGAACTGATCTCTGCACAGTCTGATTGAAATATATTTTCCTGGAATTCTTGTTCCTAGTCACACACCTTTCTTTTCTGATGCCATTAAGGGTAAAAATCTGCTGTTAGAAAAGCAGAACCATTTTATACTAGGAATGCAATTCATAAGCATGATCTTCAGCCTACCACAAGGACAAAAGTAAAATGCAAGACTTCCATTCATCTCAAGAAAAATCAAACAGTGCAAATCAACCCTCCTTATCCTCTCTCCTCCCTCCTCCCCCTCCCTCCCCCCTCCCCCCACCCCCTCCCTCCCTCCCTCGGAGATAGATTTAAACTTTAAAATGTGAATAACTTAAAAAATATAACCCCCGATTTCAATTAAACTTCTTCCATTAGCACCAAATGGACGACGGTTAGTAAGGTGGGCCTAAAATTGTCGCGCTATCGTGTACCGTTTTGGCTGTAGTTCAGGAACAAACAAACAAACAAGAGTTTTAGAATATAGATGAGCCAAACGCAGGCAGGTGGGACTAGTGTGGATGGGGCATGTCAGTCGGCGTGGGCAAGTTGGGCTGAAGGGCCTGTTTCTACACTGTATGACTATGACGCTATAACTATGAAAAATATTGCAACTAAACGGGCTGGACAATTTTGCTTTTGCTTTTTCTAGAGGTCTTCAACCAGAGGTCAGATATTTGGAATTTACAATTAAATTCGCATTAAATCATTGAAAAGCTCAGGGATATCAAAAATCCAGTAATAATTTTTAAATATAAACTTTTCTTTGCTTTATCATTCTTCCAAAAAAGTCACAAACTAATGAGTAATAGGAAAATATTTAAATGTGTAATTTATTTGCTACTGAAAGTGCAACAACTCCACACATCGAGTCAATATTCCCACAAAAGTGGTTAATGGATTTATGGCATTAGTAATCAACATAATAGATAGTAATGCAGTAAATGAGTAAATAAACAGACAGTCTCTCATTTATAAAGCACCCTGTGTTCGCAAACAGTCCAACTTTACAGCTAACAAGTGTCTTTTTTTAAACATTATCTCTGATCTTTTTGTAGCCAAATACAGCTGCCCATATATACATACATAGACAGAGCCCACAACGAGCAAATAAAGTGAACCAGTTCATTTATTTTTAGCGGTTTTGGTCAGGAATATTTGTAGGCCCGACATTGGCAAGACTCCCATGTCCAATAAATGGTGTCATGATAGCCATTGTGATGAGGCTGGTGAGTATTGGGAATGAGCTTCCTCAAGATCGGCTGTGGCAAGTTATCCCCCGGAGAACAAGGGCAGAAGAGGGCCGTGCAAGATGAGGCCCGATGGTTCGCGGGACGACCGGAATGGAGGCGACAGTTCCAACGGGCCTTTGTGGCCAGCTGCAACTGGGACTGTAACATGGCGCCTAAATGGTGACTCTTACATATAGACTCATTGGGCTGTCCTGTACATTCTGTACTAACTAGGGCATTGTGCTTATGTATGGTGATAGCCTTGCAGATCTGTACAGGAAAAAAAGTATTTCATTGCACCTTGGTGCATGTGATATAAAGAAACCATCACTGAACCACTGAAAGAAGACAAATGGCTGGGGAACTCAGCGGATCAACAGCATACGTGGAGGCACAGTTATGGTCGATGTCTCAATGCATCAGGATTGAGAGTATAGCGGAAAGATAGCCAGTACAAAGAAGTAAGTGTGAAAGTGAGTCAGGGGTGAACCAGGACAATGAAAAAAATCATTAGGGAAAGGAGAAGAGGTGGAGGGACGGAGGGGAGGGGGAGGAGAAGTGCTGGAGGCTGGAAGGTTATAAGTAGAACGTTTGAGTTGTCTACCACTGCGGCACAGAGGTAGTGTTGCTGCCTGACAGCGTCAGAGGCCCGGGTTCCATCCTGACACTGGGTGCTGCCTGTGCTGAGCTTGTACGTTCTCCCCGTGACCGCGGTGGTTTTCTCCGGGTGCTCATGTTTCCTCCCACATTCCAAAGATGTGTAGGTTTGTAGGTTAATTGGCCCTCTGTAAATTGCCCCTAGTGTGCAAGATAGTGCTGGTGTACAGGGTGATCATGGTCGGCATGGAATCGGTGGGCCGAAGGGCCTGTTTCCACACTGTATTTCTCAACTAAACTAATCCTGGACAGACCCATGAATCTTGCATTCTCCTTAAATCCTAGCATCAAAGGCAATTTCAATTGAAAACTAAAATGACTTTGTAACAAAGTCAACCGTTGCTGCAGTTGAACAACTATCTTAAGTACACAAAATGAAACAACCCCCACATTTAGGCGCACACACACACAGCCTTGTCGGCGAGTTTATAAAGAAACACTGAGGAGAGGAACTGTCGCTAATCCAGTCATGAGGACAAGCTGGTACAGAAACTGCACTCACTAAGGTCATTGCTGGACGTGTTGTCTGCACAGAGCCACTGACAGCAGTCTTCAAACCACATAGCCATGCGCCTGTCCAAAAACCTCTTAAATGCCCCTATTTTATCTGCCTCCAGCACCACCCCTGGTAGCACGTGCCAACCATTCATCACTCTCCGTGTACACCTCACAGCATGGTGGCACAGCAGTAGAGTTGCTGCCTTACAGCACCAGAGACCAGGGTTCGATCCAGACTACGGATGCTGTCCGTACGGAGTTTGTAAATTCTCTCCGTGGCCCGCGTGGGTTTTCTCCGGGTGCTCCGGTTTCCTCCCACACTACAAATATGTACAGGTTTGTACAGGTTAATTGACTTTGTAAATTAGGACCATTCTGGGCCAGCCACAAATTACCTTAGGCCCGGTTGCCTGGTAGGTCCATTGTTTCTCTTAAAATCACACCTTCGCTAGTCAACAATGTGGCTAACTGGTAAACAACTAGGGATGAGGAAGGGGGCAAGGAAAGAGGGGGGAGGGGAGTATGCGATGAAGTCGCTTATCCTATCCATGTTCTCCAGAGATGCTGTCTGACCCACTGCATTACTGCAGCACAGTGCCTGTTTTGTAAACTGGCCTTTGCAGTTCCTCGTTTCTGCAGGCAGCCGCCATGTCTGCTCAGACCACCAACCACCCATCTGCACTGATCTCACCTTAATCCCATTTTTTTAAATAAAAGTCTCCCTACATTCTCATTAACTCCAACCAGATGGCACTCCTCTCCATGGATGACGTATAGAGGCTAATTAATTTACCAACCCACACGCCTTGAGATTTGGGAGGAAACCAGAGCGCCCAGAGGAAACCCACTAAGGCATAGGGAGATCACGCAAACTCCACACAGGCAGCACCCGAGGTTATTATTAAACCCAGGTCTCTGGCACTCTGAGGCTGCGGCTCTCACCAACTGCACCATAACGTCGACACTAACTATATAACCATTATGAGAAATAGAATTTTTTTAAATTAGTGTTGCTAAGGTGTGTGCAAAAAAATGTATTGCACCATACCTGGTAAACATTAAATAAACCATTGCACCATTAGTGAAAGATGCTTATCTTTAATTAATTTCAGATGTTAACATTTACATGGCTTAATAACGATAATTTTAAATTGAACAAATCTGCATGCTATTTTTTTCTCAAGGGCAAGTAGGACGTACAGCATTTGACAGTCTTTTAACACAAATAGATTTGTGCCAGCGTTTTCACTGCATTGTTTCCCAATTAAAGAAGTCTGGAATCAATATTTACAACTGTTAATGTCAGGGTGCAGTACAGTGTTAGATTTTTTTCACAATTATTAGGTTGATTCTAGAAATCAATAGCAAATAGCGATGTTCACATCTCCCATGTGTTAAATAAATGTTGCCTGAAGGAGATAGTAATTGGTGATACTTCTTAAAAAAGAATGCCAGGGTTTATGCAACAGATTGAATCTAATTCAAGTTCAATGTTCATGAACAGATGCAATTAATCGCCAGGGGAAAGCAGCCAAACGAGTAAAGTAACCAGCTCATGTTTCTCATTGTTGTCTCAGAAAGCTCTTAGCTGGGCTGCTTAAGACTCCCTGGACCAGGGAATAGCCTTAACTCTTCTTTTTAGGCAATCAAGTTCAGAAGGCACACCCTGTCTTTTCAAGACAAGTGAAATTGGACTCAACACTACAAAAATAAACAAAACATATTGAAAAGGAGCGGCACTGTGGCAGTGGTATTCTTACATAGCCTTACAGCGCCAGAGACCTGGGTTCGATCCCGACTGTGGGTGCTGCTGTCTGTACGGAGTTTTACGTTCTCCCTTTGAACATGTGGGTTTTCTCCGGGTGCTCGGTTTTCCTCCCACACTCCAAAGCCGAACAGGGAACAGGTTTGTAGGTTACAAAATCCTGGAGTAACTACATTTCCTTGTTACACAGGTTTGTACGTTAATTGGCTTCTGTAAATTGTTTAAAAAATTGTCCCGAGCTGTCCTACCTGCCTGCGTTTTGACACTAGATTCGTTTAGTTTCGTGATACAGCAAGAGAACAAGCCCTTTGGCCCACTAGGTTCCATCCAACCGTCGATCACCCATTCCCACTTGTTTTTTGTTTCCCACATTCTCATCCACTCCCTGCACTCTAGAGGCTTTTTCCAGAATCTAATGAACCTACAAAAATCACACGTCTTCGGAATGTAGGAGAAAGCCGGAGCACCCAGAGGAAACTCACAGGGAGAACGTGCAAACTCAACACGGACAACACCCGAGGTCAGGATCAAACCTGGGGCTGAGAGTCAGGAGCACTCCCAACTGCGCTACAGTCACCCACTAACATCCCACCCCTCCCAGGACAGGGATCAACAGACATCCTTTGGAATCTGGTAGGAGCGCATCCACTGATCATGAAGGAGGTGGGGCAGAGAGGACGATTCACAAAACTTTTGACCGCACTTTCACAAGGTGGGAGGGAGCAGCAATAATCACCAATCTAAGGCGGTTTCACCTCAACCACCATTGATTGTTGGAATTAACTAGTGGATGTTTCCACTAGTGGAAGAATCTAGGACTAGAGGTCATAGCCTCAGAATTAATGGATGTTCATTTAGGAAGGAGATGAGGAGAAATCTCTTTAGTCAGAGGGTGGTGAATCTGTGGAATGTTTTGCCACAGAAGTCTGTGGAGGCCAAGTCGGGGGATACTTTTAAGGCAGATAAAGATTCTTGATTAGTACGGGTGTCAGAGGTTATGGGGAGAAGGCAGGAGAATGGGGTTAGGAGGGAGAGATAGATCAGCCATGATTAATTGGCAGAGTAGACTTGATGGGCCGAATGGTCGAATTCTACTCCTATCACTTATGACTTTATGACCTAAATGCCTGGGACAGGAGTCAATGCAGCCCATCTTATTCCACCATGGAAAATCAAAGGCCTAGTTTGACATAGTCATGGAGTTGTACAGCATGGAAACTGGCCCTTCAGCCCAACTTGCTCATGGTGAGGGTGGCGAATCTGTGGAATTCATTGCCACAGACGGCAGTAGAGGCCAGGTTATTGGGTATTTCTAAAGCGGAGATTGATAGAATCTTGATTAGTGCGGGTGTCAGGGGTTATGGGGAGAAGGCAGGAGAATGGGGTTGAGAGGGAAAAATAGATCTGCCATGATCGAATCGCGGAGTAGACTCGATGGGCCGAATGGCCAAATTCTGCTCCTACATTTTATGAACTTAATCACGTTAAGACAAGTTCCTAACCTCCATCACCTAGTGAATTATTTGGTTCATTCTGTTGCAGGGAAGGAAAATATTGCAGTGGCGGTTAAGGCAGGATTTGCAGACAATTTTCGAGAGGCGTTTCCGATAAATTTAGAGCATTCTTTAGACTTTGTACAGCTCGGAAACAGGCCCTTCGGCGCACCGAGGCTGCACCGCCCAGCGATCACCCCTTACACAAACACGAACCTACACATTAGGGACAAGGTTACAATTTTCTGAAGCCAATTCACCTACCACTTGGCCATGGTCTGTGCATAAAACCCATCCATGAAGTCAACAACACAATTGGGTATATCAGGAGGAAGGGGAGGGTGCTAAATGCTGGAGTATATCATCTGGTAAGGCAGTATCCGTGGAAGACGTGAAAGGTGTAGGAAGGAACTGCAGATGCTGGTTTAAACCAAAGATAGACAAAATGCTGGAGGAACTCAGCAGGTTAGGCAGCATCCAGTCCCATTGAGTTACTCCAGCATTTTGTGTCTATCTTCGAAAACTTGATAATTGTACAGTTTCAGGCTGGACTGGGGCTAAAAATTAAAATAAATATTTATACTCTTTATGTTTTCATAGGAGAGGTTTTTTTTCCAAAGAAGCAAGATTTACTCTGGATTCATGGATTTGGGACTCGGTGATAGAAAAGTAAGTGAGACATATAAGAAGATAACTGCAGATGCTGGTACAAATCGAAGGTTTTTATTCACAAAATGCTGGAGTAACTCAGCAGGTCAGGCAGCATCTCGGGAGAGAAGGAATGGGTGACGTTTCGGGTCGAGACCTTTCTTCAGACTGATACATTTGCCATGTCCACGTGAGACATATACACAGCTGATCTCCACTACAGACACTTCAGCACTTTGTTGATGCCAACGTCACTAACACCACATTGTCAATGATGGTGGCCCCCGTTCAAGTTAACTTCTGTCAGGAGACTGCATTCCTAATTGACTCTATAATGCATGTTTTGCATTCAGAAATGGGTCAGCTCAGGATTTTTTTTGTGTTCAGTGGTAATATAAAACCTGTACCCCCTCAGAAAATGTAGCAAACCTGGTCAAAAGCAAGTACGTAACAGAATTTGGATGCTTTTCCCCAGAATGCTCTTTCTCTCCCTTTTTTTCCCCGACCAGAAACCCGAGGAAAGGATATGCATGGAAGGAGGCAGGGGAAGGAAAAAGGGAGACAAGGGAACGGGAAAGGGAGACAAAGCTGGGGAAGAAATGGGAGCACATCCAGGAGGGGCAAAGAGAAGAATGGGGGAAAACAGGGTCGGGTGGAGTTGCTGGTTAGTAATTGGAGAATTACATTTTCACACCATTGGGTTGTAAGCTACCCAGGCAGAATATGAGGAAAATAAATAATGCCATTTGAAAAGTATAAATGCATGGTTAAAGCAAACACTTTAACCCATCTAGAATTGGTTTGAGCACAGTGTGGCCAGTCTTGGCAGAGCTATATTTATTGCAATACCCAGACATCCCGAGAAGGCCATGAAAGGCTGCTCCTTGAATCTTGACATTTTATGAAGGGGCAGATGTTCTCACGAGGCAGCACAGTACTTAGACAAGGGCAAAAAACACCTCGTCCCTCTGGATTCTTTATCAAGGTTTGTGTTTAGCATAGGTTAGAGATACAGTATGGAAACAGGACCTTCAGCTCACTGAGTCCACGCCGACCATCAATCATACTTGTTCGTACTTGTTCTTCCTCGTCCACTCCCTACACACTTGAGGCAATTTACGGGGGGCCTATTAACCTGTAAACCAGCATGTCATTGGGATGTGGGTGGAAACCGGAACACCCGGAGAAAACCCACAGGTGGTCACAGGGAGAACGTGCAAACTCCACACACGAGGAGTTCGGGTCTCTGGCGCTGTGAGGCAACAGCTCCACTAGCAGAGCCTCTGTGCCAACCCGTGACCCAGGAAAGGCATCGGTATTTCTATGGTGCTGGTGCGCTTGATATTTTCACAGTAAAGATTGCAGGTGCTGTCAAAGCAACATGTTAAATATACACCTGGAAATAACTGGTTGCAAAGTGCCTTTAAGGTTACAGAGATAAGGAATCAAGGCAGTCAAACCACCTTCAAGCAGACCTGATGAATGGAATGCAAGAGGTTCAGGTAAAATATGTGCAATCAAATGTTCATTAGATAAGGCAGGGTTTTCAAAAGCATGATCACTTTAGAGTTTAGAGTTTGGTTTAGAGGTGTAGCATGGAAACAGGCCCTTTGGCCCAAGTTCATGCCGACCTTTAATCACCTGTTCACACTAGTTCCATGTTACCCCACTTTCTTATTCACTCTTTACACAGCAGTGCTAATTTAGAGGCCAATTAACATACCAGCCCACAAGTCTTTTAGACGTGAGAGGAAATCAGCGCACCCAGAGGAAACCCACGTGGTCACAGGGAGATAGGTGACAATTCGGATCAGGACCCCTTTTTAGACTAAGCTCGGTGGTGGGTAGGGAGAGGGGCTGAGCAGGAAGAGAGCAGGGGCAGGGTGCATACATAAGGGGAGGGTGTTATAGTTATCTAAAATTGGAGAATTCAATGTTCAACCCATGTGGAATATGAGATGTATAAGAAAATAACTGCAGATGCTGGTACAAATCGATTTATTCACAAAATGCTGCAGTAACTCAGCAGGTCAGGCAGCATCTCGGGATACGTCGAAGAGAGGAGGAAAACTTCTTCAAAGTGGAGCAACAAGTAGTATAAGAAAAACTTCTTCAAAGTGGAGCAACAAGTAGTATAAGAAAATAACTGCAGATGCTGGTACAAATCGATTTATTCACAAAATGCTGGAGTAACTCAGCAGGTCAGGCAGCATCTCGGGAAATGCTACCTGAGATGCTATCCCGAGATGCTGCCTGACCTGCTGAGTTACTCCAGCATTTTGTGAATAAATGGAATATGAGATGCTGTTCCTCCAGTTTGTGTGTGGCCTCACTCTAGCAATAACATTGGGTTGTAACATTTTAACAAGGTTGGTTATACCTCAGTTGATATGTAAAACAAATACTACACGAGGTTTTGGTTGAGCACAAATTTAAGCATTATTTTTGGTTGCACTTTAAGAATGAATGATTTGCCTTATATGTCAATTTTGCCACTCAACAAGAGGGCAATTGGCCGGAAAACCATGGGAAGCTATGGTACAGAAGACATCCCTCCTCATTCTATCTCGGCTGCCTCTTTGCCATTAGAAATACACTGTAACTGTCCTGTGTACTCGTATAAAAATTGTAAAATTGGAGCCAAAGAAAAAAGTTGATGTGCCTGGATGTTCAATCTCAGCAGTTTTTTCAGTGTTATGCAAATGAATTTTTTTTTTTCCTTGGGTGAATCATGATGGTGTATATTCCTGTGGTGATTTGGGTCATCCAAAAAATTCATCTGGAGATCGTCCTTACAAACCCAACACAATTTTCACAATAGGTCCACAAGGATAACATGGTGGCGCAGCGGTAGAGTTGCTGCCTTACAGTGCCAGAGTCCTGGGTTTGATCCTGACTATGGGTGCTGTCTGAACAGAATGTATACATTCTCCCTGTGACCGTGTAGGTTTTCTCAGGTTTCCTCCAGACATGTGGGTTTGTAGGTTAATTGGCTTCTGTAAATTGCCCCTGGCGTGTAGGAGTGTACTAGAGTATGGGGTGATTGTTGGTCGGTGTGGCTTGGTGGGCTGAAGGGCCTGTTTCCATGCTGTATCTCCAAAGTCTAGAGGCTGAAGTGTAAAGACCATGTGGCCAACCCTCATACAACATCTATTTTATGGGCACTGAGGGTGTTCTGGAGACACCAATCACTCCTCATTCCTGTTCCCACCAACACCTACCTGGGAGGTCACAGATACACAATCGCCTCAAACTATCTGGTCCATGAATAGTCGCAGATGGCATGTAGTATACCAGTCACAGAGAGTACAATAGACACATATAGTCGAATAGTCGATAGTCATGGATAGTCTATCTCCATGGACTATCATGTCCATTCTAGCCACCGTACCCATCAAAGGGAGAGGTTGAAATCTGGAAGAAGGTACCTGAAGAGTGGTGGAGGCCTTGTGTTTTTTAAGGTGCATTTAAATGAGCATATGAAACACCATGCACCTTAAAAAACACAAGGCCTCCACCACTCTTCAGGTACCTTCTTCCAGATTTCAACCTCTCACTGGGTGAACAAATTCTCCCTCACATCCCCTCGAAATCTCCTTCCTAACCTGTGCCATCGGGTTCTAGCCAGTTCTGCTGATGGGAACGGCTAGCTGTTAATACTCTATTACTTTAAATACTAATAGAGCAATAACTGTTAATACTCTATTAGTCTGAAGAAGGGTCTCGACCCGAAACGTCACCCATTCCCTCTCTCCTAGATGCTGCCTGACCTGCTGAGTTACTCCAGCATTTTGTAATACTCTATTAGTGCTCTATTAATGTATCAATACTATTAATACTCTATTATTATATTAATCCTCTGTTAATCTCTTAATAGCCAATAGCCACCCCAATAACTCTATTAACCCTCTATTAACACTATTAGCACTCCCCAAAATCTTTTCCACTTCAAGGAGGACAAGTCAAGTCAAGTTAAGTCAAATTTATTTGTCACATACACATACTCGATGTGCAGTGAAATGAAAGTGGCAATGCCTGCGGGTTGTGCACAAAAATAATTACAGTTACAGCATATAAATAAAGTTAATAAGTTACTAAACATAGCACAAAAAGTGTCGACAAAAATTTAGTCTCTGGGGTTATCAAAGTTGACAGTCCTGATGGCCTGTGGGAAGAAGCTCCGTCTCATCCTCTCCGTTTTCACAGCGTGACAGCGCCAACTTGTCCTGTTTCATCAGCCACACTGACTGGCCCACACGTGTCGTTTATGTCTCCTTCCAATACCCTAAATAAGCTACGGTCGGTCGATGTGACACATGCGACATCATAATGACCAGCAGGCACCTTCCTCTCACAATTCTATTTCCTGTTGTGTTGGGGAGGTGACAACTCATCTCCAATCTCTGAACTCTAACAGTTATTTCTGGATGGACATGTCCAATGTATAAGTGAACCTGAAACCAGGATTAAAAAAAAAAAAAAGAAATCCATCTTGTTTCTTCTGACCTATAGTATTCCAACACAGCTAAAGTATTCATCATTCCTGAATGATATACAAGTACGATCCATACATTTCGGAGCAACTGGACAAATTAATTGAAGTCCAAGACGCTCGGTTTCGTCATGGGAGCTCCTGATTTCAATCGCATCAAGCAGCACCTGCTGACTGGATGTGTTGCCACAACATTAAAAACAGAACCCACGGATGACTGTGAAGCATTAAAATCGGAATTCCAGGACAACTCTCAGTGCAGCATGCAACGCACAAAGTTTCTACCGAGGGAAGGTGAGCAAACTAAACAAAACACTCCTTAGCGTCCTTCATTTATCAAACAACCTTGTGACCATGAAGGGTAATAGCATCTTAATATTTTTGTTAAATAAGGAACTGCATTTTAAACAGGCACATGCGGTAGATTATTCCTTGAACGTGGGCAGGAAATTATTTTCTTTATCACAGAAATAGAAAACCAAACAACTCACAATGAATGCAACCAACATCAAAAGCACATCTGTGCTATCTTACAGATATGGTGCATCAAAGAATGATTTAAAAAAATGGTTATCTAAGAACTTTCGCAACTTAATCTAATTATAACTTTTTACATCACCTTGATCAGCAAGAAGTCGATATAGTTTTTTTTTGGGGTTCAAGATACAGCATTGAAACGAGCCCTTCGGCCAACTGAGTCCACACCGACCATCGCTCACCCATTCACGCTAGTTCTATGTTATCCCACTTTCACACCAACCCCCTACACACAAGGGGCAATTTGCAGAGGCCAATTAATCTAAAAACGCACGTCTTTGGGATGTGGGAGGAAACCGGTGCACCCAGAGGAAACCCACGCGGTCACAGCTCCACGCAGACAGCACCCGAGGTCAGGATTGATCCTGGGTCTCTGGCGCTCAGAGGCAGTGCTTTTACCAGCTGTGAACCGAGCTGCCCCAAATTCCACCACTGTTACAAACTTTGGATTTTCAATTCCTTGTCTCTTGACTACAATCACTCCCTCACACAGAGATAACAATTTATTTTTTACTTAGAATCCTATCACTACATGCGGTGATATGAATATCTACAATGTAAAAGTAAACCACTTAGTTGTTCATACATCAACCATTGTTGCGACTGTAAAACAGATCATTGTACTAAACTCCCGAAGAAAATGACAGGAAAGTGTAGGAATAAAAACTAGATCGACCTCTTGCAGATCAAGGTGATTTAAAAAGTTGTAACTAAATATTTTAGTGTACATAATAATTACAAAATGCAGAAATAGTAGCTGAACTATTGTTCTGAGGAAGAGAGAATATATTTGAAACAGCAACTGATTTTTTGCATTTCCTCAATTCCTCACCACATCTGGTCACATTAACTGCTCGATTTGGAAGGTGTAAAGAGCAATGAAACTGCTCTTGTGAGCGTAGAATTTGGCTCAGCTGTGATGGGTACATGCCCTGATGTTCATCATGCTGCTTCAGATACTGAACGACTATGTGGATGAAATCCTGTGGGTATTTGCTTTGCCAATGGAAGTAAACGGAAAAGGAATAACTGAGCAAAGCGACAAAAGACAAAAATCACTCTGATAAAGAAATTGTTTGAAGTATTTTTGGTTCTGTCTCATGATCACTATTGCTATCACAGTGCCTGCACAAGATTATTATTGTCTGTATGCTTTCACTTTCTATTCTTTCCTCACCAAATATCAAAGGCTGAAACATCACCTACCCACCATTTAACTACAAACTATTTCCATTTGTTTCTACCAACCAATAAATAGAGTTCACCATTTGCATCATTTCCGATTCACTTTAACATCTGCAACCTTCTAAATTTTAAGAGAGGTATTGTTTTAAAGGTCACCATTTAACCATTTCTACAAAATTATTTTCCAGAATGAAGAATTTCACCTGTGATCCATCTTCCTATTAATACAAAAATGTAGTTTTGTACACACACACACACACACAAAGCTGTGTATGCAATATAATCAAACCATTCTAGGGACAAGCATATTAAGATTTATGAATTCCATTCCCCAATAAATTAAGTCATGAAAGATCTTATGTTATCAGACTTTTAAAATCATTAATTGTAACTCAAAATTGTTACAAATTGAATTGAAAGTTAGAGCTGAACCTATCCTCACAGTTTTAATAATTAATGTGCAAATGTGAAGATTCGGACAATATTTCACTTTCTCAGCTCCGTGGTTAATCATTAATATGCACACACGATTAATTGCAAATCACAGCAGCTCTAATGTGCAATCTTAGCACTCTCCTAATGATTTATTAGCAAAGCCACCAGCCGAGGTGGTAGTGAAAACTCAGCCGAGGAACATTTTGAATATTTAATTCTCCGTCGCATTAGACTGGGAGGTGTATCACACAGAGGGTGGTACATGTATGGGACGAGCTGCCAGACAATGTAGAAACATAGAAAGTAGGTGCAGGAGGAGGCCATTCGGCCCTTCGAGCCAGCACCGCCATTCATTGTGATCATGGCTGATCGTCCACAATCAATAACCCGTGCCTGCTTTCTCCCCATACCCCATTATTCCACTGGCCCCCAGAGCTCTATTGAACTCTCTCTTAAATCCATCCAGTGATTTGGCTTCCACTGCATTCTGTGGCAGAGAATTCCACAAATTTACAACTCTCTGGGTGAAAAAGTTCCTTCTCACCTGAGTTTTAAATGGCCTCCCCTTTATTCTAAGACTGTGGCCCCTGGTTCTGGACTTGCCCAACATTGGGAACATTTTTCCTGCATCTAGCTTGTCCAGTCCTTTTATAATTTTATATGTTTCTATAAGATCCCCTCTCATCCTTCTAAACTCCAGTGAATACAAGCCTAGTCTTTTCAATCTTTCCTCATATGACAGTCCCACCATCCCAGGGATCAATCTCGTGAACCTACGCTGCACTGCCTCAATTACAAGGATGTCCTTCCTCCAATTAGGAGACCAAAACTGTACACAATACTCCAGATGTGGTCTTACCAGGGCCCTATACAACTGCAGAAGAACCTCTTTACTCCTATACTGAAATCCTCTCGTTATAAAGGCCAACATGTAGTTGAGGAATGTGCAGTAATTCAATGTCTAAAAGACATCAGGACCGGATAAATAAGGTTTATGGGTCAAACGTAGTTAAATTTAGTTTGGTTTAGCTTATTATTAGTTGGCTTATTGTTGTCATGTGTACCAAGGTACAGTGTAAAAAATTTTTGTTACGTGCTATCCAGTCAGCAAAAAGACTCTTACCTGATTACAATCAAAAGGTCCACAGTGTACAGATACAGGATAAAGGGAATAACGTTCAGTGCAAGATAAAGGCCAGCAACGTCCGATTAAAGATCATCCGAGGGTTGTCAGTGAGGTAGATGGGAGGTCAGGACCGCTCTCTAGTTGGTGATAGGATGGTTCAGTTGTCTGATAACAGCTCCAGAATCTGGAGGTATGTGTTTTCAAACTTCTGTACCTTTTGGCTTTTTGGAGAAGAGGGTGTGAGACTAGTCCTTGATTATGCTGGTGACCTTGCTGAGGCAGCATGAAGTGTAGATGGAGTCAATGGAAGGGAGGTTGGTTTGCCTGATGGTCTGGGCTACATCCACAACACTCTGCGGTTTCTTGCGGTCTTAGGATGTAGCCATTCCCGAACCATGCTGTGACGTATCCCGATAAA
Source organism: Rhinoraja longicauda (assembly GCF_053455715.1). NCBI lineage: Eukaryota > Metazoa > Chordata > Chondrichthyes > Rajiformes > Arhynchobatidae > Rhinoraja > Rhinoraja longicauda. Next base: position 23,367,691 of record NC_135977.1, on the reverse strand, counting down.
ATTATATCTACGGCGCATCTGTAGAAGTTGGTGAGAGTTGTTGGGGACATGCCGAATTTCCTAAACCATCTAATGAAGTAGAGATGTTGGTGTGCTTCTACTACCTTAGCTTAAGGGAACTAGCCTAGATGGTCGGTATGGACTAGTTGGGCTGAAGGGCCTGTTTCTGTGCTCTATGACCAGGTGCATTCTTATGTCTAAAAATGTCCTGCGTTCTCCACTCCTGGGACTGCACTCAGGAGGACTGGGGTAGAAGTAAAATAACCTGGAGCGGTGGGTGGGGTAAAGGGTAGATTAATAGGGTAGGTGATTAACTCAGACAACTCTGGAATATATATATATATATATATATATATATATATATATATATATATATATCTGGAGATGATGAAGGCAGAGTTAAAGGATTAAATGAGAACAAAGAAGAGAGACCATATCAAAAGAACATACAGGATAAGGATGAGTAAAGATCATTCTGGGCAGAAGAGAAACACAGAAGGGATTAAGCAAATCAATATATTGCCACCATTTTGTTTGACACCCAGGGCCGTCTTTACAGCATTATGGGCCCCGGGCAAAGCAGTGTACTGGGGCCCCTACGACAACTACTCACAGGAATAAAAATGTAAATGGTCGATAAAATGGGGCCCCTATGCTCGTGGGGCCCCGGGCAAGTGCCCATCAGGCCCATGCGTTAAGACGGCCCTGTTGACACTGTCATTAATCAGCATACACATTGACAGACCAACGATGCTCGACAGCCATCCCCTAGATGTGCTAATGCTGCCAAAGAAAATTGGTATGGTATTGGTTTATTATTGTCACATGTACCAAGATACAATGAAAAACCTTGCTTTGCATGCTATCCAGGCAAATCATACAGTACATCGTGTCATAGAGTCTTACGGCATGGAAACAGGCCCTTCGACCCAACTTCCCCAGAGTGTCCAAAATGCTCCATCTACGCTAGTCCCACCTGCTCACGTTTGGCCCATATCCCACTAAACCTTTCCTTTCCATGTACCTGTCCAAGCTTCTTTTAAATGCTGTTATAGTACCTGCCTCGACTAGTTCCCCTGGCAGCTCGTTCCATAAACCCACCACCCTCTGAGTGAACAAGTTGCCCCTCAGGTTCCTATTAAATCATTCCCCTCTCACTTTAAACCCAGGTCCGTTTGTTCTTGTATCCCCTACTCTGAGTAAACGACTTTGTGCATTAACTCTATCTATTCCCCTGATGATTTTATACAGCTCTATAAGATCATCCCTCAGCCTCCCGCGCTCCCTGAGTATGTCAAATAGTGCAAAAGAGAACATAAACAGTGCAAATATACTGTGGAGGTACAGTTACGGAAAAAGTGCAGATTTAAAAAAAATCTTTCATCTTCCTTTCACTTGCAGGGAATGACAATGAATCCCCGTATTCTATGTAGACAGGAAGAACTCATCATATGTAAATATAACAGATGAAATCTCCATCTCATCAACCCACAGTGAAGCACACTGAATTTTCAATGAATTGTTGCATCTCAATTGTTTTTTGTCACTTAAGGGAAGTTCACAACTGTACAACAGACTTTCATTTATGCTTTAAAATTAGCGTTTTTTATGCAGTGATGGTTTCAAACAGGTTTCTTTGCCTGAATGGCACTAAATGTGTATTACCGTGACAGTGAGGAAACCAGCCAAGCAACAATCCCCCAATGCAGCAAAAAAGCCAAATTAGAAATTTATAATGACAAAAATCACCGAAGCATCCCAAATTAATGCAGTCGTCTTCTCTTGTTGATTCCGCTCCTCCACTGTCTACCACAGAAAACCAGATCCCCCTGAGAATTAAAGCACCTCACCTCAAACACAACTGTTACAATGACTCAACAGGAATAGAAAACAAAACAAATCCAAAAAAACAATTGTTTTTGTACATATAACTCGACTACCTTAAAAAGAGTTCATTCCAATATTTGGTCTTTAAGCATGTATTTGTGCTATCTAAATACTTTTCCAATATCTTGCTATTAACTGCCCCATTTATCAGAATCATGGAGTCTGAATAGATCAACGGGCTTGTTTCCATGCTGTCCAACTATGACTATCGCTGGCAGGTGGGACTAGCGTAGATGGGGCATCTTGGTCAGCATGGGCAAGTTGTGCTGAAGGATTTGTTTCCATGCTGTATGACTCTATGACTCTAAATAGAGTTAATCACACAGCACAGAAACAGGCCTTTCAGCCCAACTCATACATTCCAACCAAGATGCACCATTTAAGTTATCCCACGTGCCTGCATTTGGCCCATATTCTCCAAAACCTGTCCTATCCACGTACCTGTCCAAGTGTCTTTTAAATGCTGATATTCTCTCCAAGCTTCAGGATATGTGGGACATTGTATTTTTGACATTATGACTTTACAAATGTTCTCCTCTCTGACCCAGGGACAAGGCAACTAATTGGAATCACAGCAAACACGTGGTGTCCTCAGGACCCAACCCTGCACCTTCAGTCAGGGGCGGTCATGTCACGCAGCTTCAGCAAGGATATTTGCTTTCACACTTCTTCAATCACCGGTGTCAATTCTTCACATGAGCATTCATGCAATTATTTTTCAATAGAGACACACAACATTCTGTGCGGAAGTTTAGCTTGGAAAAATATCAGATTCCAAACAGTTCCAGCAACAAGAGATTATTGTGCGCAAGTCAAGAGAAGGATTCTTGCACTGGAGTGTTAATTAAAACACACCCTTGTCAACAGTATCCAGTGGCTACAGATACTGGAAGTCAGATGTTTCTTTTTTAACTGAGACACTAATTTCCTTTTGAAGATAGTCACAAAATGCTGGAGTAACTCAGCGGGACAGGCAGCAACTCAGGAGAGATGGAATGGGTGATGTTTCGGGTCGAGACCCTTCTTCAGACTGAGAGCCAGGTGGAGATATAGAAGGGTACAGAGAGAATAGTAGGCGAGAAAACGACATTCTCTGTAACCTTCCATATCTCCAGTTTCCCTCTCCCCAGACCCTCTGTCTGAAGAAGGGTCTCGACCCAAAACTTATCCAGAAATGCTGCCTGTCCCTCTGAGTTACTCCAGCATTTCATGTCTATGTTCGGTGTAAACCTGCATTCGCAGTTCCTTCCAACACACTCATTTCCTTTCCTTTTACTACTCCACAATCCAGGAGTCAACAGCACACAAGAGGTTATGTTTAGAAGTATCAATGGGGTTCCTTTGACTTGCATTCACAGCACCAAGTGTAACTAAGCCCAGATGAAAGAGGAAATCCTACTGTGCAAGATTCTTACAAACACAGGTTGGACTTCTCCTAATCACAATACAAGGTTGTCTGTGTATAACATTTATTTTTATTTAAAAATCAAATACTAAAGGGCATAGATTTAAGGTGAGAGGGGCAAAGTTTTAAGGAAATGTGCAGGCCAACTTTTTTTTTACACAGAGAGTGGCGAGATGCCTGAAACGCACTGCCACATGGGTTTCTCCGGGTGCTCTCGTTTCCTCCCACATTCCAAAGACTCGTGGGTTTGTACATTAATTATCTTCTGTAAATGGCCCAAAGTGTGTTGGGAGTGGATGTGAAACTGGGATAACATAGAACTAATCGGGTAATCGATGGTCAGCGTGGACTGTGTGGGGCAGCATCATTGTGCTAAAATATTGCAGCTTCCAAATATATATTTTCTCCCATATTTAGTGTACATAATAATTACAAAATGCAGAAATAGTAGCTGAACTATTGTTCTGAGGAAGAGAGAATATATTTGAAACAGCAACTGATTTTTTGCATTTCCTCAATTCCTCACCACATCTGGTCACATTAACTGCTCGATTTGGAAGGTGTAAAGAGCAATGAAACTGCTCTTGTGAGCGTAGAATTTGGCTCAGCTGTGATGGGTACATGCCCTGATGTTCATCATGCTGCTTCAGATACTGAACGACTATGTGGATGAAATCCTGTGGGTATTTGCTTTGCCAATGGAAGTAAACGGAAAAGGAATAACTGAGCAAAGCGACAAAAGACAAAAATCACTCTGATAAAGAAATTGTTTGAAGTATTTTTGGTTCTGTCTCATGATCACTATTGCTATCACAGTGCCTGCACAAGATTATTATTGTCTGTATGCTTTCACTTTCTATTCTTTCCCCACCGAATATCAAAGGCTGAAACATCACCTACCCACCATTTAACCACAAACTATTTCCATTTGTTTCTACCAGCCAATAAATAGAGTTCACCATTTGCATCATTTCCGATTCACTTTAACATCTGCAACCTTCTAAATTTTAAGAGAGGTATTGTTTTAAAGGTCACCATTTAACCATTTCTACAAAATTATTTTCCAGAATGAAGAATTTCACCTGTGATCCATCTTCCTATTAATACAAAAATGTAGTTTTGTACACACACACACACACACACACACACAAAGCTGTGTATGCAATATAATCAAACCATTCTAGGGACAAGCATATTAAGATTTATGAATTCCATTCCCCAATAAAACTGTATTTATATAGCATAAAGGACAACAATTCTCTATGAGGTGGAGGGATATACAGCACCAAAACAGGCCTTTCAGCCCACCTTGTCCATTCCGACCCAGTTACCATGTTGGTCTAATCCCATTTGCCTGCATTTGTCCCTAAATCCTTCCTTTCCATATGGCTGTCAAAATATATTTTAATAATAGGAGAATGTAATATTCAATGTTGATTGTTAAAGTCCTGATTCCAACAATTATTACAATATCCTCTTTAAACAAAGGACATCTTAAGATTGCTTTGCCTTGGAGATGAACATAAAGCAGCAAAGAGACCATTTGCTGTTGTTGGGGAATATAGTTGCAAACGGTCAGGTGGATTAGAAATGAGTGATGAGAAGGATTTGGACCACGATTTAGTGAGTCACGGGAAATGTGCAGAATTGTATAGAAAGGAACCTGGAACACAACAGTCTAGATGAGCTGCAGTTTCTAAAGATAGGTGGATTCATGGTCCTTGTCAAGAGAATATTTGAGATAGTGATTGATGAAGGAATTACTGCACAATTAAAGGATGCAACATCTGAATGGAAAAGATGGAATCTGGATAAGGCAGGTCCAAACGTACACGAATAGGACACCACAACAGAGCAGGTATGGGACACACTGACTGCTGTATCTGCGCTCGACCTCGGCAAGTAGCCATAACATGGAGAGAGGCAGAGGCACATTGGACTCAAAAGCAGAAATGGTTGGTTTTGGATTACCCTAAGTTTTTAACACAAAGGGTGGTGGGTGTAAGGAATGAGCTGTCAGAGGAGGTAGTTGAGACAGCGACTATTACAACATTTAAGAAACAATTAAACAGGTATGTGGATAGGACAGGCTAGAGGGATGTGGGCCAAACACAGACAGGTCGGACTAGTGTAGATGGAGCATGTTGGTCGGTGTGGGCAAATTGGGCCGAAGGGCCTGTTTCCACGTTGTATGACTCTATCACATATAATAAACATCCACAGTTGAAGCTGATAAAACAACAATATAGATGATTGAACCATGGCACATTCTAATTATAATATATAGAAGTTAGTTTTCTTCTGCGCCAACCAGAAAATTCTAATATCCTCTGCGACTAATTATTTGAGATTTTATTTCAGACCAACTGAGTGCAAGCAATTATCTCCACGAGACATGAAGTGTCTATATTAATTACAAAGCCAGGGTCAAAATCTAGTCCCTTTTCAAGCGATAGATATGATCTCAGTGCCTTTGTTCACTATGTGCAAGAAGGAACTGCAGATGCTGGTTTAAACCGAAGATAGACACAAAAAGCTGGAGTAACTCAGCGAGACAGGCAGTATCGCTGGAGAGAAGGGATGGGTGACGTTTCAGGTCGAGACCCTTCTTCAGACTGAAAAAGGGTCTTGACCCGAAACTTCACCCATTCCTTCTCTCCAGAGATGCTGCCTGTCCCACAGAGTTACTCCAGCTTTTTGTGTCTACCTTTGTTCACTATCCTCTACAGTCTCTCAGAATTGAGGGTGTCTTGCGTCCATTCCAATTCCCTTATTTAGTGAAATACCAACTTTTTCAACTTCAGTGTATAAAAACACTTAGTCCAACAACATAATGGAACAGAAGGCATTTTCGTCGACATGGATGAGTTGGGCCAAAGGGCCCGTTTTGGTGCTGTATGACTGTACTGTGTAGAAAAAACTTTTATCAAGGCTTTAAAGTGCTACGTCATGAGCATAGTTAGCAAATAGGTTTCCAACCTAAGCAAGGGACTTTAATTAATACTCATGGTTTAAGCAAAAGTTTGAAGCAGTTTTGTAGTATTATTAGTAAGGGTGACTTGACATTTCCCACATAGTAGTTATATAAATGATTTATTTATACCAGTGGAAGGTGACTAATGCTGGAACAAATATTCACCAGAAAATTCATTTCTAATCAAATGCAAACATACAAGTGTTACAACCAGATAATGTCTTGTAGAGAAATGAAAATTAGCCTCCCCTCCTACAGAAACTTGAATGAGTTACAATTCACATCAGCAAAAATAAATATTGATTTCTTGGTGTATTTAACCTTCAGTTTGGCTATTAACATTCTTAATTAAAGATAAGATGGTTATTTTTAAAAATGTTCCCAATTTAACTCAAATGTTTTGCATACCACACCAGAGCAAATAATTTGTCTGTAACCGTTCCCTGAAATCTATTATTTCCACAATCAATTTATTCAATTGCCTTATATAGATAATACCTTGGCCAGATCATCCCCTTAACCCATGAAAATATGCTATAATGTTGCTGATTATCCTCATGATCCTTAAAAATCTGGTAGGAATTATTTATGAACAGTATAACACATAAACAAGACCCTTCGGCCCAACTCATCCATGCCAAACAAGATTCCTTCCCATCCCATTTGCCAGCATTTGGCCCATAACCCTCTAAACCAGTCTAAAAATCTTTTAAACATAATTGGAATCACCTCTACCACTTCCTTTGGCAGTTTGTTCCATATTCCCACATACTCTGTATGAAGAATTTGCCTCCCAGCTCTCTTTAAATCTTTTCCCTCCTGACTTAAATCTATGTCCTGTAGTTTTAGAGTCCCCTACTCTGGGAAAATGACTATGACCATATATCTTGTCTCTGCTCATCATTATTTTATGAATCTCTATAAGATCACCCCTCAGCCTTCTTTGCTCCAGGGAAAACAGTTCCAGCCCATCCAGTCTCTCCTCATAATCCTCCAGTCCCAACAACATCCTTGTGAATCTTTTCTGCATTCTCTCTAGTTTAGTCACTTCCTTCCTATAGAACAGCGATCAGAACTGCCAACAATATTCCAGGTGGGGTCTTACCAAATCCTTCTGCAGCAGTAATATGATGGCCCAACTCCTCTACTCAATGTAGAAACAAAGAACTGCAGATGCTAGTTAAGACACAAAAGGACGCAAATAGGTGGAGTAACTCAGCAGGTCAAGGCAGCATTGGAAATTGCAGCTTCTTAACTATCTATATACTAAAACTCTCGTTTGTTATCTTGTTTGTGACTGAACTTCAGCCAAAATGGCACACGATAGCGCAACAATTTTTGGCTCACCTTACTCACCATTGTGACTTTAGTGATAATGCAAGTAGTTTTATTGAGATTGGTGTTATATTTTTAAGGTTATTCACATTTTAAAGTTTAAAAGGAGGGGAGGGGAGGAGGGAGGAGTGGGGGAGAAGGGAGAGGGGAGTAGGGGTTGAGGAGAGAGGGGACGGGGGGAGGACAGGGTGCTGCACCAATGCAGGGGAGGTTTGGGCCCAACGGGTCCACTTGGTCTAGTAATTTTCTAAAACTCTCTCGACTCAGGAACTGCTTTGAGAGGAGAGGCCACGAGAGACCAGCGCAGTTTAGCAAAGGTTGCGGTGTGGAGAAAGTTATTAGATGTGTCATTGGGAATGTAGATAGGCAATATATGAAACGGCAGTGGTTATTTATCTCCGCATGTATCTGCAGCCTACCCATTCCAAGATCCAAGTGCACTTTCCCCCTGAGGTGTACAACTCAAATGCAAACAAAGTATTCCAGATATTCTGACCAGGGTTCGGTGTAACATTACTTGGTTGCTTTCGAATTCCAATCCATTTGAGATAAATACCAATATTATGTTAGCTATATTGATGACTTCTTGCATCTTCCTACTAACTTCTTGTAATCAGTGGATCCGAGCCACTAACTCACTTTTTCTCTAACAATTCTAATTTATCATTGTAAAATGCATGTCATATGTAACATTCGTAATATCTAGCAGGAACAAAGAACTGCAAATGCTGGTTTATACCAAAGATAGACACCAAGTGCTGGAATAGCTCAACAGGTCAGGCAGCACCCCTGTTGAAAAAGGAAAGATGACGTTTCAGGTTGCAAATCTTCTTCAGACTCCTTCAGTCTGAAGAAAGGTGTGGATCCGAAACGTCACTCATCCTTTTTCTCCAGAAATGCATAAGGTCATAAGGAATAGGAGTTGAATAAGGCCATTCGGCCCATCAAGTTACTCCGCCATTCAATCATGGCTGATCTATCTCTCCCTCCTAACCCCATTCTCCTGCCTTCTCCCCATGACCTCTGACACCTGTACTAATCAAGAATCTATCTATCTTGAAAATATCCACTGACTTGGCCTCCACAACCGTTTGTGGCAAAGAATTCCACAGATTCACCACCCTCTGACTAAATAAATTTATCCTCATTTCCTTCCAAAAAGAGCGTCCTTTAATTCTTTGGCTATGAACCCCAGTCCTAGACTCTCCAACTAGTGGAAACACTAGAGTTGCTGCCTGATCCTTTGAGTTATTCCAGCAATCTGCATCTATTGTTAGTAACATCTATTCCCTTAATGCTGTCACTCTTTCACAGATCATTTCATATGAATAACTGTTTCAGATGTTCCAGCAGCATTTGGTGACAAACAATATCCCAAAAGGAGCATATTAGCTCTACACGCTGCTTCACAAATAATCTTTATTAATGGTATAAATTATTGACCATTTCAAGTATTGAAAAATGGATAATGGAACTATTGAAACATGCAACATCAAGGATACTGATTTGTATATCAGAAGTCCAAAGTGGAAGATAATTGAACACAGCACCTGCCACAATTTTATCCACTACTAGACCGAGTGGACCCGTTGGGCCACTTGATGTTTATTCATGACCATGTGTGAAAGATCATCAAATACCTTCAGGAGGTCCATGTGGACAACATCCAGAGGCATCTTGCCAGGGCACCAACTGTATTGATTAGAAACTACGCATTTTTCCACAAAAGTTACTCAGCCGGTTTCAAACTTTGTCTGTCTACGTTCTCAAAGACACCTCTAATAACTTTCTCCACACATCAACTGATGCTAAACTGCACTGGTCTCTCGTGCCCTCTCCTCTCAAAGCAGTTCCTGAGTTGAGAGTATTTTAGGAGATGACGGTTAAAATCTGCAATTTGCAATCTTTTTCTTTAAATTTCTGTAGCGGAGATGTCAATTTTCCCATTTGAAATGCTAGCGATTATTTTCATTGCTCTCATTTCATTGAGATTGTTATTTTCTCTCTCACATTAGAACCACCAAGACACCAACACCACCTGCCCCAGTAATCATTCGAGTTTCTTTTGGACCTCAACCATTTTGCTCCCATGTGAAAATGGATGAACTGTTTTCAACTAACAAGTGTGTGCAACCCGCTCGTTGTCCATTTCATCCAAGCCATATTTCAGATGGACTCACATATCACCCTCTCTCCTTTAATATATTTACAGAAGTCCCTTTGGATCCCCTTGTTGCTTTTTATAGCTCTCCAGTCAGCTTGATTTTCCATTTGTTTATTTATGTGGCTTTCTTCTCAAAAGCTTCATACCACATCATACTTCAATAGTATACCAGGGCTGTAAAGGTACAGATTTCTAAAGGCACAGAAATCAGTATATTTCAGGGCATCACAGTTCTCTTTATATATTTTTTCGGCATACTGTCTCAGCTCTCTACTCTGACTCTGTTCACTTAAACACTCTAATTGGGCCGAGGGGCCTGTTTTCATGCTATATGACCCTAAGTTCCAATGTAGACACAAGGAAGTGCAGATACTGGAACACAAAGTGCTGGCGTAACTCAGCAGGTCAGGCAGCATTTCTGAAGGGCATGGATAATGACTCTTCGGGTCAGGACCCTACTTCAGATTCTAATATACTTCTAATCAGCCTCCCTTACTTTCCCCATATCATATCAGATAGTTCTTCCTAAGCTCCTTACTGCTTAATTTGTAGGATTATTCAAAATATTAATTTTCTTCTCACACCCTATGGCAAATTTATTCACGTTATGCTCATTATTTGTGAGAAGTTCCCGTACAATCAAATTCTGCACAAATTTCCATTTGCTATTCATCAGAAATCCAGTGTAACCTGTTCCCAAGGCTGTCCCCTACATATATCACTGCACTCAACATTAAGATAATAACCTAGCCAAGAACTAGTGATAAAGAACTCAGAGGAGCAAAAAGTCCCAAGTGTATGCTAGGAAAGCAGAAGTGCCTCTATTTCCATCTGAGAGAGTAAACAATCAAGAGCTTCCATTTATATGGCACAGTAATAAAATATATGAATGTGCCTGAATGCAGAAACAAATATAAGGCACAAAGCACTGGAGTAACTCAGCGGGTCAGGCAGCATCTCTGGAGAAAAAGGACTGTAGACGGGTCTCGACCTGAAACGTCACCCGTCCTTTTTCTCCAGAGATGCTGCCTGACCCGCTGAGTTACTCCAGCACTTAGTGTCTATCATATGAATGTGCCTCCCAGGAACATAATCAAACAAAAACTAGTTCCAGCCCATTAAGGAATGGTGACCAAAAGCTTGGTCAGAGAAGAATACTTGACGGAGCATCAAAGTATGGTAGATCGAGTGGAGAAAGTTTCAGAGCTGATGGAGCTGGCAGATGAAGGTACTGCCACCAACAGTGCCGGAGACAATTAAGTGAGGTCTACTTCGCCATTCAATCATGGCTGATCTGTCATTCCCTCTTAACCCCATTCTCATGCCTTCTTCACATAACCCCTGACACTTGATGGATGAGCAGGGCCTGGCATAAAGAATGAAGCTTTCGTTGAGGCTGATGTGGTGGAATGGAAAAGTAAAATTAGAAACACTCCCTAAGTCAGACAGCAACTGCAGAAAAGAAAAACACAGATCACGTTTCAGGTTGAGGGGTATCTCATTGAAACCTACTGGAAAGTGAAAGGCCTAGATAGAGTGAATGTGGGACGATGTTTTCAGTAGTGAGAGAGCCTAGGACCAGAGGGCACAACCTCAGAACAAAAAGGACGTATCTTTAGAATAGGTGGTGAATCTGTGGAATTCATTGCCACAGACGCTGTGGAGGCCAAGTCATTGGGTATTTATAAAACAGAGATTGACAGGTTCTTGATCAGTAAGGGCGTCAAAGGTTATGGGGAGAAGGCAGGAGATTGGGGCTGAGAGAGGAAAATAGATCGTCCATGATCGAATGGTGGAGCAGATTTGATGGGCCAAATAGCTTAATTCTGCACCTATGTCCTATGATATTATGATGAGCCTTCATCTGAACTAAGAATGTAACAAAGATTGAGGGAAACATATTAGAAGTATATCAGAATGTTCAACCAATCAACGGCACAGCCAAGGGATTCAGCGAGAGAGAAGAGTCAATGTTCAGAGATAAATTAATTCAAACTCAGGATTAGAATGGAAAAAAACATCAGGGAAATGATGATAGATATTGCATAGATGTAACTCCTCACAACGTCAGTTCCAGTGAATCAGTCCATTAGTGCTAAATCGGTCATTAAAACATGAGCCTCAACACCACTTCCTTAGTCAATGAAAGAAAGCAAACATGAGAGGAATTGCAGAATCCCTTACAACTGGATGTTATAGTAAGATCTATCCTTTAGTTAGCATGTAGGAAGGAACTGCAGATGCTGGTTTTCACTGAAAAGAGATACAAAATGCTACTCGGGGGTCAGGCAACATCTCTGGAGAAAAAGAATAGGTGATGTTTGGAGTCGGAACTCTTCTGCAGCTGAGTGTGAAGAAGTGCTCCAAACTGAAAGGTCACCTATTCCTTTTCTCCAGAGATGCTGCCTGACCCACTGAGTTACTCCAGCATTTTGTGTCTATCTTTTAGCTTTTTTTCGCCTCGTTCTATACTTAGAATTAATTAAAGCTTCTCCAGTGTGCACAGAAAATCTTTACAACCTTCATGGGCTTTTTGCATACATTCGTTCTAATATTCATCTGCATTTTTTCCATCTCACCGATACCAACAAAATTGAGTTAGCCAGTAAAGAGTATTTCGAAACATACAAAAATAAATTTCCTATGCTAAACCATTTAAAAGATGTTTGGACAATTACATGGATAGGGAAGGTTTAGAGGGGTGTGATCAAAATGCAGAAAGGTGGGACTAGAATAGATGAGGCATCTTGGGCAGCACGGGAAGGTTGGGCTGAATGGCCTCTTCCCATGCTGTATGATTCTATGTACTGAAATTTCAACCTATCCCTGCTCCCAATAAACACGTTTCCTGAGTCACGTTCAAATACTTCTGATCCGGTGACAAAACATTTTGATGCAAATCACAGCTGATTACCCAATAAGTGCTGGGTTATTTAATCTGTCAGAGCTGCAGCCTTTTGGATATAGGGCACAGCAATAGCACTGGTGACAGTGGGTCATCACTGTGTGTACTCCCGTTTCTCTGTGACTTCAGAGATGTGTGCATGTGCAGGCATTATGGGAACTGCTGTTCAATGGATAGTCAGCACTCAAGGCTCAACAATTTAAAAAAATCCTCTCATGCAAGATTCTAAAAGGTTGCCATTAGCCAAGGTTATACCTCTGCAATAAGTCAGCAACATAACCCACACTGGCCCAAAGGAATGCAAAACTAGACTTATAGGGAAACAAATAATTTGCATCCCATGG